>NC_090024.1:85728556-86062722 GCF_037176765.1 Anolis sagrei
TGGGAAGAATGAGAGGTAAAGTCCTAAGTCATTTTTTTTTTTACATTGGATTTCCTTGAAGATGCAATCAAACTGACAAATTAAGTCCAAATTCATCATCAAATCACCAATCACTAAAGAAAGTACACTAAGCACATGATACATGAGGAAGAGCACATGTCTTTGACCACTTGAGGGAGCACTTGTGAAAAAAGAAAAATCACGATCAACATGTCATCTGTTTTGACTGAAACAAGTGCCAGGAAGTCTTGGGAGAAATAATTCTTCTGAAAAGCTCCTATGTTGTTAATTCTCAGAAAATTTGCAAGTTCAGCCCAGAGCTCATTCCTCCCAAAATTCTTGGCAAGAAGAATGGCAGGCATATAATCAATGACTTGATGTTAGAGTATGGCCATGTATTTTATTTTAGTTAGTTAGTTAGTGTATTTTTACTCTGCTCTCTCTCAACCCTGAAGCGGGAACTCAGAGCAGCTCCCAAATTGGCAATTTATGTATTTATTTATTTATTATATTTATTACCCCCCTCCCGGAGGGGGGAGGGGGGAGGGAGGGGGGAGGGAGACTCAAGACCATTTACAACATACTAATGGCAAAAATTCAATGCCAACATACTTGTAGACAGAAAAAAACATAATAACTAAACACTAACATATAACTATACATTAAAATCATTAAAACCATTAAACATGAGACATAAAACACAATAATTCAGTGGCGCATTAAGACATAAAAACATACAAAATATATTGTGCATTAAAATCATAAAACAGTAACATATACATGCATTTAAATAAGCAGTTAACATATAGCTCTCCCAATGAGGTTGGGTTTTAACCCTTTTAGTCCCACATAAAATATAAAGGATGATGTAAGTTATGATATAGCAATATCTGGAGTGTCACATCTTCTCTACCATGTGTCAGATCCCTTCCTGACAGGCCAAAATCCCGAGAGTAATTGGTCGACCTGGGAGGGCATTTAGCCATCTCCCAGCCTCTCATTTCCCCTCTAAATTTACCGGAGGAGCTTGGCTGTGTTCTCAGGCCCCTCGTAGAAAACTCCTGATGTTTCAAAATGATGTGGAGTGGGGAAGGGGGATGTCTATGTCATTTTGATGTGTCAGAAGCTTTCTTTGAGGGACCTAAGGATGCCACCAGGCCCCTCTGGTAAGTTTACAGGGGAAATGGGGGGCTGGAAGGTGTCCAAAGAACTGGGATGGCAATGGGGTTTGGCCCCCGGGATTGTGGAAGACTGTCTCAAGAATCGATCCCTACCTGCCCAGCAGACCTTGCAATAAACTCCTGATCTTTTCAGGTGTTTTTTTTTTAATCTGGAGTACATTAGGAAATCCTGGTTTACTCTGAATTAATCTGGATTAACTTGAAGCGTTGTTTGGATGCCTCAGGATAATTTGAAAACCATTACAGGTTTTGAGCCTGTGTTGAAGGGACCTCGGAAAGCTGGTATAGCACATGCAGTAGCTCAGACAGTGATTTCTGAAACAGGAAGCCTCCTCTTTGAATCCAACTTTCATCTGTCTGGACCTCTGTTAAAGAAATAGTAATGTAATGACTCCTGACAGCCTTAGGAATTGCTGGCTAGGGCTTCTGGAAGTTGTAATCAAACAACATTTAGGAATCAAAGGGAACCATAGCTGTGGATGGTCCATTAAAGTATGGTAAACCAGAAGATTGGAGAAGGAGGGTCCAGGATCTCCAGAGTCCAACAAGGAATGAAATTTGATTGAACTACTTTGTCCTAGTGGGTGCAAGCTTTTGACAAAGCAAATGTGATGAAAAAAACATAAAAGCCATGTTGGAACAACATAAATTTTCTTCACACAGTGGCCAAAACAGTTCCCTCATGGGAAGCCCACAAACAGTAGCTAAGTGCAACTACAGCATCCTCTCATCACAATGAAGATAAGATTACTACTCTGTTTTTGGTCCTGGAAACCCCCTGAGTGAGGTTGGAAGAGTGAAACATTCCCAGTCCCTGAAAGCCTTATAATGGGGTCACCATAAGTTGGAAGGTGCACAACAACAGCAAATTTGTGTATATGTTGTTGCTGAAATGTTGTTTCTGATTTATGGGATTTGGTGGGCTAAGAGTATGTGAATTCCCCAAGGTCACCTAGTGGATTTCCATGACTGAGCAAGGATTCAAACCCTGTTCTCCAGAGTCATAGTTCAATGCTCAAAGTACTACACCATGCTGACTTAGACACACACACACATAAAATTTGTTGTTAACTGCATCAAGTCAACTTCGACTTATGTGACCCTATGAATGAGAGACCTCCACGTCACCTCATCATTCACAGTTCTGCTCAAGTCTTGCTGAGTCTATTTATCTGACTGTCTTTTTAGCAATCCATACAATCCATAGAATTGTTCCAGCACTGCATTTTAAAGGACTTTATTTTCTTCCTACTAACTTTCTGCAGTCCAGCTTTCACAACCACACATAGAAATGATAAATACAATGGCACCGACAGTCCTAATTATATATGTGATATATAGACACATACTGCTTCTGATGCTAGAAGGATCATATATCTGTCATGGCTCTAGCTGGTGCTAGCCTTATCCTTCATGAATTTGTCTAGTCTACTTGTAAAACCATCCAAGTCGTCAGCCATTACTCACAATTGTGAATTCCACAGAAAACACAAATTCCTGAAGAAATAAATGTGTAACAATATTACAGAAATAGAAATCCCGAAGGCGTTGAAGTTCAGTAAAAACACTTCCTTTCATCAAATAACAAAGTTTGTTTTGAAAGCTTTTCCTCGGCTACTCCACTGATGTATCTAATTAGCCAGGACAAATGTTTATCAGCAGTGTCCTCAAATAATATTATGCCTTTTTCCGAGCATTCCACAGAGGAAGCCAATAAGTCAAATACACTTTGCTCTGAGCTCGTGTCGTCAATAACCACATTTTAAAAATGTATAATCCTTTCAATTCTATGCCAGAGCTGAGTGGCACATATTGGCTTCCCTAGCTTAAACTTCTTAAATTGCTTAGGCCTACCCTTCTGCTGTGAAGAAGGAATATTAAACATGTAAGAAACAGACCTTAGAGCATGGGTCCCCAAACTAAGGCCTGGGGGCCGGATACGGCCTTCCAAAGGTCATTTACCCGGCCCTCGCTCAGGGTCATCCTAAATCTGAAACAACGTGAAAGCACACAACAACAACAACAACAACAACAACAAACCTATCTCATCAGCCAAAAAACATACTGACACTTTCCACTAAAATACTAATAAGTTTATATTTGTTAAAATTGTTCCTCATTTTAATTATTGTATTGTTTTAAAGTATTTTGCACTACAAATAAGATATGTGTGGTGTGCATAGGAATTCATTCATTTTTTTCTGTTTAGAAAGTTTGAGGACCCCTGCCTTAGAATCACTGCTTCTGCAGACAGAAAAAACATTTTATTTATTTATTTATTTATTTATTTATTTATTTATGGCATTTATATGCCGCCCTTCTCACCCCGAAGGGGACTCAGAGCGGCTCACAAGATATATATACATACAATATATTATATTATTAGCATAGTACAATATCAGTATTAAATATTACTATATTGTACTATACCATTATATTGCAATATTATTAGTAATATTACATGTAATATAAATATATAATTATAATATATTTTTAGTAGTATTATATTGTATTACATTATAATATGTCTCGGAAAGGATAAAAAGTTGAGATTGTGCCCAATGTTTCCTTTTCAAAAAGGTTTGCTTGGCAGAAAAAAGCCCAAAAAAACCAAAAAGCAAAACTGTAACTCTGTTGGCTGGTCAACAATTACGTTATATCAGCACAATTTTACAGAAGAAAACAGCAGATGTTGGCTTGCCTGTCCTTCTTCTCTGTATTAGTCAAATGGATGGGTTTCCAACATGCATGTAGTATTTCCCATTGATTTCTCTGTTCTTGCCCCCACTCCAGTTATTGAGAAAGGCAAATCACTTTTCACATCAATCACTTTATATCCTGTCTTTCTCCAAAACATGGCAGCAAATCTATAGAAGGGTCATATCGTTCTTCAGATGTTGTTGGACTGCATGTCCTAGCAACCATAGAGAGTATAATCAACCAACAGTGACCAATGCTAGAAAATGCATTTCACCAACATCTGGATCACATGATTCCCACCTTTGTTGCAAAGTATTTATTCAGAGATTATCAATCCAAAATCTAAGCACACACACCCCCACCCCCACACACAAATTTTGGAACTGGTAGAAATTGATTAGTTTTTGTCTAATAATTTAAAAGCTGACTTGGTCCCATGTGAACTTTCCACAGGGGTTTCCTCGGGCTAAGAGAGTGTGACTCATCAAAGGTAACCTAGTGAGTTTCTATAGGAAAGTAGCAAATGGAGCCCTGATCTCAAGAATCATAGTCCAGTCTTCAAACCACTTTTACACACTGCTCTAATTGAGTGGTACCCTTCAAATAAGAATAACCATGAGAGTTAGAAAATTATTACCTGCGGGGAGGGGTGGGGATAAAATCGGACATTGCTAATAATATATATTTTTGAGCATGTGAAAAGGATATGGAAAAGAAATTTGAGCACAGATGTAGGATTAAGGTGTAATGATTAGGCTTGTGCACGGATTCAGAGTGGTCAGTTCCCTTTGGCCAATACAGCTTGTTTGGTTTGGTCAGATGGTCATAACGGCAAGGGCCCAGCCATCACGTTGATGATGTGTCTTACACAAGCCGTGTCTGCTTTCTTAACCCTATTGCTAAAACTCAGGCTCCCTTGAAGGGAAGAAAGGAAAGGGTTACAGGAAAAGTGCTTCCTTGACCCCGTTGCTGAAACTCAAGCTCCCTTGAAGGGAAAAGGGGAAAGGGTTCTAGGAACAGAAAGGGGAGCCTTGTAAGTTCCCCATTGCCGCCAATGGGCCAGATCTAGCTGTATTTTTCAGCTGTGGAAGGAAAACAGCTATCTGGCTACCCATCTGTTTTCAGGAGGTGTGCGAAAATGGATAAGGGGGTCTACCAGAATCTGGCCAGCAGAAGCGGATTGTGGTTTAGCAGAAATGCGCAAGCCTAGTAATGATGGTTTAGCATTATTAAAACAAATCTCCTCTCCATCTAGACTTACATACTCTGTCCTTCCCTTTCTGCTTCCAACTCCACCACAAGAAGGAAACTGGAAACCTCTGCTTCTATCTTAGGTTAATCGCACTCCAATCCCTATATGTGGTCAAAATATAACTATGATTAAGGAATACAATCCAGCTTCAAAATTATTTTTATTATATTTGCAGTTGTCTTAATTTCATATTAATGGTTGGGCATCCCTTATTTAGAAGTTTGGGTGGAGTTGAGTTTTTTGGGGGGGTTCAAATCCAGGGAGAGGCAGATGAGCTCCCTCTATCAGCTCCAGCTCCTCAAGCGGGGACATGAGAGAAGCCTCCCACAAGGATGACAAAACACCAAATCATCCGGGCGTCCCCTAGGCAACGTCCTTGCAGACAGCCAATTCTCTCACACCAGAAGCAACTTGCAGTTTTTCAGGTTGCTCCTGACACGACAAAAAAAATCATTTTTGCATGAAAGATGTGTACATCAAGCTATCACAAAGCAAATATGTCACTATCTCAGCTATCCATATGGACAATTTGGGATTTTGGAGTATCTCAGAATTCTGGAAAAGGGATGCTGAGCACAATAAGTCAACACTTCTGGTTGTCTTCCTGTTTAAAATACAGTTGTATACACTTGATAAAGCCGCAGTTAAACCTTTGTGCCAGCTGAACAGCTGATCTGAAGGTCAGCGGTTCAAATCCATGAGACAAGATGAGCTCCAGCTTCCCATGCTGGGACATGACAGAAGCCTCCCACAGGATGGTAACACATCTGGGTGTCCCCTGGGTAATGTCTCTGCAGTTAGCCTGTTCTCTCACACCAGAAGTGACTTGCATTTTCTCAAGTCACTTTTGACATGATAAAAAAATACACTTGATAACCAGATACCATTCTCATTAGCTTGAGTGAAAATCTAGAATAATGCTTATTACCTTCCAGTAAGCCATTTTTACTTTCTGATTCAACTTTTTCAAAAAGACCTGAGAGAGAGAAATAAAGATTTAATATAATTCATAAAATCCTAACAAGCATAGGCTGAACAGGTTCATTCTCATGTGTTAAGATAAATGTGACATACCACAGATGTTATCATGAATTATGGATGTATAGCACAGCACGGTAGGGTTTTTCATTTCTTCTCTTTTATTTTTTAAGTGGTAATTCCTTATGTTTTTTCCAGACAAAAGACTCAGTTAAATCTCAGGAGGTTTTTCCGGGGTGACAACTGAGAGTCTCATATAACACCTGTTGGAAATCCAGTAGCAATCTGTCCCCTTGTCTACAAACATGGAGTTTAAGAAGGCCATAATGAACTGTACTAGAGCCTTGTATTCAACCATACCTTTGGGTTTAATGGACTTGAGATGAGCACAGAAAATACCTTTTATTGTAGACTAAGTTCTTAGGCTGATAGTAGCAAAATGTTGGGCGCTTCCAGATGAGAACTGCCTAAAAGTAGCAATTAGAAAGCATTGTGTAGATCTTTTTCCGAACTCTACAAAAGTAAAAAGAGCAGTAGGATGGCTCCCTCCTCACTTTCCTTCTGTCAGCAATTGAAAACATACCTGTGCCATCAGGCTTTTGAAAACTGACTGAAGTGGGATTTTATTGTTGTGCAGCGTAGTTCTTATGCTTTGTCTGTGGTCTTTTAATGCATTTTAATATTTTTAATGATATCAATTGTTTATTTTTTGTATTTTGTATTCCTACTTTTTACTGATGCTTTTGCACAAGTTTAACCTACACACTTTTAAAGATGTTAGTCTCATTATTTAGGAAAATGTAGGCTATAAATGTTTTGGACTTCAACTCTCACAATTCCTTACAGCCTACCAGCCGTTAGGAATTGTGGAAGTTGAGGTCCAAAACACCTGGAGGGCCAAAGTTTGCCTATGCCTGGTATAAACGATGACAATAATGATGAAAACTTATGGATGAACCTATGATATAACAAGGGGAAGGTCCCCATGGTACTATACAAAGTATGCGTTACTGGGCAGTTATCGGTGAAGTTATTGAGCATAATTTCTTGAAGTATTCAAACTGGGCAGTTACACAAATTGTGTCATTCAAAAAACAAAATAATACATCTAACAGGAAAATACACCCTCACTTTTCAAGGCAGTCCTATCAGCTTGAGATTTCTCCCCACTGCCTTGAGGAATCGAAAGGACGGTGCTGGGAACACTACTTGATAAAGTTGCAACATAACTCAGTTCCAAACCACTTTCATGCTCTTCACACTGAGCTCAAAAATAGAATGGAAGCCAATATAGCCAATATAATGTAGATGTTTTATTGCTTCTTGACCTTTTGGCTAAGATCAAATGTGGTGTGTAGAATTGTTTTGTCCTTTGAAACAATCAGATAATTGCATACTGAATAACTGAACCTCCCAAACAGTCACCAAAGGCAGCCTATCAGTGGGAACTGCAATATACACATAACTAGAACATAAAGGACATGATGGCTAAAGATGATTAGAATGCTAATACTGTAGAACACAACTGAGGAAGACCAGGTTCAGGTTGCCCACAAACATTGTGGTGTTACCTGATTTTGATCTGCATTCTTTTTTGCAGGTTCCTGGAGAAAAAGTAGTTGGTAAAGACATGGCAGTGATTGTGGAATTTGCCAACCCATTGAAACAGGACCTCAACAATGTCAGGGTTCAACTGGATGGGCCTGGTCTCCTGAAGCCAACCTCAAAATTGTTCAGGTTTGTAAACAAGCTTGATATCTATAGTGTACAACTGGCATATCATGCTGTGCATTTGTTTATTCCAGGGAAAATATTGTGGACCTGGATTTATTGTGATACAGATATTTACATGAGGTCTAAATCCCTAATCCAGGTTAGGATGGGTTTGGTCGATATAACTAATATACCCCACCAACTCTTCCCAGGTTTCTTTGCCACTCACATGGCATGGAACTAGTAAAATAAAGCTACTTAACATGCCACAGGTGAATTTTGTTTCTTCTACTGGGGAAAATCGGGGTGGGGGGATGTACATAGGACAGGAAGGGACAGCTATCATACCTTCCTGAAATTCTTGAGCCCAGAGAGTGTAGGATAGTTGTAGAGACAGCAATCTTGGATCCAGCATAGAATTTTTGGAAGGGGGGAGGGGATTGAAACTTTTTTTTAGAGAGAATCATGAAGAGCATACCACAAAATAATTTAAATAGTATGGTTCATTCTATATTTTTATATAGACTTAATTACATCTTAATTTTCTATTTTAGTTACAAAGTTTCAAGTCTTAACTGAAAATGACTATTAATTGGTAATTTATTGTTACAAAAGAATGCCACAAACGTCTGTTGGAAACACTTGAATACTGTGTCAATACACTTTGACGGAAATCAGGCTACACTGATAAACTGAGGTGGACACTCAAGAGTGCAAGTCCAGTCAATCTTTCTTGCCCCATTCTGCTGCTTATGTATGTTTTCAAACTTTTAAGAGTTGAAAACAACCTATATATAGGCATAACAATGGGAACCCTATTATCTGGAAAAGGGGAGGGAAGACCAAGGAGGGAAAGGCCTAATTCCCCATTAGGAACTTGCCTCCTACCTCAATGTTGAAGCAAAGAGCACAGCAGGGGGGCAGAGCAGCCTTAAATAGCCTGCAGCTCTGCCCCTGTCAACCACCCCCATCAAGTCTGGTCTCCTTCATGAGGGCCTTCAAATCCACCCCCTTCCCATGGCTTAGACTTAGCCTGCCAAATATGGGTGGGCCAATTTGGTTGCTTCCACTATATCGGCTATTGCTGCAAGTAATGACAGTGTGAATAAATTGTCAAAATTTGCTTGAGATGGTGCTTGCACTTCTGGAGGGACTCATTTAATTTTTGCTTCTTATAGTGCCCTTTCAAAGAGCCCTTTATCCCAGAATATCAAGGCAGAAAATCCCACATTATCGGCTTTGAACTGGAATATATGGTAGATAACCCAGTTCAAAGCAGATATTGTGGGATTTCCTGCCTTGATATTGCGGGATATAGGGCTGTGTGGAAGGACCCATAGACTTAGTATGGGGATTTGGTTAACCAGTTAAAATTCATTGAACCCCTAATCCACCCCCCTCACCCCCCCCCCCCCACTCCCCTTGGCACAACACTATCTATATCCACCCATTTCTCCAATACATTGAAAGATCCAGGGAAGGATTTGAACCTTCTTGTGTGTGTTTTTAATCTGGTGTCCTGCATTAAGTGGCCTACCTTGGGTGAAATCATATCAGCCTGCATGCCTTGTGTGGACATACAAAGTCTACTGCAACTCTATACTGCATTATTTGGCAGCGTTGAGACACCCTTACATTCCACCCGCCCTTTTGTCAGTCACAAATAGTTGTGACTGTCAAAATGTTGTGACTGACATTTTTTTAAAAATGCTCATTTCTAGACTTTGTGGTAAACTATTTTAAGCAAACCTATCCATAGATATAGCACAGTGAAAATGTCTCAAAAAACAATTTTTAAAAAAACTATGTTGATTTCATTTTCCTTAGTTTGGGTGCAAGTGGAAAATTACATGTATAAAATGAAGCCACGGCAGATTATTTAAATAATTCATCCCATACTGCCTCAGTGTATTGAAGATGATAAATTATGGCTCTCTGTTGATGGCTGAGCCCATTACGGAGAATAATCAATCACTAGGGTTACTCCAGGCAAATGGAATTAGTTCCCTTTTATTCCATTAGCAACAATTTAAAATAATACTCTTTTCCTTTGTTATTCAGGTTATTTGGTAAAATAAAAATCACAGGATCGGGTTCCATTGGAAGTGCTCTCTCTCATCTTCTATAACAAGATTCCAAGTTTCATTATAAAACGATATTCCAGAGGAAATTTTGAAAAGATCCTAACATCTTGCTAGGGGCAAAGTAGTTTGTTCAAACTTTGAGTACAGTACCAATGCTAAAGAAAAAAAATGTGAGAATAGAATTGGAAAATACCACTAGGGCTAGCCAATCCAACCTCTTAGCATGCAGAAATACATAATCAAAGCACTCCCAACAGATAGCAGTGTAGTCACTGTTTTAAAATGTCCAGAGGACACTCCACTGTATTATGGGGTTTTTTTTAACCTAATCATGAATATAGTTGCATGGCATCATGGTCCAAAATAGATATGATGAAGTTGATCAGCAAACAGGGTATTCTAGCCTGTGTACATTTGTTGGCGCTGTTGTTAAAACACAAGCTTTTGGATTCAATTTGGGACTATAGCATTAAAAGCTGGCTTGGGGTTTAAAAACCTTTTGTTCTTACCATTTTAAGTTCAGTCGAAAGCAGCGTCTTGCCCCATGAAGGAAAATGGAAAATAGATCAAGAGGAAATGGTCATGACAGGGCAGTTACAAAAAAGAGAGCTTTTCTAGGGATATTGTTTAGGAAGAGGCAAACTGAGGGTATTGCCTCCCCCAAGTAAGAATTATATCCCCCAGTGTCTCAAAATGCAAAGCACTGTAAAGAATGAGATACTGAAAATCATCCACACCTAGAATTCTTATATTTGTGGTGTTTGTAATTCCATGATAAATCTACCAGCACCATTCTTTGGGTGTCTGAGGGGCCCTTCCACACAGACCATATACTGTAACCCAGAATATCAATAATAATAGTCATCATCATCATCAATGCCGTCAAAACCAGAATTGAAAAGTTGATGACAGATCCTAAATGTAGACTCTGCAAGGAAGCATATGAAACAATAGATCACATCCTCAGCTGCTGCAAGAAGATTGCGCAGACGGACTACAAGCAGAGGCATAAACACCGTTGCTCAGATGATTAGTTGGAACTTGTGCCATAAATACCATCTGCCTGCCATAAAGAACTGGTGGGATCACAAGCCTGAAAAAGTTATAGAAAATGAACATGTCAAGCTACTCTGGGACTTCCGAATTCAGACAGACAGAGTTTTGGAGCACAATACTTCTGACCTCACGATCATGTTAAAAAACAAAGTAATGGATTGTCGATGTTGCAATCCCAGGTGACAGCAGGATTGAAGAGAAACAACTGGAAAACCTGACACAATATGAGGGTTTGAAGATCGAACTGCAAAGACTCTGGCACAAGCCAGTAAAGGTGGTCCCAGTGGTGATCAGCACACTGGGTGCAGCACCTAAAGACCTTGGCCTGCACTTAAACACAATCGGCGCTAACAAAATTACCATCTGCCAGCTGCAGAAGGCCACCTTAATGGGATCTGCACACATTATTCACCGACATATCACACAGTCCCTAGACACTTGGGAAGTGTCCGACGTGTGATCCAACACAACAAGCCAGTAGAGTGGTCTGCTGTGGGACTCATCTTGTTGTGTTTCTTCTTCTTCTTCTTCTTCTTCTTCTTCTTCTTCTTCTTCTAATAATAATAATAATAATAATAATAATAATAATAATAATAATTTCTTGATATTCCACTCAGGGCAGATTTCAAACATAAAAGGCAAACATTCAATGCCCAAATACAACAACAATACAGCTATACTAACAACCCAACATATAAACACAAAACATGACTTAACAACTAAAATTAAATAAAAAACACAGCCTGTTATAAAAGACATATTACAAAATGTCAAATATTGAATAGAAACAATAATTTAAATAATTAATGCAGAAAATCCCACAATATCTGCTTTGACCTGGGTTTTCTGAATCCACACTGCTTAATATGTCATCATTGCCTGAGGCCACTTCCACACAGCTGAATAAAATCCTACATAATCTGCTTTGTACTGGAATATATGGCAGTGTGAACTCAGATAACCCAGTTCAATGCAGATATTGTGGGATTTTTTTGCCTTGATATTCTAGTTTATATGGCTGTGTGGAAGAGTCCTAAACGTAATTTCTGGAAGTTTTGCTGAAGTCTTACAAACTGAAGGAAAATTATTTGGGGGCAGTATTTTTATGTGGGAGAGAAATGCTCTCATTTTGACAGCTTGTAACTATACCGCTGCATAGGTCTGATGTGAATTCCTCCAGTTGAGTAGCTGCTTTGAACTTTCAAACAGGCTAACAAATAGGACCAAATAAGTATCCAGTTGGAGATGGTCTGCTTGACAATTATTAGGGGGACAAATATGGAAGACTAGGACGGAGCACCAGGAGACGTTGAAGCACCACACCACAACTCTTTGAAGGCATACTTTGGGTGGGTTGTTGTAGGTTTTTTCGGGCTATATGGTCATGTTCCAGAGGCATTATCTCCTGATGTTTTGCCTGCATCTATGGCAAGCATCCTCAGAGGTCTTTGGGTCTCTTCTAGACTCCTAGATGAGATTTGGAAGCATCTTTTTTATATCTGTCATCCTATGAGGACTCCAAATATGGTGGAAATGACTTCCCCACCCCTTAGAGATAGTTTGTGAGGTTTTTCAATCCCTGAGGTACTTGGGGAGCACAAAACAACCCCAGCGGAGCTACTCCAGCCTGCACGACACTCTTTGCCCAACCTTGCTTTAGGTCAGTGGTTCTCCACCTGTGAGTCCCCAGATGTTTTGGCCTTCATCTCCCAGAAATTGTAACAGCTCGTAAACTGGCTGGGATTTCTGGAAATTGTAGGCCAAAATACCTGGGGACCTGCAGTTTGAGAACCATTGCTTTAAGTGATCTAATGAATTTAGTTTTTCATTTTAAGCCCCACATTGGGATAGGATGTTTCTTTTTAAATATAAACTATAGGTTTTTCTACTGCAAAGACACCAGTTCCTGTTGATGGATTTATGGCTTGCCTGCCACAGTGCTTACATGTTTGTTTCTCTCATTGCAGAGAGGTTCCAAGGAATTCAACCTTGACCTGGGAAGAAAAATGCGTTCCAAAGCGGGCTGGCCTCCGAAAACTGATTGCAAGCTTGAATTGTGATGCCTTACGGCATGTCTACGGGGAGCTGGACATCAATATTCAGAGTGCTGTGTAAAGCTTTTTATATGTCTTTCTTTCTCATCTTTCCCTTTCAGTATTTCAGGAATTTCATTACAGAAAAACACAGATTAAATGTATTATTGCAAGAGTCATAATCCAAGAGTCATAATCACATTATATATACTTGATTAGTATTTTGTTGTTTTACTGTTTGTAACCTGCTGCACAAAAATCAGAAACCCCTCTTTATATCCCCCCCCCCCCATTTTTAAAAAAGTAGGCCACAATCAATTGGATCTACCTCATAGAAAGGGAGGGGGGAATCATAAGAGTGCAATCCTTCATGGATTATGTCTTTTAGGTAGTTTGAGGATTTCCAGCCAAGGCAACATTTGCCCTGATTTCATTTACAATTAGCCACCTGCATCCAGGGATTCTTTATTCACAAATTCAACCACCCATGGCTTGAAAATATCCTCTCTTCCCAAATACCCAAAAGCAAACCTTGATTTTTGGCATTTCATATAAGGGGTGCCATTTTATGATGCCATTGCATATAATGGGATAGGAGCCCTCGGTGAAGCTGTGGGTTAAACCCCATGTGCCTGCAGGATAAGTTCAAATCCAGGGAGAGAGTGGATGAGCTCCCTCTGTCAGCTCCAGCTCCTCATGCGGGTACATGAGAGAAGCCTCCCACAAAGATGACAAAATATCAAAACATCCTGGTGTTCCCTTGGCAACGTCCTTGCAGACAGCCAATTCTCTCACACTAGAAGCAACTTGCAGTTTCTCAAGTTGCTCCTGACATGAATATATATATATAGGGATTGATCACCCATGGATATTGATATCCGTGGCAGGTGGGTCCTGGAAGAAAACCCAAGTAGATACCAAGGACTCGCTGTCTATCCTTCTGTTTCTCAAATCAATACATCTGACCTTTTCGTCATTACATTTCTGTGAAGGAGATTACTTTGAGGAAGAATGAATGGGCCAAGAAGATCAATGATTCATGTCCAAGTAGAGATTTAAATCCAATTCTCCTAAATCACAGCTTAATACTCTAACAAAAAGATGGGATTTGTGTACCATGTGAACTGAATGAAGCCTCCCAAGACCTCCCACATGGCCTGCAAACATCCCAGAACCCCTAAACTCTTCCCGTCTCCCTGTGAAAGAGACATTTAAAGGTTCTTTCAATCTTCCACAGCCCAAATTAGATTTTTTAAATTTTCAAAACCAGAAGTAATCATTTTTGGTTTTAATGAAAGTAGCAGGTACACTTGTCCAAGGTTTCATGTTTTGTGAGAATGGGGTGAACTTCAATGGCTGACCATCCCTTCTTTAATAATCCCACCATGCTACTGATGTATTTGTGACAAGTTCATTATTCATATCCACTCAAAATCATTGCTGCTTAGAATTTAGAGGGAGTTGGATATATATATATATATATATATATATATATGATGCAGAAGTAAGCCAGAACATCAATACCAACTCTGAAGTATTTCAAAGCTCAAACATTGCTCAAGATTAGACAAAGTTAGTTCAGTGAAACAGCAAGCCATATTGTTCAGGTTGGTTCATATGTAATTTTGATCTTTTAATGTAAAACTATAAGCGTTTTCAAAGGTCCAAATCTCTGGAGTACTCTACAATTCGTTTTTGATTATGGTTTGATATTTCAGTATTTTTCCACCTAAGATAAAAACTTTCAAGTATCATGAGAGACTATTATTTTAATAATGTGGCTGTTATCTCAGAATATCTTCTGTGTAAAAACACTTCGGGGGGTGGGGAGGTGGACAAATGCATTTCCATTTTAGAAAAGTCCTAATATGTCAACACAAATTTTAAAATGAGCCAAAAAGCTCATAATTTTGCTCAGTTTTGGAGAAAAAACTTGAAGTTCTTCATTTTTTGCATGAGATAAATGAAGATGCAGATCCTCACTCATGAGTTGTTGGTCTTAAACATTTATTACCAGCATTAAATAAGTACATCATTGTACTTCTTGGTAGAACATCATTTAAACATAGATGGTTAATAAAAGCCATCAGTGACACATGTAATAAAAAGGGGTACTGGAAACAGTGCCATAAAATATTAATGTCACAACTTTCCCATTGCTCAATGTATTTGTCTGACTTAGAAAAGAGATTAAACTCAAGCATTGGTATCCATGCTCTGAGTTCCTTGTATTAAGTCCTACAAACTCTTTCTCAGTCAAAGGGTTAAACAGTGAATTAACATTCTGTTATTGAGTTCCAATGGCATAAGTCCAATTTATACAATTGTAATTCTCTTAATGGCATTCCATGCAGTCATGCCGCTCACATGACCTTGGAGGTGCCTATGGACAATGTTGGCTCTTCGGCTTAGAAATGGAGCACCAACCCCCAGAGTCAGACATGACTGGACTTAATGTCAAGGGAAACTTTTACCTTTACCAAATTCTCTTTGGGTTGTTGTAGGTTTTTTCGGGCTATATGGCCATGTTCTAAAGGCATTTTCTCCTGACGTTTCTCCTGCATCTATGGCAAGCATCCATAGATGCTTGCCATAGATGCAGGAGAAACGTCAGGAGAAAATGCCTTTAAAACATGGCCATATAGCCCGAAAAAACCTAAAATAACCCAGTGATTCCGACCATGAAAGCCTTCGACAATACATCAAATTCTCTTTTCTGGCTGTTGTGGCGGTAAGCATTCTGTTTCAAAATCTGGCTACCAGTATTTAAATGAAACCTCTAAAATCCAGAGAGCAAATAAAGAATAACACTCAGAAAACAGGAGAATTCCAAACAAGAAACAATTAGGGTCAGCTAGTACCCAACAAAACATTACCCCAGGCAGGAAGCAGCCAGGCTTTGAAGCTGCAAGGCCATTCAGTGCTAATCAAGATAATCAGTTGCAACATTCACACTTGCCTCAAACAGACAAGTTCTTTCACCCACCCTAGATATTCCATAGATATATAAACCCCACTTGCCTAGTTTCCGACAGACCTCACAACCTCTGAGGATGCCTGCCATAGATGTAAATGAAACGTCAGGAGAGAATGCTTCTGGAACCTGGCCAGACAGCCTGGAAACCTCACAGCGACCCATGTTCTATTTTGGCTACACAGCCACCAGAATTCCTCTTACACACTCATCATTACAGCCCTTCCCCTACAAAGATGTCTATTTTCTCACCAAGGAGCAGCAATGGCAATGCTGAAAAGCAATAACATCAACCTCAGAGGCCCTCCAAGTCTACAGAAAGTCTCTGAGGTTTCCAGTCACTGTCTAGCTAAAGTGTAAAGCGTCTCTACTGCTTCCCCTTCTCATCACTGACATGGAAATTGCTATCTCGCTGTATTGAATAGGTGGGGTTTGGGAGATTGCACCAATTGCTGTATTGCAGCTACATGCCAAAGATACATCTTCATTTGCAGTAAACTGCAAACCTATGCATTGAAAGCAAGAAACTTCTGGTGTTTGGGGACTTCATTTAGCTTTCAATCATCAGTCAACATGTTTAGGATTTATGGAAGTGATAGTCCAAAACATTTGGTGGAACAAAGGTCCCTCTTTACATATACATGACTACCACCTAGATATAACTGCACCGAGTTCAGTGTAGGATTGAGAGGTGAAATAAGGGACAGAGCTCCTTGACTTTAATAGTTGCACAGATGAGGATATTATAGTAAGTGTTGCTTTTTACATAACCAGTAAAGGGACAAGTATCCTGTCTCTTGTTTTACATGATAAACCTATTTTAGTGAGACTTATGCACAGGAAAATATGTATAGCATTGACATTGAAGCTGTTTTGGTCAAGCTGCTTTCTTGAGAACTTCTTAATTAAAATGTGTACTGTTAATGTAGTTTGCATATACACTCGGCGTTATGTTATTTTCACACATTATGCCTTCTGCTTTTCACTTTTGTATGGAAGGAGAGCCTTCTGTGGCTTAAAAACTCATGTTTGTCTAATTAATCAACCAAAAATAATGCAATAAAAGATTGTTTTACTTGTGTCTCCATTTCTGATGGACTTTTAACAGAGCGACTTTTTAGAAGCTAAGCAGGGTCAGCCCTGGTTAACACTTAGATGGGAAACTGCTGACAAATGCCAGATGCTCTGGGCTATATTCGGAACAAGGAATTGGTCAGCCATCTCTGGGTATTCTTCACCAAAGAAAACCCTATGAAATGAATAGGAAAATTCACCATAAGTCAACAGGTGTCCTGAAGGTACATAGAGATCCACACTTTCTTACAGTTCCTACTTTTTTCCAATTCAAGTTGCTTCTAGTGTGAGAGAATTGGCTGTCTGCAAGGAAGTTGCCCGGTGAGGCCTGGATGTGTTACCATCCTATGGGAGGCTTATCTCATGTCCCTGCATGGGAAGCTGGGGCTAACAGATGGGAGCTCAACCAGTCTTGGAGATTCAAGCTGCTGACCTTTAGGTCTTCAGGTCAGCAATTCAGCTGGCAGAAAGGTTTAGCCCATTGTGCCACTGCGACTCCTTCAATTCCCACTAAAGAAATATAATTCGGGGTTGATGCTTGCAGTTTTCCCAACAAGGCTGACACAATGTACTCGAACCACACTAGAGTGACAGCTGGGTCACATAGGTTCAGGTGTGACAATCATGTTTGTTTCAGACATTATGGAAATGTGTAAAGCCTTTTGCTCTAAGACACTCGCATTTATTCTTACAGATGCTCTCACCCACCTTTTACTACTACAACCAGAAATATCAGCTTTGCATAATAATCATCTACACGGGGTTGTCTCCAGCCTTTTTTCTAATTCTAGCAAAATGGCTTCACTCATTTTCTAGTTCAAAAACTGTTTGGGTGCAATTTTTAAAAGAGGTGAGGCAGGTATCAGACATGTAATTATTAGGAAATGAAACTGAAGAAGTCCTGCTCATACCATTGAGGCTGATTGAATTTCATTACTACCATTTAAATGCTAGGAATTACAACTTTGTTAGAAAATGGTTTTGATCAAAGACGTTTTATTTTGCGTGATCAATCTGTTTTCTTTGGCTCTTAGAATGCAGACAGGAAGGGGGGAAAGGAGCGAATATGTATCAGGAACACCCTACAAGTAACTGAGAAGGAAAATGTAGCCATGAGTGATTCTGTTCTTGCCCATTAGAGAAGGTCAACTCATGCCTTCCCTACATTGTAATATAATGTAGTTTGAAACTATATTGTATGGTGGCCCCAGCTCTCTAGCCAGAAATTCAACACCTTAATCATCTCACTATAAAAGGCTGCAGGAAGAATATCCACCCCACCAACAACAACAACAGCAACATCAAAATCTAGCATCCAACACCTGTCCTAGATTGTTACATCTGCAAAATACGAGGGTTATCTGGAAAGTAAGGTTACAAGATTTTTTTAAAAATACAAAGAATGAATATATTTTAATAAAACTTACATGGATTGGAGCATAGGTATTACATTATTTTTCCACATAATCACCTTTCACTTCAATACATTTTGTCATCCATGGGATGAATTTTTGATGCCTGTGTCATAGAAGTTTCCCTCTGCCTTTTTCAACCAGTTCGTCACTTTGATTTTCACCTTGTCGTCATCAGAAAAGTGTTTTCCACCAAGGTGTTCCTTCAATTTAGTGAATGAATGAAAGTCACTGGGTGCGAGATTGGGGCTGTGAAGGGGGTGGCTTAAAACATCTCAACCAAATGATGTCAACAATTCTTGTGTTGCATGAGCAGTGTGCACATTGTCATGAAGGAGACTGACTCTCACCATCAGCATCCCACGACTTGGCTCTACAAAGTTTCTTCATGGTCTCACAATATATTCTGTACACATTTTGTCTTGACATTACATCCTCTCCATAAACTAAAATGATTTCGCAATGAATTGCAACGGCATTCATGCCCTTAGCATTTAGGTAGCGTATTACAGCGCAAACTTCACACTTGGAGGCAAACGGAATGAGGACGCTCACCTCTAACCTTCACCACAACACCAGTTGAGGTACTGACAACTGGCACTGCTTGTTCACTTCTGCTGGCTTCCCGCTACACAGCAATGATAACAACTTCCCCCAAGAAAATTCCCCACGAGATCTATGTGCCTTGTAACCTTACTTTCTGGATAACCCTCGTATTATATCTGCCAATAATTTGCCTTTTAACTTTGTAAAAATTACTCCCAAACTTTTACTCTCAAAATTTCTCAGCTATTGCAGGAATACTGGCTGGAGAGCTGCATAACTGTCCTATAGATCAGCTACCCTTAATGTAGCAATTCTTTGGGTGTGATAGATTACAAATCCCATCAATCACATATACCTGTGATAGCATAGTTAACTGAAGGCATCAGGCTGAGAAAGCTGGTATACTCACTCACGGTTTAGTGAATTCAGTGGAATTGCATATGAATAAACAGGATAGGTCAAGGATAGGTCAAGATCTATATTTCATGCACACATTTATTAAAAACATTGTATAACATTACCTTCAGTATATGCATATAAGGTATATATGAAACCTAAATGAGTCTGGTGTTTGTATTTAGGTTCCATCTCCAAGATATTTCATTATATAAGTGTGTACAAATACAAGTGTTCCAAAATTTGAGAAAATCCAAAACTCAAAGCACTTCTGGACCCCAAGCAATTTGAATAAGGAATACGAGACATGTAGTAATGTGGTGCTAATGAGCATGAAACAACAAACTGATTTTTTTAAATTAAATTAAAGCTAGTATGTCTGCTTTTGCTATAATGTTTCCATGGTTGCAGGACCCATGAATGCAGAGCCCTGAGCAGTTCTTTCTGGCAGTGACATGCCCCTTGTGTATCAATGACTACATCCCTTCATCCTGCAGCCACTCTCTATGGATAAAGAGAAAGGAAGGGAAAGAGATGTATAATATGTCTCATTGGGTAAAATAGGTCAAAACAGACTCTTACAGAAATGTTCCAAGCCCTCTTGCCTCTAGATGGGGCTAAAGAGTCTTTGGTCAAATAGAAGATGATACCAGTGCACATTGTAGTTTACTTACATAATTTATCATTTTTATTGGGATGGGGGTGGGGAGGGATGTTGATTGTAGAATACTGTCACTTCTAATTATTTAGACACAGCAATATAAGCTGGTCTTTCCAGGATGCATATTGGAAATACTGGCTGCAGGCAAAACACACGACCCTTTATCCCAGAATATCAAGACAAAAAAATCCCACAATATCTGCTTTGAACTGGGTTGTCTTTGGCCACACTCAGATAATGTGGGATTTCTACCTTGATATTCTGGGATATAGGGCTGTGTGGAAGGGTCCCAGTGTTCCCTCTGCTACTAATCATTGGGGCTCCTCTTTTAAAGGAGGGCCGGCCCTTTGTTAGGTAGATGGTAGCTTCAGGCAGGATAGACTTTAAGCAGTGGCAGTTTCTGTCTGTTCCCTTTGTTGAATGGCAGTATTGTTTCCAGGCTGCATAAACCAGTCTGCAGTGAAGAATATTGTCATGTTTCCAACATTGACATAAACTTAAACCATCAATCCATCAGAGCACCTTATGAACCAACCTGGACTCAGCATATTATTTGAGAACACAGAAATACTGGACGACTCTAACAACCACCATGTCAGACTACACAGGAAAGCCACGGAAATCCAGAAGGATGTGGACAATTTCAACAGAAAGAAGGAAACCATGAAATTGAACAAAATCTAGTTACCAATATTAAAAAACTCTAAAATCAGGACAGTAAATAAAGAACAATACTCAGAAAACAGGGAAATTCCAGACAGGAAACAATCAAGGCCAGCTAACACCTTCCAACAAAGGATTCCCCCAGGCAGGAAGCAGCCAGGCTTTGAAACTACAAGGCCATTGAATGCTAATCAAGTTAGCCAATTGTAACATTCACATTTGCCACCAACAGACAAGAGTTTTTTCTTCCACCCTGAATATTCCACAGATATATAAACCTCATTTTCCTAGTTTCCAACATATCTCACAACCTCTGAGGATGCCTGCCATAGATGTGGGTGAAACATCAGGAGAGAATCCTTCTGGAATATGGCCATACAGCCCAGAAAACTGACAGCAATCGTCAGTCAATTTTCCTTCTGCACATTAGAGACCAGGGTTCAGATTCCTGCTCTGCCATGGAAACTTGCTGGGTGACCTTAGGAAAATGACACTCTCTAGACCTCAGAGGAAGAGAAGGGCAAATCCATGCTGCACATATTCTGCCAAGAAAACCCTATGATTGCTTCAACTTAGGGATGCCATAAGTCAGAAACAACTTGAAAGTACCTAACAGTAACAACAAGATGAAATGGGAAAGGGACACCATCTGGCAATGAATGTAAAAGATACAACCTCTATTTAACTGAGCATTATGAAAACCATGCTTCCAAGAATGAACCACAAAACTTGCTTGATATCTCAAGACAGTTATAATATCTCAAGACTGGACTATCTATCTGATGAAGGCATTATGATGGCTGTGATTCATTTGGTCAAGTCAATATCCTGGTGGTCAGGATTTGACTCTACAACGAGACAGACAAAATAGTTGTCTAAGGCAAGAAATGCTAGAAGGCAGAGAAAAGCAGAAATATGTTACGGGATAGAGGTATATGTCTCCCTCTTCTCTACCATACAGCACCAGCATGGTGTAGGTGTTTAAACATTGCATTGTAACCCTGGAGACCAGGGTTGAATTCTCCATTTGGCCACGGAAACCCATTTGTTGACCTTGGCAGAGGCACACACTCTCAGATCCAGATGGAGCCCCCAGTGGCGCAATGAGTTAAACCCTTGTGCTGCCAGGACTGAAGACTGACAGGCCACAGGTTCGAATCCATGGATGAACTCCGTCAGCTCCAGCTCCCCATGTGGGGACATGAGAGAAGCCTCTTTTTTCTATCTTTATTTTCTCTCTTCTCTTTTCCTATTTTCTTCTTTATAATGATTTTTTTCTTCTTTCTCGGTTTTTTTTCTTCTTTTCTTGATTTTATATATGTCACAGAAAATTCAATAAAGATTATTTTTTTAAAAAGGAAGGTAAAACATTTGGGCGTCCCCTAGGCAATGTCCTTGCAGACGGCCAATTCTCTCACACCAGAAGCAACTTGCAGTATATTCTTGGTTCGCCTTTGACACAACTGAAAAAAAAGTAGGAACTATAAGAAAGTGTAGATCTGTATGTGTCTCCAGATAACCTGTTGACTTATGGTGAATTTCCCTATGCATTTCATAGGGTTTTCTTTGGTAAAGAATACCCAGAGATGGTTTACCAATTCCTTGTTCTCAGAGCATCTGGCATTTGCCAGCAGTTTCCCAGCAGTTTTCAAGTCGCTCCTGACATGAAAAAATAAACAAAGCTCCAAACTGCTCCATGTCTCTTGTTCTAAACTGAATCTCTTTCTGACCAGTGGATCTTAGGGTTGCCATGAGTCAAAAATGACTTGAAGGCATACAACAAACCCAACATCGTGGAAAATCTATTTATTTTTATTTATTTTAAACATTTATATTTCGCCTTTCTTGCCCCGAAGGGGACTCAGGGCGGAGCACAGCATATATACGACAAACATTCAATGCCAGGACAAGAATTCATATGTGCATACATAAACATTAAAAACATTTATCTCAATATTAAAATACACCATTTAAAACTGTCCTGGTCATCAGCGTCAAATCTAATTGGCCTGGTAATCTTTCCTATTGCTGCTTTATTGCCCTGTCCCAAATGCTTGGTCCCACAGCCAAGTTTTTACCATTCTTCTGAAGGACAGGAAGGAGGAGGCTGATCTGATCTCACCAGGAAGGGAGTTCCATAGCTGGGGGGCAATCACCGAGAAGACTCTGTCTCTCGTCCCTACCAATCGCACCTGTGACAATGGCGGGATGGAAAGCAGGGTCTCCCCGGATGATCTTAATCTCTGAGATGGTTCATAGGGGGAGATGCGTTCAGACGGGTAAATTGGGCCGGGGCCGTTTAGGGCTTTATAGGCCATAGCCAGCACTTTGAATTGTGCCCAGTAATATGCTTCCCTTTCTAGTGCATTCCATAGCCTTGAGCCAAGGCAGTTTAAAAGTGGTGTCAAATGGCATTAATTCTATAATGTAGACGTGCATTGGTATATAATGTAGATGCACCAGCTTGAAGAGGAAAATTGGAACAGGGAGAAAAGAAGAACTATCAGAGAGGGAGCTTAAAATCTACATTTTTGTAGCAATGCAGTCCTGCGCTGCAGAGCTTGGCAAAGTTACTCTTTTACTAGAATTCCTGGAGTCCCCTGTGGGATTCTGGGAACTGTGATCCAAAAATAGTTACTCTTCTAAGCTCTGCTTCAGAAGCAATAAAAACATAAAAGCTATTTCACTTGAATGTATCGCTGACTTTAAAAGGCCATGTTGCTTCTAAGGAGGCTTGGCTCACGTGAGAGGATAACCCTTCATCGCTTTCCCTTTTGTCTCTTTTCCAAGGCATTCATGGCTGTATAGGGCCCTCACCTCTCCCTTTCCATTCATCTTCTTTTGCCAGAGATGCTCTCTGCTGAGTCAAAGCTTGGGTTTCTTTTTTCCTCCTTTAGATGGTACTTGCATTTTCCACAAATGTCAATGCTCTTGTATTTCAGCTCTTGTTCCTTTAGTCCTTTCTTAGCTCCACTTGAAAAGTCCTGAGGGGACAAATAGAAACTTGAACCTGAAAACAACAACAACAACAACAACAAAAGAAAAAGGAAAACATGTTTTCTCCAAATGTGAAATGCTGCCCTCCCTTCCTAATACAAAATAATATAGAGATTTTATTAGGGCTTCGTCCTCCAGTGTGAATGAACATGGTGTGTGTGTATATATATCAAAAGGATGTGCTGTTCTATGAGGATGAATTTCAGAACCCAAGAGTCAGACAGCCTGGATTCCAAATTGCATTGAACTGCATTATATGAGTCTACACTGACCATATAATGCAGTTTCAAAATGAATTATATGGCAGTCTAAATGTGGTCTCAGCTTTTGCAGAGAGGACACCAAAGGAGTAGAACTTTCAAATGTTAGTTTTGTACTCTCCATAATCCCCTTCCGTACTAGCTAGGGATTCTGGGACTAGCCTAGCATGCTTTATTTCAAACTGCAGCCCTCCAGCTGTTTGGGCCTCCAACTCCCAGAAGCCCAAATAAGCTTGTTCAATTGTCAGGAATTCTGGAAGTTGCAGGCCCAAACAGCTGGAGGGCTGTAGTTTGAGGATGCCTGTTTCAAAGTAACCATAGAATCATAGAGCTGGAAGAGACCTCATGGGCCATCCAGTCCAACCCCCTGCCAAGAAAACTGCATTCAAAGCACCCCTGACAGATGGCCATTCAGCCTCTGCTTAAAAGCCTCCAAAGAAGGAGTCTCCACTACACTCCGGGGCAGAGAGTTCTACTGCTGAACAGCTCTCACACTCAGGAAGTTCTTCCTCAAGTTCAGGTGGAATCTTCTTTCCTGTAGTTTGAAGCCATTGTTCCGCATCTTAGTCTCCAGGGCAGCAGAAAACAAGCTTGCTCCTCCTCCCTATGACTTCCGCTCACATATTTATACATAGCCAACATGTCACATCTCAGCCTTCTCTTCTGCAGACCAAACATAATTATCAGTATATACTCTATACTATTAGACCTAGTCTTGGCCACATCATGAGGAGACAGGAAAGCCTAGAGAAGACAATTATGCTGGGGAAAGTGGAAGGCAAAAGGAAGAGGGGCCGACCAAGGGCAAGATGGATGGATGGCATCCTTGAAGTGACTGGACTGACCTTGAGGGAGCTGGGGGTGGTAACGGCCGACAGGGAGCTCTGGCGTGGGCTGGTCCATGAGGTCACGAAGAGTCGGAGACGACTGAACGAATGAACAACAATTAGACCTAGTCATGCACATCTAGAAACTCAAAGACATAACTGCTTGACCCTATTTAAATTCCATTTATTTTCGTTAAGATAACCTATAATCAGTGGCACCTGGTAGTGCAGCGGGTTAAACCACTGATCTGCTGAACTTGCTGACCGAAAGGTTGGCGGTTCAAATCTGGGAAGCAGGGTGAGCTCCTGCTGTGAGCCCCAGCTTCTGCCAACCTAGCAGTTTGAAAACATGCAAATGTGAGTACATCAATAGGTACCAGGTTGTGGTGCAGCTGGCTAGGAGTCAGCTGCATTAAATCACCACTGACCAAAAAGTCATGAGTTCGAAGCCAGCCCGGGTTGGAGTAAGCTCTCAACCATTTATCTAGCTTGCTGTCGATCTTTGCAGCCTGAAAGACAGTTCCATCTGTCAAGTAGGAAATTTAGGTACCACTTATGCAGGGAGGCTAATTTAATTAATTTACGATGCCATAAAAATATCCAGCAGCGAGGGAAAGAATGAGAAAGTACTCCATCAACAGCTTGGTGTCACAAGTGGACCATGAAGCGACAGCTCCCAGAGTGGCCAGAATTCGAGTATACCTTCATGAAGCTTAAATTGCCTATGTGTTTGTCTATATGTGTTGTGTGTCTATGGCATTGAATGTTTGCCATATATATGAGCCCTGTAATCTGCCTTGAGTCCCCTGTGGGATGAGAAGGGCAAAATATAAATACTGTAAATAAATAATAAATTAATAAATAATAACACTCTGGCAGGAAGGTAATGGCACTCCATGCAGTCATGCTGGCCACATGATCTGGGAGGTGTCTCTGGACAACACCAGCTCTTCAGCTTAGAAATGCAGATGAGCACCACCCCCCAGACTTAATGTCAAGGGGAAACCTATAATCAGTTTTGGAGAAGAACTAAGATGAAACTGCAGGTGCTCTAGAACAAGAAGGTAATCTACAGTCCCAGTGTATTTGGAGGGTCACAGACTTCCCACAGCTTACTTCATAGTACAATATCACTCCCATATCCACCCTCTAGGCATTCAGTTTATGCCAAAAGATGATTATTGAGTAGTACTGGAGGATTTAGAAATGCTAGTCAGGTATTCTGCCTAGGCATTTTCTAGATCTTCCAATGCATGTCTATGGTATCTTTCTACCAGAAGTGGTTCATTTCAACAGGGTTCATTATTATCCATATGGGGGTCATACTGCACTATCACATCACATGCTGTCAGAAATGCTGCCAGTTGCAAAAATCAGCAACTGGCTGCATCTTTGATGTCCCAAACCCAGCTTTGCCTCCACATTTTGTGTGAATTGTTTTGAAATGCAGCCAGTACCCACTGACAGCATTATATTCAACTCCATGCTTTTAAAGTGCTCTTGTTCATTTACTGGCACGTAATATGAAGCATAATCATTTTAAATGCTTGAAATGATGGAATATGGTCAGATCTGAGTGTACTGACTCGCAGTCCCATGGATGCCTTTGTATTTGAACAAACTTACGCAATGTCTGAGTTTGGCCCCATCGTATCGAATGGCTCAGAGTAGCTAAATGCCAGAAAAACATATCTGCTTTTGATTAGTCTGTGATCAATATCTGGATGCCTAACTGTAGCTTTGATACATTTAATCTGATTCCAGTAGCAGAAGCTCAGCTCAAAAACTATTGGGTTATAGTTGACTCAAAAAGTTTTCCTTTGCACAGCTTGGCAGTTTATCATCAAGATGCCTACCGAACATTGAGAAATTTGAAGTCTCTCCCTCTCCCCTCCCACTGCCTCTTATCATTAGCTTGGCAAAAATGCAATAAACTCTTCTTCTTCAAAAAAAAACTGTTTCTATAACCTGAATAAAATTAAGTCAGCGGCGGTGCATCCTGAATGCTCATCAGTTATATTTGCAAATTGCCCTAAACTGCCTTTCTGACAGTGAAGGAGATAACTTGCAATTCAAGAAGGAAATGCTACAAAGTATTTCAAAAAGGAAATCAAGCTTTTCTGTTTAAAGCTCCAGCAAGGATAGCAGGACAAGTTCTGCCTCTCCAGATGGAATTGCAGTCCAACTCTTGTCATTCTTTACCATTGGCTGTGTTAACTAGTGCTGATAAGAGTTTACATTCCAGGAATATCTGGAGACTGACATGTTTTCCTTGTGCTTCAGTATCTGAAAGGAGGGACATGGTGGTACAAAGCGTTGAGCTGCTGAACTTAATGACCAGAAAATTGGCGGTTCGAATCTGCAGAACGGGGTGAGCTCCCACTGTTAGCCCCAGCTCCTGCCAACCTAGCAGTTTGAAAACATGCAAATGTGAGTAGACCAATAGGTACCGCATCAGCAGGATGGTAAACAGTGCTCCATGCATTCAAGCCAAGAACATGGCCTAGGAAGTGTCTACGGACAACATTGGCTCTTTGGCTTAAAAATGGAGATGAGCACCACCTGCAGAGCCAGAGATGAAGGGGAAGCCTTTACCTTTATCCTTGTGTATCTGTGTGTGTCTGTGTTTCATTGTTTTGAGGCATTGAATGTTTGCCTTGTGTCTGTATAGTCTGGAATCTGTCCTGAGTCCCCTTGGGGAGATAGAGCAGAATACAAAGAAAGTGTTGTTATTATTATCATTATTTGAAACACAACAAGATGATGAGTTGTTGTAGATTTTTTCGGGCTATATGGCCATGTTCTAGAGGCATTCTCTCCTGATGTTTTGCCTGTATGTATGGCAAGCATCCTCAGAGGTAGTAAGGTCACTTATTTCTGTGTCATTTGATGGCCTCTGCTGAAAAAGATGGTGTGTTTTGGTTTTAAATATAAATGAAATATCCAAGGTGCTGAAACATCTTTGAGAAGTATGGGGATTAGGACCTTGGACAATTCTATTAAAGTTTGGGTGATAACACATATTTACAGAACTTTTGAATTTTAATCTGACCTCACTACCTCTGAAGATGCTTGCCATAGATGCAGGCGAAACATCAGGAGAGAATGCCTCTAGAACATGGCCATATAACCCGAAAAAACCTACAAAAACCCAGTGATTCCAGCCATGAAAGACTTCGACAATACAACAAGATGATTTCACAGCAGACACTCTGCTGGTTGTTGAATTGGATCACACATCGGATGCTTCCCAAGTGTCTAGGACTGTGTGATGTATCAGTGAATAATGTGTGCAGATCCCAGTAAGGTGGCCTTCTGCAGCTGGCAGATGGTAATTTTGTCAGCGCCGATTGTGTATAAGTGCAGGCCAAGGTCTTTAGGCACTGCACCCGGTGTGTCGATCACCACTGGGACCACCTTGACTGGCTTGTGCCAGAGTCTTTGCAGTTCAATCTTTAAATCCTCATATAGTGTCAGCTTTTCCAGTTGTTTCTCTGCAATCCTGCTGTCACCTGGGATTGTGACATCAACGATCCATACTTTGTTTTTTAACACGATTGTAAGGTCAGGAGTATTATTATTACTATCCTACCAGAATGTCTTCTATATCAGGCTACCTACCTACTTGCATGTGTGTCTATGTTCTTTCCAAGTTGCCTGCTGATTTATGGCAACCTCATGAATTTCGTAGTTTTCATACTGTGTTCTAAGGTGGCTTTGGCAGTTATTTCCTCTAAAATATAGCCTACAGCACTTGGTATTTATTCATGGTCTCTGATCCAAATACTAACCAGGACTGACCTTGTTTAGTTACCAAGACCAGAAAGAATCTGATGCTTTTAAGCTATTGAGGCCGTCAACTACCTACCTACCTATGTGATAATAGATACAAGAGACTTGTCTACTTAAATTTCAGAGCCATCCATTTAAACCTACTCAGACTGAAAGTAGTAATTAAAACAAAAGTACCCACCTACCTTGAAATAAGCCCTACTGAAAGCCACAAGTTTTACTTCTTAGGACATACACCTGAGTGAAACACCACAGTAGTATTCTATTTGTCCTTATGATCCAAACATATCCCGCCATAAATTAATTATTTATTTTGTGGCCCAAACTAGGTAGTATGTAAAAGTTCTACAATTTGCAAGTGCAGAGCTAACTCTAGCAGCAGATTCATGGCTAACCCTACCTGCTGCTTGAAGTAGCTGTTTCACTTTGTCTAATGTATCTACACTGTAGAATTAATGCAGTTTGACACCATTTTAACTGCCAAGGCTCAATGCTATGCTATCACGTGAGTTGCCGTTGTACAAGGCCTTTAGCCTTCTCTACAAAAGAGTCCTGGTGTCTCACCAAACTACAACTCCCACAATTCCATAGGATTAAATCATGGCAGTTAAAAAAGGTATCAAATGCCACTGGTGCACCCATTGTTTGTATCCACTCTTTTCATGATAGGCTGTTTGTTACTCCTTGGCCTTGTTACTCAAATTGTTGCCTTGCTGGTTTATGCCATTAGCCATTTTGGTTCCCAACTATTAATTTATTAAAAATTAAGCTAATTGGCTTATTGTAGTGCAAATCTTTAGCTTTCAGGCTATCTCGCCCTCTTGCTTACTAATTATAAGGGTTAAAGGATGGACCCGAAGCCCTATACGGTTTGGGCCCATCCTTTCTTCGAGACCGCATCTCCCCCTATGAACCGGTGTGGAGTCTAAGATCCGCTGGGAGATCCTCCTCTCAGTCCCACCTCTCAAGTATGGTTGGTGGGGACAAGAGAAAGGGCCTTCTCGGTGGTGGCCCACCAGCTTTGAAATGCCCTCCCAAGAAAAATTAGACTATCCTCACTTCAATGTTTATGAAAACAAAAAACTGAAAACATGTATTTGCAAACAGGCCTTCAAACAGGATTAAAACTTCAAATATTAAAACTTGAGGACCAAATGTTTTGTCTCTTTCCTGGCACTTTATGATATTGATACAGCCTATTTTAAACCCGCAGTTATGGTCGTGTTTTTATTGAGTTTCTTATTTCTTATTTAATTTAGATGCTGTTTTATGTATGGGGTTTCATTTAAATTGTCGTTGTTATTGATTTTATTGTATCTTGTGTGCTTTTGTAAGACACCCTGAGTCTCTTTGGGGAGATGGTGGCAGGATATAAATAAAGTTGTTGTTGTTTGTTGTTGTTGTTGTTGTTGTTGTTATATCAGCCAGCACGCCAATGACTTAAATCAAGAAATAGTTTTCTAAGATCAACAGAGACACTTGCTGGAACACCTCAGCAAGCAAGAGTCCAAAAGTGGCAGGCTAAAACCCAGTACCTCAATCAATGGCTGATACCAAAGAAGGTATCAGAAGAAGGCCTTATCGGTACATTATTTAAACTGTTATGCTTATTCATATCATTATCTGATCACCATACTCAATATGTCCCATATACATGGGGGGTTTGGGGTAACGATACAAAAGGTTTGCTAGGGTAGACTCTCTTTCACTCAGACTCAGCCCCCCCCCTCCGAATCAAACTCAGCCCCCCCCCCCCCCAAATCAAAATCCTGGCTACAGGCCTGACGACATGCAAGTGTGGAGAAGAGCAAACCACAGGCCACCTATTACAATGCCACCTGCCACATGCACAATGGAGGACCTTCTTATAGCAACACCAGAGGCACTCCAAGTGGCCAGCTCCTGATCAAAGGACATTTAATAGAATGCCAAGTTTGCAAACTTTGTGTGTGTTTTTTTAATACAATACAACTGTTTGGTTAGCTCCTGATATGATAAATTGTTGTTGTTGTTGTTGTTGTTGTTGTTATGGGAGTTGTAATCCAAGTGAATTTAAAAACCCAATGTTTCTCAGTTTTGATTTATTGCTTAAACCCATTAATGTTTGTAGGCATAACCACAAATTACTTTTTTTTTTTTTTACCAACCACAAGCTTTCAGAGTGAGCTGGAGATTTAGATATACACGTGTATACATTATAATTGGTGTGTGGATCTCTGGTGATTGATCTCTTGCAATGGAAATTTTAACTGAAGGCTTTTCCAGGATCTTTAAAATTATGAAATAAAATGCAAGCTAATGTCAGAGCTATTTGCTTTTCATCATTACTGTCCACAAATATTGGCAGTTCCCGATTGGACCTGGACCATCAGTGTCTTAATGTTAAATCCTTGATGGTTTAGAAAGACAACCCATTATTGATTTGAAACTATTAATGTTTATGCATGTAAAGGAATTCTTTTTGGGACATTATGTCTCATAGAAGGCATGTGCATTCTGGAGTGAAGTCATCGGCCTACTGAGCATACTGTCAGGAATGAACATTCAAAAGCCAAATCTCCATTTTTAAGGAATCTGATTTATTCACTTGCTCCAAAAATTGTGAATATTAGATGCATGTGGAAAAGTACAATGGAGAAAACAATCTTGTATGATAGCAACCCAGCAGTATAATCTAGTGACTTTCAAAGTGTGGATCCCCAGAAGCTCCTGCTCCTAGAACCCCAACCATCACCACCACCCCCATTGGCAATGCTGGCTCAGGCTACTGGGACTCAAGATCAGGAGCCACTGATCCAGACTGTTCCACATGCTAAATTTTCTGGTTGACACATGGATACAAAGAGAGGAGTCAGCAGACAGAGGTAATCATATCCATCAAATATTCTGTAGAACAGGGAATGATCTTCTAGAAAAGATTATATCTAACACAGATAGCGCAGTAGGAGAGGCCAGGATGAAAGTTAGGAAGACATTTGCAGAACTTTGGAAAGTGAGTTGTTTCGGCTATGACTCCAGATGCCCCCTAGCCAATATGTTATATGTGAATCCTAGTAGAGTGAAAGAGCTACGAGTTTTTCAAACTGTAGTACAAGTTGGCTGTCAAAACAATGCTTCTATTGCCCAGTGTGGTTTGGCATGACTGGGCAGCCACCCTAGGTGTCACCCTCTGCCTCTGTTTCATAGTGGTTCCTACTAGCCATGGCTCAACACCTACCTTGCTCCTAGGCACTCTGACTAATGTCAGCCAAAGTGCCACTGCGCTGAGAGAAATGGCAAGAGGGAGAGGGGAAATACTCGGCATGGAGGTGGTCTGCCTGATATCATGCAGGAGGGAGGTAAGTGCCATGTCATGGCTGGGAACCACCATAACATGGTAAGACAATGACATGGGACTGCTGTCCCATGTCCCTGGGTCACCTGTGTACATGGAACATGAATTGCCATTCAAGACAGTTGGAACCAGTTCTGCTTGGGAACCAACTCAACTGTCTTCACTTTCCCTAAGGCTGATTTACACTGCCCTATATCCCAGGATCTGATTCCAGATTATCTTCTTATTCCAGATTATCTGGCAGTACAGACCTATATAATCCAGTGGTCCCTGGTGGCACAGCAGGTTAAACCATTGAGCTGCTGAACTTGCTGACTGAAAGATTGGCGGTTTGAATCTGGGGAGTGGGGTGGGCTCCCGCTGTCAGCCCCAGCTTCTGCCAAACTAGCAGTTTAAAACATGCAAATGTGAATAAATGAAAATTACCACTTCGGTGGGAAGATAACGGCACTCCATAACGGCACTCCAGTCATGCAAGCCACATGACCTTGGAAGTGTCTATGGACAACACCGGCTCTTCAGCTTAGAAATGGAGATGAGCACCACCCTCCAGAGTCAGACACGACTGGATTTAATGTCAAGGGGAAACCTTTACCTTTATATCCCAAGATCTGATCCCAGATTACCTTCTTATCACAGATTTTCTGACAGTATAGACCCACCTAATCCAGTTCAAAGCAGATAATATGGGGTCGGATCCTGGGATATAGAACAGCGTAGATCCAACCTAAGTCGGGAAAAATCCAAATACTTGGCCAGGATTTGGGCTTTCCTTTCTTTTAGGTTAATTTGGAGGAAGGCTGTGTTAAGATAGTCCTCATGTATCTTAAAGGAAGATATCATTGCTAGTTGAGTCAGCTTTCATAGATGGAACGTGTAGAGAGAGACTTTGTCTTTCATTTCAAATAGCAAAATGCTTTGGGCTATCCTCGGTGAAAGATAGTTGAATGCTTCGTATGTGCACATGCACACACAATGAGAAAGAAACTTCTCTAGCAATTTACTATGAACAGGCACGACACACCAATAAGTTCTCCAGCATGCCACAGGCAAATCTGTCGCCTTGTCAGGTTGTGGTGATCACATCCTGCTACCAAGATGTGCCCACCCTGTGCTGAAGAAAACCCTTGTGCCACCTTGTATTTAGAGCAGTTGCCACGTGAGAGCCACCTGCTCCCAAGCTATTCTACGTTGTTTGCTATTATTTCATCTTACAGCTCACTCCTGTGCTATTTTGGCCCAGCCAACTGCTCAGCAAAGCTCAGCGTGTTGCTAAGTGTCACAGTACCCTAAATCAGACGCATAAACTCCGCCAAGTAGGTTGCAGCAGCAAGCACTAATGAGCTTGCAACGTAAGTTTATTTATCTGTGGGCAGACACCTCAGCTATGTCTATGAGTATAAAAGTACACAGAGAATCTATGATGCTAGTTAAATGGAGCATAAGACATTTTTTAAAAACATCTATGAATATTTTTGAACTTCAGGAAAGATGGCTTTGCTTTGCTTTCATGGCTGATATCCATATATTCCCTGCAGGTTTCTCTAGAAAATAGAAATCCCTTATTATTGAATATTTCATATAGAAATCTATAATCAAGTTATAAAAATCAAATGTGTAAGGCAAGATAGCAACATTTTCAGTGTCCTGTGGGGATTCAAAATGAATTAGAGGGCCAACAGCATTTCTATATATTTGTTTCTTTGGTGCTTTGTTATTGGGGCAGGTTGTTGAAAACAGCCAGTATGTCGGGGGAAAGTCAACTGTGGAGACTTCCTATTGACCAGTACTTGTTAATTCCAAATCCCAGCCATCCTGTGACCATGAAGTAATGATGTCTGACTGCAAAGTAAAAATCATGTAATGCTCCAACTCCCCATATATTGAGCTGGAGCAGCCAGCCTGAGTAGTCGTAGAACCTACAAAAGGCTCAAAGTTTAGTCAGAATAGATGGATGGCCTACATCAGTGTGAGCAGTTCTCTGTTTGAAACAGTGCCATTCAAAGCTAGTTTATACATGAAGAACCCAAAGTATGAAGTGTAGGATGTGAAGTTACCTGGGCATCATTAAAGTCATCAAATGGCATGGCAGCCACTTAGTTCCCCTTGGTCTCCTGGCCATTTCTCTCTGTTGGATAACTAGCCTGTTGCCCTCTGGAGCAACAAGAGATGCTGAAGTAAGATTCAGAAGCCGGTCTTGGACTTTCTCTGGAAATGAATTACATTACATTTCTATTTATATCTATTATTGTTTCTATATAAGCATCTCTCTCTGTCTCTGTGTATATATACATACTTTAGAAAAAGCACTGTTTTCAGTTCTCAAAAGTATATTCTAAAATTTAAGCTGAGTTAATAAAATGGCATGCAATTATTGAACAGCTATATTAAACAGATAGATGATCTATATAAATAAAAATGTAATGTTTGTTTGTGGGATTAACATAACTCAAAAACCGACACCAAATTTGGACACAATACACGTATCAGGCCAGTGAGTGACCATCACTCATAAAAACATTGAAAAACACAGCAGAAGAGATTTAAAAAGCCATAAAGCAAAAAGATCGTACAGCGGAAGTGCAGAAATGACTTCCCAAAAGCAAAGAAAACACACAATAGCATATCCACACACTCTTCCCAACTACAGCTCCCAGTATCCCCTAAACCAGGCCCTTTAGGAGAGGAGGATGATCCAAATGCACTGCTTCCAAGATTCAAGCTTTCTTCTCCTTGCATTTCTTTGAGAGCATCCCAATCCCTGCATATTTCCAATTTCCTATTCCTAGACTGCAACTCCCAGCAATCCTCCAGATAGATTAGATGGAGATAGATATGTAGGTAAGTAGATCAATCAGGAGGACTGCTGGGAGTTGAAGTCCAAAAATAGGTAGAAAAGGAAGAGAGGGGAGAAAGGGGAAAGGAAAGAAAAGAGGGGAGGAAGGGAAGAGGAAAGAAGGAAGGAAGAGAAGGAAGGAGGGAAAGAGAGAGGGAAGGAATGAGGGAAAGAAAGGAGGAGAGAAAGAGGAAGGTTGACCACAGCAACGCATGGCAGGTACAGCTATTACAGAATATAAACATTACTACATATAGATAGGTATGTCTCAATGAATGAAGTAGATGTATTCCTGAGCATTACTTCTTCAACATAAGTTTTGGGACCAAAGACAGAAATAATCTGAAAATACTAGGGGTAGATTCCTACATCAATTAAAAAGAATATAGCTTTAACACATTTATGAAGACTTTTTAGTGCGTATCTTTTATATAGGAGCAGCCGTGGCATAATGGGTTAAATCTTTGTGCCTGCTCAACTGCTGATCTGAAGACCTGAAGGTTGGCTGTTCGAATCCTTGAGAAGGGGTGAGCTCCCATCTGTCAGTCACAGCTTCCCATACTGGGACATGAGAGAAGCCTCCCACAGGATGGTAACACACCTAAGCATCCCCTGGGCAACGTCTCTGTCATGGCTGATTCTCTTACACCAGAAGCTACTTGCAGTATTCTCAATTTGCTTGTGACACAATAGCTATACAGTGTTCCTTCGCCGCTTCGCGGTTCACTAACCATGGATTCGCTGTTTTGCGGCTTTTCAAAAAAGTAATTTAAAATATAAGTAGCGAGGGAATAACCAGGTGAGAGCCCCATGCCAGTGGGGAAGCATGGAGGAAGAGAGAAGAGTGGCTCCAGTAAGGGGAGGGGGAGGGAGGGAAGAAGGGAGGGAGGGAGAAAGAGGAGAGGAAGACAGAGAGAGGAGGGAGAGAGAGGAGTGGGCAGACCTATACTATACATATACAGTATAGCATCCCTACATCACGGTTTTTTTACTTATCGGGGGAGGGGGGTGGTTCCTGGAATGGAACCGCCATGATAGGTGAAGGAACACTAGATAGATAGATAGATAGATAGATAGATAGATAGATAGATAGATAGATAGATATGTACATTTGAAATCAAATTATCATGTCAGGTTAATTTTGCATGAGTAAACAAAAACATGGGTAATTTTCTATTTCCATTTTTAAGGCTTCTTTCAAAATACATCCAGGGATTACGTATTCCCTTTCACTGGTTTATATTTGTATTACAACTTATCTTTTGGTGGTCAAACATAAAGAGTTATGCTTTTAAAAACAAGTTGAGGGCAGACAGAGAGTAGGTTTACCTCCTGTACCTTTTCCTCTGTCTTGCTGCTCATGCATGCTTAGTAAGGGATTTGGAGGCATTTCATGTTTATCTTGCTTATTGGATGGAGACGAAGGTGGCAACACTGGAAGCAGCTAGAGTAAAAACCCATTCTTCCCCATCTTAAGGTATGTTTACTGCAAACACACTGCTGAAGCCTGATACTAAACGTTTGTGTTTTTTCTATCCGTCTTTCACCATCCTCTCAACGCTATTAAAACAATTCTAACTAGGGGACAAAAAGGAAAGGGAGGATTGGGCAGTCATAACATGATTTTGTAAAAAAGAGCATATTTAGTCACTTCTACATAGCCAAAATAAAGTGGAGTCACCACTTATAATAAAACTTTATTTATATTCCGCTCTATCTCCCCAAAGGGACTCACTTTGCTACTGTGGGGTCTCTTCCACACAACACATGGTTGGAGTTGCAGCTGTGGGTCTCTTGGCGATCTGGACAATGGATCAGGCCAAATCCTGGCCTATCCAGCTATCCCATACTTTCAAAACTTCATGCGAACAGCCAATCTGACCTGTACTGGAGTAGATTTGGAGCCCTTTACACCAGATTTGTCCAGTAGGTGTAGAAACATTCTATGGACCCTTCTAAGTAAAGGTAAAGGTTTTCCCCTGACATTAAGTCCAGTCGTGTCCATCTCCATTTCTAAGCCGAAGAGCCAGAGTTGTCCGTAGACACCTCCTAGGTCATGTGGCTGGCATGACTGCAAGGAGTGCCGTTAACTTCCCACTGGAGCAGTCCTCTACACTGCCATATAAAATCCAGACTACCTGCTTTGAATTGGCAATGTAGACTCATACAATCCATTCAAGGCAGATTGTGGATTATCGCCTTTGATAATCTGGATTATATTGCAGTGTAGAAGGGGCCTATATCAGAAGTTTGCTTATTGAAGTATCCCCATATATTGCCATCATTAGTAATTAATATATATAATTAGTATTATATGTGCGAGTGTCAGCATATCCACTTTAATTCAAACTACAATCCTCTTTTGTCCCTTTTCACCTTATTTCCCGAAGGAGAAAAACAATGCAGTTTGGGCTGAGCAAAGGCTCAGTAAATTTTATAGTAACCATTCATCGTAATACTATGTAACATGACTTTTGTTCCTGGGTTATAGATGTAATTTCTTAATTGGTTTTATCATAAAAACATGGGGAAAAGTTTATTAAACTGCAAAAACTTTGTTTTTGCAGGACATCCTGCAGCACATTTTGTTAGTTTTTCTCACAGAGTCTCAACCAATTCAACATAATTTGTGTCAGTCACAAAAATGAGGTTTCTGGAGTATAACAACTACTTTCAAAGAAAGCATTATACAATTATACTATGTTTTTTTTTTACATAGTGTAATCAATTATTTGAAAAATGGCTTATGAAGTATTTGATCTGTTTGATATTGCAGGGACATATCAAATATTTCCTTAACAAGATAACACAAAACAATGAAGTGACAGTGACTGAATTATACTCAAAGCAGTAGTAGACTGTTTATGATAAAACAAGAAGCTTTCACAACAACATAGAAAGAAGAGGAGAATTTGAATGCATACAGCAGGAAATAAAAATAAGAGCAGAGAAAATGAAGGACAAAGAAAGGAATTGGGGGATCTAAACCTGTAAGGGAAAACTTTAGTTCTATCATATCATAGGTTCAAAGGTTTAATTGGATTGATTCCAAGTAGGGGGAGAATTCAGTCAAACTTATGACCCCCTGCAGGCAACGCACATATTTTACCACTGTTAAATCCCAGCACCTCTTGCATAAGTGTTGGCATGTAAAAAATAATAACTGGGTTTTAGTTAATAAGGATTTTTTAAATTATAATTTCAAGAGGCTAAAGCAATTTGAGTGATGAAGCTGCTCAAGTGACCACAAGCTTCTCAGTCCTCTTTTAAAATGGAAGCATCCTATCGTACAATATCAGGCACTTGAAATTCGACTCAAAAATGAAATCTGTGGAGCTGGGAGAAGAAGAAAACTTAAATGCAGCTCAGCTTTCTAATGTACCAAAGGCCTTACTGGAAAGGGCAGGTGGTTTTCTGAAATTAATCTCATTTCAGTTTTCTAGCACCAGAACCTATATTGTATAACAGCTTTTACACTTGCTGTAATTGAATTCAATATGCTTTTGGAAGATTCAAAAGGGTGTAATTAGAATAATCAATACATTATAAAAACATAAACGCATACAGCAGAACTTTGGTTCTTGGGAAGGGAAAAGTTTACATGAAACCATAGTCCTGGTTCAACTTCTTTTGCCTTCCTTCTACAGCAGTGTATCTCAACCTGGGGGTCGGGACCCCTGGGGAGTTGAGAGGGGGGTGTCAGAGGGTTCGCCCAAAACCAACAGAAAACACAGTATTTTCTGTTGGTCATGGGGGTTCTGTGTGAGAAGTTTGGCCCAATTCTATCATTGATGGGGTTCAGAATGCTCTTTTATTGCATGTGAACTATAAACCCCAGCAACTACAACTCCCAAATGTAAAGGTCTATTTCCCCCAAACTCCACCAGTGTTCACATTTAGGCATATTGAGTATTCATGCCAAGTTTGGTCCAGATCCATCATTGTTTGACTCCACAGTGCTCTCTGGATGTAGGTGAACTACAACTCCAAAACATAAGGTCAATGCCCATGAAACCCAGTATTTTCTGTTGGTCATGGGAGTTCTGTGTGCCAAGTTTGGTTAAATTTCATCACTGCTGGATTTCAGAATGCTCTTTGATTGTTGGTGAAGTATACATCCCAGCAACCACAACTCCCAAATGATGAAATCAATCCCCCACCCCCACCCCACTAGTATTCAAATTTGGATGTATGGGGTATTTCTGCCAAATTTTGTCCAGTGAATGAAAATACATCCTGCATATCAGATATTTACATTATGATTCATAACAATAGCAAAATTACAGTTGTGAAGTAACAAAAAAAATAATTTTATGGTTGAGTGTCACCACATGAGGGGTTGCGGCATTAGGAAGGTTGAGAACTACTGCTCTACAGTGTTTGAAACTGGGATTAATTCACATATTTAAAATGAGAACTTGAATATACTTTAGCATCTTCCCTCCTCAGTTTCCCAAAAATATTAGTAACCAAAGCCCCTAAGATAGTGGAAGCATACTGTTTTGGCAGTACATTGTTGCTGACTGGTCCCAAAAAAAACTTCTCACTATTAGACAATGATGTCATGCAGCAGCTTTAGGGTCCCATGAAAAAGCAGCAAATTGTTGATTATTATTTAATCAATTGTTATAATATGCTACTGTTAAAGATAGGGGAAAGTGCTTGAGAAATTTTCTGTCCTCTGTCTTAGGCCAAAATAACATGGTGTGCTTTTCGTTTTATGAATACCGACTTGGTAAAGCTTCCAGTTCTTATTGTGTTCCAAGAAGCAAAGTATCTTGGGTTGGTTTTGTTTTCACTCCCTATCTTAGGATGGATAAATTCCTTCTAGGCTACTGACCTGGACAACAGCAAGCTAGACATTGCTTTAAAGAGAGGGGGTAAAAGGGAGGGAAGAGGTATACAGGTCTTACATTTTGTAGTGTTGCCAACTCTAATTTTAACTTTAGTTACAGTGAAAGAAATGGAACAAAACATTTAGGGCCAGGGGGATAAAACAGAGAGGAATATAAGCATATTGTCAACAAACATTTACCAACCCCAGCTTTCTCATTGCGTCTAGTGTATTCACATTCTCCCCTCTTAACAGAGATGTAGTGATATAATGTTTCTCAGCAAATCCCACTTGCTTTACCAGAATCTTCAAATTCTGTTGAAAAAGTACAGCCAACATAAGTACAGCTCAACAGTGGTATTAGGCATGTATGAGAGATTACTTCTTTCATGTCCAAACTATCTTTGTAATGTCACAAAACTCTGGTATGCAAAGTACTTATTATGCAATTTAAATCTCAATATATGCAATGAGCTTGCTCACCTAATTAATCTTCCACTCTTATGAATAAGCAGAAATGTCTGTGGATCCAGATTGCTCGTTTGATCTGGACTGAATGATTTTGAAGTACATACACCCCAATATTCCTTGGGGGAAGGGGATAATGATATACAATTAGGACAAGTTTACATTTGGGAAATCAAAAATGGCATACATGATTGGGACAGTAGGGTACATTTTTCATTCGAGCCCCAGATTGACCCTCCCTTTCATTCTCAAATGGGCAATAGAATAGATTAGAAATGGAGGCAGAATTGGGTTCCCGGCTACAAAAATGCAATTTCCAGTCCTGGAGGTATCGCAGCCAAGATGACATCCCTGAGATTGTGGCCAAATTTGATTCCAAATAATAAAGCTTCAACCAGCGATCACATTCATAAACACGAAAAACAATATGTGCTTCCTAATTTGTACAAACACACAGGAGACCTCCCCACGTTACATTCCTCAAATAGAAGAAAAGCTAGAAGTTAATAAGCAACATTGTCATGGAAGCTGCATTCTCCATGGGAGTTGTTCATCAAATGCTTCCGCTTGCATGCTCTCCCAAATACAACCATCCTCTGAGTTAAGAAAAATGATTTTATTCATTCTCAAAGTGTCCCCAGCAACTGAAAGGGGGTTGCAGTACAGGTTCCAAGGAGCAGCTTCAGGATGCAGGCCTTGGAAGGATGATGAGCCCAAGCAAAGATAGCTGGGGTGAATTAGTCTCAAAGAACAGGTCAAATCAGCAGCAAATCAATAATATGAATACATCTTCTATTTATGTGGCTTCCTTGTTTAGCATGTCCATTTAGAAACGAGCTTATCTTCATTTTATTTCAGAGAGACTTCTCTCTAAGTCTCTGAGCTCTCAACTCTCTTGGATGTCCTCCGTAGACAGTTAAGAAAAGCCCCCATCAAAATATTCCTGCAGTTTTCCCCCTAAGACTCTTCACTACCCTTTAGCTCGGGCAAAGGAGATCTTTGCTACCCTTCTCCTGCCATGGAGTTTCAGTCTTGCAGCAGTTCCCTTTCAGAGTTGGTCAGTATTTGTTTACTGACCTCCTGGACAGGGGCTTTAATTGTGGCCAGCCGTTAGCTGTGCTTTCCTCCTGAAGCTAAGGAACTGAGAACAGTCAAGTAAATCTTCTGGTAAGTGCTATCCAAAAAGCATCCAAAAAGAATGGTCAATGAGCTAGTGAAAGGGATTACAGCAGGGTTTTGGAAGATGGACAACAAAATATACAGATGCTTCCGTACTTTTTCATAGACAGTATGCTAAATTCAGGGACAACTACAAAGACAAATCGTCATCATCCAGACAACCTCCCTTTTCTAAAATACCTGGGACCAGATGTTTTTTTGGATTTTGGAGTGGGGGGCGGGTTGGAATACCTATATTTGCTTAAATATATTGAATGAGGCATACAGAAGAAAGTGGGCTAGCTACACACCCAGCATTACTGAGGATTTTTTTTCAACAAGCTCACACTACATTACTGTCTAAAAAATTGACATGGGAAAGGGGAGGGGAGGATGACCCCAAATCCTGTCATTCATTCAGATTTCTACTCTAAGGCCCCATCTTACACTGACCATTTGGGTCGGGCATGTGGGTGGATCAGCCCATAGATGGCCACAAAACACACAGGTTTTTCTGGATTAACCTAAGAAAGGCTGCTTCCTTTGGAAGCTTTTAAACAGAGGTTGGATGGCCAACTGTCAGGGGTGATTTGAATGCAATATTCCTGCTTCTTGGCAGGGGGTTGGACTGGATGGCCCATGAGGTCTCTTCCAACTCTTTGATTCTATGATTCTATGAATGTGGCTGCACCCCATGCTTAAAATACATCCTGCACCAGGATTTAGGCTTTCCCCTGTGTACTGACTCTACAAAGACACTCAATGGGTTCTATGCAGAACCGGTTGTGGGTATCTTGATAGCCATCCCTCACTTCACAGTCTTAGACAGCTCGTGAACATGGGATGGCTGTTCCCTACCGCCTTTTCCCTCCCTGTCCCTGCCAGTTATAATGGCAACAGGTGGACCTACATCATGTTCTACAGCCTCTCTTCCTGGTTCCATGCCATATAACTAGCAAAGGAGCCTGGGAAAAGGGAGAGGAGAGATTTACCCCCTTGCTCCTCTATATCACATTGTTGTTGTTGTTGTTGTTCATTCGTTCAGTCTTTTCCGACTCTTCATGACCTCATGGATCAGCCCACGCCAGAGCTCCCTGTTGGCCGTCACCTTCCCCAACTCCTTCAGAGTCAAGCCAGTCACTTCAAGGATGGCATCCATTCATCTTGCCCTTGGTCGACCCCTCTTCCTTTTTCCTTCCATTTTCCCCAGCTTCATTGTCTTCTCTAAGCTTTCCTGTCTCCTCATGGTGTGGCCAAAGTACTTCAATTTTGTCTCTAGTATCCTTCCCTCCAGTGAGCAGGCGGGCTTTATTTCCTGAAGTATGGACTGGTTGGATCTTCTCGCAGTCCAAGGCACTCTCAGAACTTTCCTCCATCACCACAGTTCAAAAGCATCTATCTTCCTTTGCTCAGCCTTCCCTATAATCCAGCTCTCACATCCATAGGTGACTATGGGGAATACCATTGCTTTAACTATGCGGATCTTGGTTGCCAGTGTGATGTCTCTACTCTTCACTATTTTATCAAGATTGGACATTGCTCTCCTTCCAAGAAGTAAGCGTCTCCTGATTTCCTGGCTGCAGTCTGCATCTGCAGTAATCTTTGCACCTAGAAATACAAAGTCTGTCACTGCCTCCACGTTTTCTCCCTCTATTTCCCAGTTGTCAATCATTCTTGTTGCCATAATCTTGTTTTTTTATGTTTAACTGCAACCCAGCTTTTGTGCTTTCTTTGTTCACCTTGATTAGAAAGCCCCTCAGCTCCTCAGCACATATTGACTTTTTTTTTTTTTGTAATGCACAAAATGTGAGGTGGGATAAAAGCAGACTTTAGCCCTCCAAGGTACAGTGAGTGCTGCACTAGGGGAGAGCAGGTCATTTCCCCTAACGGACAGAAAATCCCATCATCCTTCTTTTGCTATTCTCTAATGTACTGGGAAGCTTGATAAGGAGCTGCATCCAACACCAAGGGGAATGTGGTATGGGAAACAAGAGTGAATTGCAAAAAATTAACTCTCAGACCAATCAGGCAGATTTCTCTCTGCATACTCTTATTTTATTTTCTCATTACCACTTAATGATTTCTGCATGTATATTGCATACCTTAATATAGTTTATTTGTATTTTGATTGTTAATTTTAAGAAGTGACTGCAGTGAGAAATTAGAGGGTTTATTATTGCTTGTATATTGAAAAATTAATAATCATTTTAAATAATTGAAAGCATATTAAGCTAACTTGCACAACAATTAGGTTTTGCCATATGCTGCTATTTGCTTATCCTCCCTCCACTGCAATCAGTTTACATACATTTCTATAACAATAACAATAATGGCATACAAAAATCTACTGTGAATAAACAAACAAAAGAATCTCACATAGAGTGCTACTACACTATAGAATTAATGGAGTTTGAATACACTTTAATCACCATGGATTAATACTATGGAATGAAGAGAGATGTATTTTTCCAAGGTCTTTAGCTTTCTTTTCTAAATAGTGCTGGTGCCTCACCAAACTACAAATCCCATGATTCCATAGTATTAAACCATGACAAAGTGGTGTCCAAAGTGCACTAATTCTGCATAGATGCACCCTACTATAAGCTGCAGAATTAGTGGATGACTGCCTAAGCTAGCAAATTTGCAAAAGGTGTAAGAATGCCACCGAGATAGATCTCTGCAAAGGGGAAGGAATTCTAAAGGCAAGGTGCCACAACAGAAAGGACCCTATCTTTGGTTGCCACCAGATGTACAGTAAAGACATCTGCCCTTGCGCTGTTGCTGAGTACGCATGCCTAGTGTGGAACATATCTTAACAAACCAAAACAGTGGATGTGGCTCTTAATGAGACATGTTGCATTATCACAGGATATCTGTGCCCTACACCACTGTATAGCTGGTATTGCACCATCTGACATCCACTGGGAAGTAGCAGCCAATAATGAAAGGACCAAGGTATTGACATCTCCGGCCCACTCTTGTTCAGATATCAGCCAACACGCCAATGCCAAGAAAGAGCCTCTTAAGATCTACAGAGACACTCGCAGGAACACCTCAGCAAGCAAGAGTCCAAAAGTGGCAGACTAAAATTTGTACCCATGGCTGATACCAAATGAGAGATGGCCTCCTGGGCACACAGAAGACTGGACGACCTGGAAGGCGCTGAACAGATGTTGCACTCCGGGACAGGAAAAGCCCTCTGACTTTAAACACAACACCGTTGGATGAAAAACAATCCTTTTATTGAAAATAATTTAAAAGAAGTAAGGTAAAAAAATAACACTTTAAAGAAATAGGTAAATCCAATTAGAATCATAGAATCATAGATTTGGAAGAGACCTCATGGGCCATCCAGTCCAACACCCTGCCAAGAAGCAGGAAAATTGTATTCAAAGCACCCCTGACAGATGGCCATCCAGCCTCTATTTAAAAGCTTCCAAAGAAGAAGCCTCTACCACATTCCGGGGCAGTGAGTTCCACTGCTGAACAGCTCTCACAGTCAGGAAGTTCCTCCTAATGTTCAGATGGAATCTCCTTTCTTGTCGTTTGAAGCCATTGTTCCGCATCCTAGTCTCCAGGGCAGCAGAAAACAAGCTTGCTCCCTCCTCCCTATGACTTAGGTAGGAAGATAAGCAGGAACAAAGTAGTCCAGAGTAACAGTCCAGCAAAATCCATAAAAACAAAGTCAAAACTTCCCAAAGATAATGCAAAAAAGCAGGAAACATGAATCCAAGGCATGAATATAGAAGCATAAAATCCAAGAATCAAAACCATGAAACAAAGGCACTTAAAACATGAATTTCTCAAGCAAAACGTCCATGAACAAGAGAAAGAACTTGACTTGATTCCAAACGATGCTTCATCTGACTACATATCCTGTACTTGGGACTTTTATCTCCTTGTTAGCATTTAGAAATTGGTTTCGTTTTGACTGATTTTTTTTTTCTCGGAGCCTGGCAGACAGCCGAAGCCACTATTCGGCTCTCCTGATTTGACTAATCTCCTCGTGTCTATCTATTTGCTCATTATCTATTTGCTCATTAATTTCTGCAGCTGGGCCAGGTGCCGAGCTGTTTTCATGTTCCTTGTCATGGGAACTCTCTGGTAACAATTTAGAAAGCACACCATTATCCCCAACCCCTCAGGGACATTCTCATGGGAAACTACACTTTGAACAGGGATCTCCTTGTTATTCTCTGCATCAATATCACTGACCAAACCATTGCCATCTTGAAACTCATATGAAATTCATTGACATCACTCCCCACATCCAAAGCACCCTGATCCTGGAACACAATCACAGACTGAGCTCCAACAACAGACTGTACCCTGGCACCACAAGATGCAGAGCCAACCTTAAGAAATGGGGCCACAAAGTGGTGTCGACGGCATGAAAGTGCAGAGAAGAGCAAACCACAGACCACCTATTACAATGCAGTCCGAGCCCTGCCGCGTGCACAATGGAGAACCTTCTTATAGCAACACCAGAGGCACCCCAAGTGGCCAGCTACTGGTCAAAGGACATTTAATATAATTGCCAAGTTTTTCCAGTTTGTGTTTTTAAAAATACGTTACAACTGTACCCTTGGTTTGCTCTTGATACAATAAATAAATACCAGAAGTACATCTACAAATGGTGGAATGAACAGATGCTCTTGATCTATTAGATTTCAGTGGAGGATCTGCCAGATAATGATTAAATAATGAGCTTTTCCGGAAGACTTTCAGAGACTTTCCCTTTCTTTCTGGAGATATCTCAGCTTTCCCTCTCACCTGTGTCCTTTCTTCCACTCCTATTGATTGTGTATCATACCTAGACTTGGGCAATGTTTCAGAAACTGACTTTTGCCAATTTTGACTGAGTCCTTTTTCATTATTATTCATGAGTTATTTTCAAGGTATTGCAGAGCTTTAGAAATGTTATACTAGTTAAGCATAGCATAATTTTATTTTGCTTCTAGTGTTCTTCTTTCCTTTGTTTGATTGCTGAGTCTCCCAGGGCAGATAAGGTGGGTTACAAATAAAGTGTTGTTGTTGCTGCTGTTGTTAAATCTGCTATCCTGGAAACAATCATCATACACAAACAGATAAGCATGAAGATGAAAATTCTATTTTGGAAACCACTGGACTAATTTAAACTGACCTGGGAAATAGGGACGACACTGATAATTCTGGATGTTCCTTGCAAATGCTTTGGGGAAGAGGAAACATCATTTCTAAAATAAAGGTTTGTACAGGAGCAAAGCTTAGGAATTAGAGATTTGTTTGTTTGAAGAGGCTCCAACATTTTAAGTAAAAATATAACACAATTCACCTTAACATTTAGCTATGTTAAACACTGCCGGGGAGTCTACAACATGATTAAAACATGGATTGCCACTCCTGGAAGCATCTAGATGTGGCATTTCACCTTGTTTTTATTGGTCAGAAAAAAAGACAATCTCAAAATTCTGGTGCGGTCAAGGATCACAAAAATTGCCAGGGGCTACATGCTTTTTCCTCCCCTCAATTCAACAACACACTACTGCGAGGTCAAACACTTCTTTTGGTAGTCTTGACATAACTCAAGACCAATATCTAATGAGCTCTGGGCCAGATCTGACATTTTGAGGTCTGTCTTCTAGCTCACCAACTGCCAAGCTCAACAGTAAAAGAGATAATTGTGTTGGTTTGGTAATGATGGAATCCTTTAACAATCCCTCTGGATGGATATAGATGGTAAAGTCTCACCCCATCATATCCCACTCCTTTTGCAAAGTAGCCCTCAAAGAAACTAGACAACTGTGCATGACCTCAATGTTTATTATTGTCTCCAGCTTTCACATTCTGACTTCAGTTTTGATTAACTTCTCATGTATCGGGGCAGTGTGGAGCTGTCTGGGCAAAGAAACTCTGCAGAAAAATGTGGTTTATAGAATACCAGTTCAACAAATTGGTTTTGTCTTCTCCCATTTGTTAAGCACATATGTCTGCAAAGTCTTCATTCTAGGTACATGCTGTATTATTTCCATTAAGGAACGTACGTTGATTAAGTACAGAAGAGCATTGAAAAGTAAAGATCCCAGGCAGGAATTGACTGCTAATGCAAGAGATTTTCTTGAAGAGGTGTAAAGGTCAAATCTGTCTCATCTCATACTGTGCTATGTGTAGTTTGTTACTAGAAAGAGATAAACATGTGCCTCTTTGTCTGAATTTGCATACTCATCAGTTGATGATCACACCGGGAACGAGAGACAGGGCCTTCTCAGTGGTGACCCCTTGGCTACGGAATACCCTTCCCAGGGATATAAGATTGGCTCCCTCCCTTCTAACATTCCATAAAAAGGTTAAGAGCTAGCTCTTCAAGCAAGCTTTTACTACTGGAGCATAATTAGATGGAAAAAAATATGGAACGACCGACAATGCAATTGGACAATGATGTTTGTAAGGAGGAGCCGAAGATTTTGTTTTTACAGGCTGTATTGTTTTTATACTTATTATTTACTTATTTACTATATTGGTATACCGCCCCTCTCAGCCCGAAGGTGACTCGAGGCGGTTTACATTTGGCAATTAATCCCCCACAAGATAAAATACAGTCAAAAACAATTACATAATATAACCATATAAAAACAATTAACAATTAAAACATAAAATACAATTCTCAGCATCTTATCATTAAAATTATCTTAAATATTTTATTTGTTTTTATAATTGTTTTAACTGTATCTTTATAATTGTTATGGCATCGAATCGCTGCCGACTGTGAACCGCCTTGAGTCGCCTCTGGTTGAGAAATGCGGTATACAAATGTGGTAAATAAATAAATAAAACAGGGATAATCATACAAATATAAGGGAAGCCCGGCTGAATCAGACCTATTGAATCCGCATTCTATCTCATGGTGGCCAACAAATGTCCCAAGAGAAACCCATGAGCACAAACAATCCCATTTTCTTTCTTCTGTTCCCCAGTAACTACTATGGATAAACATATTCTCATTGTGATACAAGATGTGTGTCAAAAGCCTAGTCCCCATTTACAAATGAGAGGTTAACAAACAGTTTGAGTCCAAGCCATAGAATCCAGCCGAGAGGCAACGACAGTAGGAAACAACACCAGGAAAACCAATAGTCCATTCCAAGTTCCAAAGTCAATTCCAACAGAGACTAGAGTCAAATGTTAATCCAAAAATCCAGATGGCATTGTCTAAAGAGATAGTCCACAGTCCAGAGATCACGCTCAGTCAGGATCACAGCTTCAAATGCTGAAGTTGCTGCCAACAACAAGGTGCCACACTTGAGCACCTTATTTGCTAGCTTCTCAGGTGTTGCCTATTGAGAACTCGCTTCTCTGCCAATGTGGAAAAACTGCAAAGTTGAGCCTTTTCCCTTCACAGGTCCAAAAGAGCTGGCATACTTAATTTTTCCTCTGCCTACTCATATGAGCTTACCTATATTTACTCTGCAGTCTGAGAAGTAGTTTCTTTCACGGACTATTGTTTCAAACTTGGCTGAGGAAGCTACTGGGCACTCTTGGGCTCCAGTTTAAATACTGGCCCTTCAAACAGCATCTCCTCACCTTCGCTATCAGAGCTATCCTCCACAATGTGATAAATAGCTGTAATTGCTAATAGCAATGGATAGCCTTATTCTTGACATAATTTGCTCAATTCCCTTTAAAGAGATCCAGGTTGGAAATTTACGAAGATCCCTGTCACATAATGCCAGAAGCCAGTCTCCACATTGTGTTCTCATAGAAATCAACTGGTTGCCACAAAGAAGACACGGGAAGATTTTTAAATATCTGAAGCATTCTTCTGTAGAAAATCTTGTTTTTTATCACTTCAGAAACTAGAACCCAACAACACAAGAAAAGACATCCTAGATCAGTGGTTCCCAACCTTTTTTTGACCAGGGACCACTTTGCCAAGGGACCACTCTCCAACATTAGTACCAAAAGGGTTACAAATCAGTTTTTGGTCAACTTTAGATTCGGTTTGGGGTGCTGATTCAGAAAATTGCATTGGTTAAACCACATCAGCTCTAGTTTCCGATACAGAACATAAGCCATAGTCAGCAACAGGGAAAGAATGGCAGGTAGTACAAAAGGACCAGAAATAAAATAAAATAAATAAATAAAGAGGAAGGAGGCTCATTGGCCAGATTTTCATCCTTATGGCCCACTAGTGGTCTGCGGCCCACAAGTTAAGAACCACTGTCCTAGATAAACATTAGGAAGAACTTCTTTACTGAAAGCTGTTCAACAGTGGAGTGCACTGCCTTGGAGGGTGATGAACTCTCCTTCTTTGGAGGTCTTCAAACAGAAGCTGGATGGGCATCTTGCAAATGTTCTTTAGTTGTCTATTCTTGCATGGTATTAGATGGCCTTTGTAGTAGAAGAGGCCCTATGATTCTAGGGCCTCTTCTACATTGCCATATAAAATCCAGATTATATGCTTTTAACTGGATTATATAGTAGTGTAGACTCATATTATCCAGTTTAAAGCAGATAATGTGGACTATCTGCTTTGATCATCTGGATTATATGACAGTGTAGATCCAACCTCGGTATAAACCTTCAAGAAACATCAAGACATGGAATGACGGGTGCTGCAATTCCCATAATCTCTCACATTTTACTAGTTGCATTCCACAAAAGCAAATTTCCCAAACATGCCATACATAACTTTTCCTGATGGCCTCATCCAGTTCAACAGAAAATTGATGTTCCTACAACACCATCTGCTTTGCATTCTGTGTCTCTTCTTAGTTCAGGATGACTGGGTCTAAATTATGTAAACAGAAGTTACCTTGAAGAGAAGTGAGTAACAATGTGTTTTTCAGGAAGCATCATCTTGCTTCAGCACTGTTTTTAGGTATTTTTCATCCAGTTCTTCATACCTCCAGACCATCCAATCAATTCAATGCAATGATTGCTTCATATTTTTCCAACTGGCAATTTGTGCAATTGTCATTAATATCTGCAAAGCAACTGCCATTTGTTGAGCCAGGTCGGTGTTATGACAGCAGCTGATTAGCTGGGATGATGAGGCCATTCTTCCCATCTGTGTCTGGTCAACAACCTGTCATAATGTGGCTTTCTCGAGTAATGAATCTTAAAAATCAAAATAATTCTGGTAACTCTTATGAATAATAACCCCTTCCTTATGTTTTTATTTGTAGGTCGGATGGAGGGCACTGCTGATCTAAAAATGAACAAACCAGAGGGAATTCTGTGGATATGGGTCACTGAAGAACTACTGAGCCTGAATGCACTGAGTCCATTTCTGTTTTCCCCTGGCTTTGGAAATAGTAGAAATGCAGGTTTGTGGAAACAAATATGAAGCAGAGAGGGGATCATGCTTGAGCAGAGTGTGTAGGCTTAGTGCATTCTTTGCCAAGAGTACTATAAAAAAAAGTACAGTTTTCAAGCCTTAATAAAAAAATAACTAGGAATTTCACATTGGTGGTGAAATATATTGCAAAGATAGAGATCTTCCTTAAAACAATGGAATAAATGTGCTGGATCAATCCAAGGTCCTATATGGTTCAACATTCTGCTCACTCAGGTCCCTTCTATACTGCCATGTAAAATCCAGATTATCTGCTTTGAACTGGATTATACGACAATGTAGATGCATATCATCCAGTTCAATGCAAATAATGTGGATTATATGCCAATGTTGAAGGAGCCTCAAAATGCTTCTAAGAAAGACTTCAGTGCAATTGAACTACGTACTACCTATTTTGTTTTCTGCAGTAATGGGTACTTCAAGGTGTTGTTGTTTATTCGTTCAGTCGCTTCTGACTCTTCGTGACCTCATGGACCAGCCGAAGCCAGAGCTCCCTGTTGGCCGTCGTCACCCGCAGCTCCTTCAAATTAAAGCCAGTCAGTCCAAGGATAACATCCATCCTTACTTACTTACTTAGGCGATCTCTCATGTCCCTGTGTAGGAAGCTGTAGCTGACAGAGGGAGATCATCCACACTCTCCCGAGATTTGAACTTCCGACCCGTCTGTCTTCAGTCCTGCCAGCACAAGGGTTTAACCCATTGCGTCATCGGGGGCTCTGGTAAGATGAGACTGAGAGTTACCAGACTTGTTATTTCTTGTTATTCAGAGCTTGTAAAAATTACTGGTACTGTTTCATTATCCAGGCAGAGGCCACAAGGGGGTGCTAGAGAGAATATGGTAGTCCATTTGATGGCAGGTGGGGTGGTGTGTTTGGAAGGAAAAAAATTCCCCATTTTCAGTGGTTATTCCCTCCCTCTTTCCCATTTCATAAACGAGGGTTGTTTCCATGAGGGGGACATAGGTGGTGGGGGTAATGACCGGAAAACAGGGGAAAATGGTTTTCTTCCTTCGATCCACCTCTATAAAATAGACTGTCCTTCTCTCTCTAGAATCTCCTTGTGGCCTCTGCCCAAAGAATTGAACAGTACCAAATTACTTTTTTGGATTACTGGTTTTAGAAACCTGCAGCCATTATAGCATTCATTCATATTGGCTGGTGGAATCTGTGAATTGTAACTGAAAGAGTAACTTTTGCTCCAAATAATATTGATGATAGAGCATATTATCAATATTAAAATAGAAAGAAGTCCTAGTATAGCTTTATTATCATTATATAATAATAAACAGCTGAAAAAAAGAGGACAAAGATGTGATAATAAACTTTCTAACAATCGCAAGACTGCTTTTAGCAAGGATTTGGAAAAGAGAACTAAATATACGAATGGAAGAGCGGCATAAGAAAGTATGGAAATTGGCAAGCTGACATGTAAAATTAAAAGTTAAAAGAGGGATATGGAAACAGTGATTTTAATGATGTATGAAGAAAATTTATTGAAAAAGGATTTAAAAAGAAAGACGGAAAGTTGCCTCCACAAGAGGAAATGAAATTTAGGAAATATGGTATATAAAAGGAGTAGCACAAGGGGAGGGGAACACTGGTGAGGGATAGAAAATATGTATAAGAGTGAAAATAACAGTCGATTCCAAAAAGTTAATGTAGATTGTACTGAATATTATGTGTCTGCTGTAAAACACATGATGTATAACAAATGTATTGAAATATGATAAAATAAATAAAAATATCTCCCTGGTGGTGCAGTGGGTTAAAGCACTGAGCTGCTAAACTTGCTGACCGAAAGGTCAGAGGTTTGAATCCAGAGAGTAGTGTGAGCTCCCGCTGTTAGCCCCAGCTTCTGCCAACTTAGCAGTTCAAAAACATGCAAATGTGAGTAGATCAATAGGTATCGCTCCCGCTGGAAGTTAACGGTGCTCCATGCAGTCATGCCGGCTACATGACCTTGTAGGTGTCTACAGACAGTGCTGGCTCTTCAGCTTAAAAATGGGGATGAGCACCACACCCCAGAGTTGGACACAACTAGACACAATGTGCCTAGGACTGTGTGATGTATCGGCGAATAATGTGTGCAGATCCCAGTAAGGTGGCCTTTTGCAGCTGGCAGATAGTAATTTTGTCAGCACCGATTGTGTTTAAGTGCAGGCCAAGTTCTTTAGGCACTGCACCCAGTGTGCAGATCACCACTGGGCCCACTTTGACTGGCTTGTGCCACAGTCTTTGCAGTTCGATCCTTAAATCCTCATATCGTGTCAGCTTTTCCAGTTGTTTCTATTATTATTATTATTATTATTATTATTATTATTATTGTCTTTCCCATACAAACAGGGGCATTAGAATAGGATACCCCACTACGGTAGAAAGCAGAAGATGAAATGGGAGAACCAGAAGCAGAAAGTGGCATGGGCCACACTGAGCAGGAAGTAAATCTTTTCCTACCAAGGAGGGAAAATGCACAGAAGACTGAAGAAGAAATGCTGTCTACCCCAGCATTGGCTGCCTAAGGTGATTGACTCATCCTGCCTAAAAGTAAGGCTGCCCCTGGTTGATATTCCTGTCTTGGAACTTGTAGTTGTCAAATATAAGTTCATAATGGTCTATGAGACATGCTAAAAAGTAAGGGTTACTTCTCCCTACTGATTCTTTCAGTTTTCAATGGAAAAACTTCCATTTATTATTTTAAGGGGGTAGATAACACACATAATTTCAGCTGTCAAAAAAGACAACCCTTTCCATCAAGTAAAGCATTTCCCAACCTATTTTGACTAGAAAAATAAAATTCCTGGGTTTATATCTCACATTCATTTGACTACAGTGTTAAAGGCTTCATTCTTCATCATTTCGGTTGTTTTCATAGGAAGAAGTGCATTTTTCTGTCACGTTTTTATCAGAGATGGCATGAAGTATTGGTTATTTTTACTTCTAAACTCTGTGTCACTCTTTATTATGTTTGTAAAGTCTGTCAACTTGTCATTTGCACTGCTCTTCATTTTTAAAGCAAAAGGTATTTTTTAAAAAAAAATCTCTCTCACTTCCGTAGTCATATTTCATAATACAGAATCACTCATAAGTCTTGTATGCCTGCCTGCACCACAATATATCTCAGTCTACCAGAATTGTACATTAATACCTCCAACAATAATCAATGCAGAGAACTTTACTATATCCACCATGATTCAAAAGGGAAGGAAATGACATGCAGTTTAAAAAAGTGACTTCTTGGACTACAGTTCTCAGAAACACTCATCAAAAATGGATTCCGGGTCTTATGGGTCAAAATGTGATTTAAGCAACTTTGGAAGAGATGGGGCAGGACATCCATGAGGCCATGAGAGGAAATGTTTCAGTGCTCATCCAGATCCGTTTGGCTTTATTCCACTTGCAGTCCAACTAGTAAGATTCAATAACTCAGCAAAAGGAAGTAGGGAATGATGTTGGTAAGTTTTGTCAGCAGTTCTCTGATGAGATTTGTGGTTGTGTGTCTTCAAGTCATTTCTGATTTATGGTGACATATATGGCAGATAAGGACCCCCCAGTGGCACAGCAGGTTAAATCACTGAGCTGTTGAACTTGCCAACCGAAAGGTCAGTGGTTTGAATCCAGAGAGAGGAGTGAGCTTCCGCTGTTAGCCCCAGCTTCTGCCAAACTAGCAGTTTGAAAACATTGAAATGTGAGTAGATTAATAGGTACCACTTCAGTGGGAAGGTAACGGCACTCTATGCAATCATGCTGGGAGATAAAGCAAAATATAAATAAAGCGTATTATTATTTACCCTGAGTATGCCCCAGATCTGCTGCATGAGATGACTATTTCACTCTACCTAATGGTTGGACCAATCAAACTGTTCCTGTTCTGCTTATTTTAGGCTGAAATACACACAAAAAGGTAGGGATTTGAAGAGGAATATGTATAGTTTAAACATGCCAAGTGACACATTTTTTATTTTAAGAAATCTTATAAAAGGAGAATAAACATACGACTGGTCATCCCATGCAGAAATGGATATAGAGCAGAAATTGGCTGGACAACTCCCCCTGATGTAGAGTGATATAACTTAAAGTCGCTGCTCATTGCTGCCTGGGGAATGGATTTCCTTTTACAAGGGATGTTCTCCTGTGGTCAGTTCCACTTGTTTTATGGCCACTTTACACTGAGAATCACCGCCCATGCTTAGCCGTTCTCTAAACTCCTGTTTCATAAGAGTCTGCGGATTCCCAAGAGGCAATGCCTCTTATTTGCCTTAGCAGCCGGAGTGAGGGTAAAGAAGGCAGCACTGCTTTGCTGAGAATCTACGACTGACTTGGGACTCTGGGTTTTCAACTTTGCACAAATTCAAAGCACGAAGCAGCTACAATTTTTCCATTGTTTTCCTGTCTTTCCTGGAAGGCTTGGGAAAGAAAAGTTATGTTCTTTGGCATTTATTTATTGGATTTCTTTTATGCTGCCAATACAGTGGCTTGAAGCGGTGCACAAAAAGTAGAGCAACGCGTCAATATCTAAAGTCAAACCATCAAAGAAAATAATTGTAACGTCTCCATAAAAACAGCAAAGGCAGGACATAGCTGGCAAATGGCTCTTTTATACTACAAAATTATATAAATATGTATGATTCCATTTTACTGCTTCACTTGTATCCGTTGGAATCCTGGGCTTTATAGTTTGGTGAGGCACTAAAGGAGGTATGGGTAGACCCAGCCCCCGGGGGCCAGATACAGCCCCATGGGCTCTTTTCTCAGGCCCTCCTCTCTCTTACCATCTTATCCTTCCTTCCTTCTCTCTTTCCTTCCTCGTTCCCTCCCTTCCTTACCTTCTTCTTTCTCCTTCAATCCTTTCTTCCCTTCTACCCTTTTGTCCTTCCTTCATTCCCTCTTCTCCCTCCTTCCCTCTCTCCTCCTTCCTTCCCTCTCTCTCTCTTTCTCCTTCCTTCCTTTCTTTTTGTCTTTCCTACCTTCTTTCTTTCCTCCCTCCCTCTACCCATCCATTACCTTCCACCACTCCTTCCTTCCACCCTTCCTTCTATCCTTCTCTTCCACCCTTCCTTTCTTACTTCCATTTATCAATCCTTCTTTCCTCTTGAGGAGAAGTGAAGGTAGAGAGGGAACATGAGAACTATGTTTCAAGATTTTTAAGGGTGTCCTATTGAGGAGGAGGGAGGGGAAAAACTGATTTTCTGCTACTCTAGAGACCAAGGCACAAGGGAGCAATGGTTTCAAATGGCAGGGAAAGAGATTTGACTGAAAAGATTAGGTAGAGTGGCATAGGCTGCCTGGGAGTGTGGTGGAGTCTCCTTCTCTGGAGGCTTTTCTTCAGAGGCTGTCTATTGGGAGTGCCTTGATTGTGCCTTCCTGCATGGCAGGGGGTTGGAATGGATGGCCCTTGGAGATTTCTTCCAGCTCTAAGATTCTATTTCAGGAGTAGGAAATATGGAGTGTAATGTATACACTTTTTCTTTCCCATCCACCATCTCATCCTGATCAAGACCAACTCTTTTGGGATCCAACAGTTTCCTGTTTTCCCTTTATTTTTTGCTCTGGAAGAGAAGAGGAAGGGGAGGAAAGGGAAGGGAGGTGACTTGGGGAGAACCCCCTCCCTTCCGGCCCGCTCACCCTGCTCCAACCCTCCATGTGGCCCCCAAGTTAGAAAGTTTGCCCATGCCTGCGCTAAAGATTTCTGACAGAGGATTCTAAGTACCCCTCCCTAAAGTGCAGATCTTAAGACTGAATAGGACATTGCCATGGCAATTAAAGTGGAAGCATAACACTATAATTGTATAGTGTGAAAAATCCCTAAGAACAGAAGCAAAACCATCTTCAAAACATGAAGACAATGTATTTTAGCCTCTTTATACATTTTTTCAACCTCCTCATTTTTAGGTAGTTAACAATGATACACACCAAGTGTGGCATATTGGTCAGAGTGTTGGATTAGGACCTAATATATACTGATTCAAGTTTTCAATGAACTATGAACTTTACTGGTTCGCCAGATACTCTTTCTCGGGGTGCATTTACAGTGCATAATTAATACAGTTTGAGACTACTTTACCTACCATGGAGTTATAGTTTGACACACTATGGAGTCGTAGTTTGGTAAGGCACCAGCATTCTTTGGCAGAGGAGGGTAAAGGCCTTATGAAAGTACCACTCCCGTGATTCCATAGCATTGAGTGACAGCAGGTAATCTGATTTCAAACTACCTTGATTCTACACTGTAGATCCACTCTGTGTTTGATCCTATCTCACAGGATTGTTGTTGAACTCTAGCCTTGAGACACCTTTTCACCCAGCACCACACCAGAGTCCAGTAGTATTAACTACAGAAGTTTATTAGGAAAAGCATGTACAAAGGAAAATGGGGCATTTCCCAAAATATCAGCAGAGAAGGGAATACAAAATAGCAGCAATCCATATACAAAATAGCAACAATCCACAAATTGCAAAGTACATGATGTCACAAGAGTCAAAATCACAGGCATAAATCCATAAGCATGAATACAGGAACATTTCCCAAGACAAAACCTCTCAGAAACATAGGCAAACTCTGGAAATTTGAATCATGAACTTGAGAGTGGAGACAGGAACCCCATCCTTATAGTAACGCTGTCTCCTCTGAGAGGCACCAAGTAAACACCACTTAATTTAAACCCAAGCCCAACAAGAAGCCATGAGATCATACCGGATACACCTGGGCTACAAGGACTTCGCACAAAGTCTCTCAGAACGTCTAATAAATCTATCTTCCACTCCCTCCATCGGGGGACCTAATCTGACTCACAGCAAAAAAAAAAAAAAAAAAACCCATTGGCTGAAGGCCATTTCACAAGGGAACTGAACTCTTCACTATCTGTTGCTTGGGAATAAGCAAAGGAATCCCAAACAGAGGCCTCCTCGGCCTACAATTCTCTTGGATCACTAGCAGACTTTCACCTTGAAACTCATCAATTCCCTTGTCCTCTGGAACATCAGAAAAATCCCAGCCACTTGTTGAGCCACAACAGTTGTTGTGTTAGTAAAAGTAAGAAGATGAGTTTGCCTTGACTTTGATTTTTAAAAGACTGTATATAAGTATGACTAATGAATAAACAAACAAACAAAAAGAATAAGAAGGAGGGAGCAGGGTTACAGCAGTGGGCCATGCCCCCTGCAGAGAAACATCTGATCTAGTTAACAAGGTGGGATCTTATAGATTTAAAAAGAAATGAAGTTGCTTGAGAATTGATCTCTGCTTCCAGGACATGAAGTCAAAGAGAGCTGGACTAGTCACAAATGATATTTTGCAATGGAGCTACATAATCAGACCTCCACCAGGTAACGAAATGGAATGGCACTTATACTAAGACTCGGGTAAATGATCAACGGAGTTGCTTGCAGTGTTTGACAAGCAGAATTCAAACAGAGGAAATTGAATCTGCTACATGTCTCAGCAATTTTCAAGCTGTGTAGGGGCTTGCAAGATAATTCTCTTTTTTTTCTTTTTCTTTTTTTGAAATAGAAACTGGTTGTGAACCTTCACAACCTTCTCCATTACATATCTAAGCCAATTACATCCATGCTAGCTGGGGATTGTGGGAGTTGTGATCCCCAAAAGTAACTTTTCCAAGTTCTGAATAGGATTTACACTTTGGATAATTCTGCCGGGTCACTTCTCACATGACATTTTTGAGACATATGCTGAAGCTATTGCAAGTGAGGTGCTAAAAGTCAAAATGTTAATGTGTGAATAGGGCATACAAGTTTGAAAACACAGAGATCACACCGGCTGCAGCTTCCTACAGAGTGTACACATGGTGGCAAACCCAGATTTGCCCCTCTTGTAATGTGTGAAACGGCCTTGTTGGCTCTTCCAAAACAGTGCTATTACAAGTTGTCAGTGCCAGTGACTCCAAGTCCTGGAACCTAGATGTGTGTGCACACACAGTTTTCTACTGCCTGAATTTGCTTCTCAGAACAGCTAACAAGTTATGAGTTTGTTTATTATGAATGGGTAGGAACACCATTCATAAATACACAGCATTTCTCATTTAGTGAAGTATATAATGACTCAAAACAAAGTTGGGAAAGGAATTGGGTGAATATACATCTCCCTATTGAAATATCAGTTTTGCACTGAATGGAGCACAATTCGCCTCAGGCATAACTTGGAAAAAGTGCTGGTGTTGGACTACAGCTCCCAGATCCATCAATCAAATTGCATGACTAGATCCTGCAAGCGGCACATAGCTATGTCATAGCTATACTGACATCTCTCAGTCTGACCCCCCTGAAATCTACCTTGAAAGATAGGATACCATAATAAGTGAAAGAGTTCTGGTGAACGGGACACTGAAGGGTGCATCATTAAGCCTTCTCCCCTCTGGAAGTTGCAACAAGTATTTTATTTATTTTATTTATTTAGAGGATTTATATTCCGCTCTTCTCACCCCACAGGGGACTCAGGGCGGATCACAATGCACATATACATGACAAACATTCAATGCCATAAACACACAACATATATAGACAGAGACACAGAGGCTATTTAACTTTCCAGCTTCATGAGGGTATGCTTTTTTTTTTTTAATTCTGACTACTGGGGAGCTGTCGCTTCACCATCCACTTGTGACACTGATGGAGTACTTCCTCATTCTTTTTGCATGCTGCTGGGGAGTTTTATGGTGTCGTAAATTAGTTAAATTAGCCTCCCCGCATAAGCAGTACCTAAATTTCCTACTTGACAGCTGCAACTGTCTTTCAGGCTGCAAAGGTCGACAGCAAGTTAGACAAATGGCTGGAAGCTTACTCCGACCCAGGTTGGCTTCAAACTCATGACCTCTAGGTCAGTAGTGATTTTAATGCAGGTGACTCCCAACCAGCTGTACCACAACCCGGCCCAAGTACCCTCCCTCTATCCCAATTGTCGCTGTCCTGTCCTTGGATAGAGAGAAGAAGAGACAGGCACAGCTTCATCATGCCTAAGCCCAGAAGCAGATGAAACACCCGACTTTCATCCCAACTGTCACTGACATGTTCAGAGTGGGAGAAAAGGGAATGGCAGGCACAACTCCATCATGCTTAGACCCAGAAGCAGACAAAAGTTTATCCATCCATCCCAACTGTCGTTACTATGGTCTCAAATGGAGAGAAGACACAGACAAAGCTCCACCATGACTAGGCTCAGAAGCAGATGAAAGGCCTTCCAACCATCCCAATTGCCACTGCCCTGGCCATAGAGGAAGAGGAAAAGAGGCATTATTTGCTGTACTTAATCATCACCCATGCTGCCATTCCCTTTTCCACTTGTGTCAAGTCTTAATTAGATTTGAAGCCTGAAGGCAGGAAACTACTTTGTTGTTCTTTTACTTATAAAGCATCATATACAGTGATGGTTGTAGTGGTGGTGGGAGGAGGAGGAGGAGGAAGAGGAGGAGGAGGAGGAATAATCACTTATGTCATAAGTCTAACTTAAAACATTGTTACTGCCTAACAGGATACCAGCCTCAGCCCAGCACAGAGCTTGGAAAAACTGGTTGTGGAATTATGAGAAGTGTAGTCCAAATAGCAACTTGTTAAACCTCTGGTCTCAGGATCCATACATTTCCAAGATTTGAGGTGTATTTATGAAAGGAAAGCATCTGTACAAAACCATGCATCCATTTAGAAATTTGCATATGATTAAAATGCATATATTTTTAAAAATCACATACACATTAGTTAGTGGGAAAAGTACAAAAATGCAAACATTGCAAAAGGATATACAAATTATGTATATGTTGGGAAAAGTACAAAAAACGCATGTGCACAGACTCATGCACAAACTTCAGTGCATGATAAAAAAATGACTTGCAAGCCAATATAGAGGTAGACTAGAGTGGGAATGCCAGTGCTTATGGGATTTCCTTATGGAGAAATGCAATAAGGATGAGTTGATTCTTACATCCTGAATTTAGAACTGCTTCCTTGTTCTGTAGAATGGATAAGTTACCGTTGCTACCACTTTTAACAGCTTGACTGATTCATTCAGACCCCATGCCCAGTCTACTATTCCTCTGGCAGGTTGTAGAGTGGGGAGGAGAGGGGTATTTTATTCCAACATCTATACACAAAAGATATCTGTTTCCTTACGGAAAAAAAAGTGTCCCATGCCTTAATAAATCTTCAAGTAAGGCTGTCACTGTGTGGGTGGAGGAGAGGATAGAGGACAGCTCCTAAGATGAATCCGCTTATTGAGATGTCAAAGACCTACTGATGTCTTTTTATCCTTCATTAATTCTGTCTCACTTTCCCTAGAGGAAAAAAAATCAGAATTCCTTGTATCCTTCCATTATTCCTGGGAAAGACTATTGTGGCAACCCCCTACATTAGGAAACTTGGTATACTGGAATCGTTACCAAAAATATAGTCATTCAGAACAGCAAGGCATTAATTCAAATATTCTGACCTGCTCCTAGCAGTTTTTTAAAAAGCTTAAGAGGCTGTATACATGTGTTTTGAAGAGAAAACAGTGGGCACCCATTTATTTCAGTGGGTTTTTTTTTTTTTTTTGCTTTTTTAAAATGTATTTTTTGCATTAGACACTGACATATTTTAACTAACTTGCCAGAGAACATGCTTGCATTATTCTCTATGGCAAAAGTGAGCAACTTCAGCAGGGCCAAGGGCCAAACAAATTGAAATTGAATCCAGGCAAGGCAAAGGTACTTCTGGTCAGTCATAGGGCTTATCAGGGTATTGGGCTACAACCTGTGCTGAATGGGGTCACACTCCACCTGAACGTGCAAGTCCACAGTCTGGGGGTCCTCCTGGACTCAGTTCTGACCTTGGAGACCCAGGTGTCTGAAGTGGCTAGGAAGGCCTTCTCTCAGCTAAAGCTTGTGCACTAGCTGCACCCATACCTTGGAAAGCTTGATCTGGCCATGGTTGTGAGTCCCACCAATGGGAAAAAACAAGATAAAAATGAAATTATAATTATAATTATAATAATATGCACTATGCAGTGGGGTCTAATTAGTAGTTCAATAGACAAATCCCCAAGATCCTCCATCTGAAGACAAGTACAAATGAAAGAAACTTGGAGTGTCAAAACAATGTGCTTATGGATGGCTGCTGGGTGGACATAGAGATCTGATATAAGCATTAGAACTGAACTGTGCTCACAACCTTTGCAAAAATCCATTTCTGGTTCTCCTAAGCAATCTTCATTTCAATGATATAATCTAGTAGACCAAAATTCATGTTGCCACTTCTGAACAATTACAAGTCAGAAATTTTGCCAGTCTACTGCAGATCATGTAGAGGTCTGGCTGTGAGTCCTGAACTACCTTCTGCCTTAGGCTGGATCTACACTGCATAATCAGGTTTCTGATCCTAGATTATTTGCTTCAAACTGGATTATCTGGCAGTGTGGACTCATATGATCCAGTTTAAAGCAGATAATCTGGGATCAGATCCTGGGATATAGGAAAGTGTAGATCCAGCCTGAGCTAAAGTTAAGTGGCTGACATGCAAAGAGGGGCAGAGGGCTATGAAATGGCAGCCGGCTCTTAGTAATTTGCTATCATTGCTGCCTCCTAACATCTTCTGCAAGGGCAGTTGTTTTACTGTTCAGTAGTTCCCAACCTTTTGCCTCCAGGTGTTTTGGATTTCAGCTCCCACAATTCCTAACTGATGGTAAACTGGCTGGGATTTCTGGGACTTGAAGTCCAAAACAACTGGAGGACCAAAGGTTGGGAACCACTGCCAGTCTTTACAGTTCCTACTCTACAGGTTGCATCTCTAATGGAAGCTTTGAAAGTACACCCTCTCACCTCTCTTTTTGACAGTGTCTGTTTGAAAGCACATTTGTTTCACTGTATTTTCAGTCATTAGATTATTTCTGCTGCTGCTTTTGTTTGTATTGATGCTATTTTTATTGACTTACTGCTGGTGCTGTTTGACTTGCTTTAGCCTGCAAATAAACATTATGCTTAATTTTTTTGCAACATGTATGAGCTTCATCTTAGGAACCACTGTAAAGCAAAAAGATTGCCTCCTTTAAAAGGAAATCTCTTCTTTAAAGTGGGTTTTAAAGGTGTATCATCATCTGCTATTCCTGCAAACTGTCCTCACCTTTCTCAGATGATCTCTCTGGACGAACGCTTGGGAAAGTTGCTCTTTTTGGATTATAGCTCAGTCATCCAGCAGCTTAATCCCCCAGTAGGGACATGGGGATTTGGGGGTCCATAGGCCAGAACTGTAGCTTTCCCAAGCTTGCCCTAGACAACAGTTGGTGCAAACACACCTGTACTGAGATTTCACAGGGACACATTGCCCACATTTAGGTCCATCCTCCTTCATGATTATCCTACTGATTCACTCCGCAAAGCAAAAAAAAAATGAAAATAAAACCCAGACACAAACCTTGGGGGCTGCCAGACAATTGAGATAGATGACAGGATGCTGAACGACTTTTGAAATTTCTGCCTGCCACCTCCTGAGCAGCAGCTGTCATATTTTAGCTATGGCATTTCTGTTAGTCATGTTTTATCTAGAACGAAGGATATTAGGAAGATACATTTATATGATATACCTATAACAGATTGAGAATGTGACAATGATAATCAACACTATCTCTCTCTCTCTCTCTTCCTCCTCTTGTTCTCTCTCTCTTTTCGGCTCAGTCCTGTGAATGCTTCTGTAAGAAAGAGACACTTACGTGGTGCAGTGATCACTGTGTCAGCATAATAACACATGTTGGTTCATATCCAAAGTCGTTGCTTGTGGAGTACAGTTTTCCACCAGTGCAGCTCTGCTGGTGGTCTGGAGAATGACTCCTCTTTTACTTTAAGAGGGCAAGAACAGCTAGAACTTGCTGGGCTCACTTCGGCTCCTGCCAGAAAATAACTGACAGCTTCCCTTATATTGTAGGAAATGAGAAGACTCAGCCTTTGCCACTGGACAAGGGCAGAAACTGCTTCTTCATGTGCCTAAGAAGTAGGGATGTGCATTTGGGATAAACCTTGACCCGTTTCGTGCCCGTTTTTTGGGAGCCTTCTGAAATCAGGAAGGTAGATATCTACTTTTGCTTTGGGTTGCCAAAAGATCCATTTTCTATTGTCCATTAATGGGGGGGATCTCCCCTTCCCAGGCTCCCCTTCCCATCATTTTAGGCATTTAATCTGTTTCTATTCAAGATAATAGGTTCTCAGCCACAGGCGTGTGCTTTAAGGAAGCTTACTACCTGTTTCTTTACTCTAGAGAAGGAACTATGCTGCAGGCAGGTGCACACACTTTTTCCAAAGCAAGCAGGCAAGTTCTGTTTTTCTACTTTAGATGACATGCTCAGTTGCAGCAGGCACACATGCTTTTTCCAATACAAGGAGGCAAGTTCTGTTTCTCTGCTCTAGAGGAGGCGCTTAGCTGCAAGCAGACACATGTGTTTTCTGGGGCTGCATGCCACGTACACACTCTTTCCAAGACAAAAAGGCTGTCACAAAAAGTAGGCAAGGAGCCAGGATTGGCTCCCGCTTGCTTTCATTTCAAGCTAATTTTTGTACGGGGAGGGGCCTTCCCAATATGTGCTCCCAAAGGTAATGGAAGCAATGAAAGAATGGATGAAACAAAGGAAAATGGTTCCATACACAACCCTACTAAGAAGTAGTACATCCCCTAGCTGCATTCTCATGACCAATCATTAGCTGAATGAAAGGGAACCATGCACAGACACTTCTATCTGATGTAAAAATATTGTACAAGAAAGTGCAAGATATACCACCTTCTACAACATTGTTTTAGTACACTTAAATATTTTGCTTCTAGTGGCATTGTTGAAAAAGTGAACATCGACATTCAACCACTGCTACCGTTGCATTCAAGGGTGGCCCAGGTCATTTGGGTGGGAAGCAAAAACTGAAAATATTATCAGGAGAATATAAAAGAGACATGTTGCAAGTTGCTCAGTGTTTCATTACTTTTGAAAAAACAAAGTGTTTTCACCTGAATATGTCCTCAAAGCTCTTTCTTCTATTTGAAATTTAGCATCGAACATTTCTGGAGTTGAAATACTCACACCATTAACTTGCCAAAAAGAAGAAAACTATGGTACATGAAAGAGACTTTTGAAATGGCATCCCTTCCTAGGAGTTCACATATCGAAGGTGTAGGAGCTTGCAGCTGGTGGACTACACGCAAGCGAAGTTGACTCCCCATCCACCATGACAGCTTGTTCTCTAGAGCCTGATACCTCAATTGACTACATAGCTGAAAACATTTGTAGGAAAGAATGTGGCATGAACATCATAGAAAAAAGAGTAGTTGTGGGTTTGATCACCAGCCAATTACCAGCAAACCTGTGATGCGTAGCTTTTGTAATGGCATTGCATCTGACAGTTTACCCAGTGGGATGAATGTCACATATAACTTGCACAGTGTTCAACAGAACACATTGTACATTACAACTATGTGCAATTACAGAGCTGGGTCCTGCAATCCATGTTCCATTCAGGTCTCTGTGTTGTGCAAATAATTATTATGCCAGTCCAGAAATAATGTTGTATCTTGTGTGCACAACTGTAGTATCAGATTCTGACATATTGGAGGTGGGGGCGATCTACTAATCCCCCCCCCACACACACACACACACACACATACATCGGACAATCTGAGAAGTAATGTCTTATATCTTGAACCATAGCTCCCAGGTCATATAATACATTGCGTGTCCTGGGCATATTTTCTATCCCAGAAACTATGACTCATGAACAGAGAGAAGAAAAATGTATCACCTTTTACTCATCATACTTTGTGAATTTGTGAAGGCTAATGTATTTCTTTTTATCCATCTGCTAGCTCAGATACCAATTTCATTCCTTTATTCCCACCCATAACATTTAAAAAAAAACTAATATCCCATTTGTGGAGAAATGAGATTTAGGCAAGCATAGCAAAGATTGCATGGCGTAGTAATGGCAGTTAGGTGCCAAACCAAAAACTGATTCTCACAATGGAGAATAAGTTTCCATTTCCATTTCCAGGATGTTGGTCAGCTGGACACAAAATTCTTGGTGTGCATATGTGTATAGACCAGATGCAAATAAGGTCTAGGCCTCCTAATTGTGTTGTATTGCAGCTCCAAGCATTTCCTCATCATTGGTCATGATTTTTTAAAAAATGGCTTGGATGTGCTGTTCAACAACATCTGGAGGGCTACATTTGCCCGACTGCCTTGTTGCTCCAAAGGGATATTTGGAATGGCTGTTGCAACATATCCCCTAAAATGTAGATAATTGAAGAGAATTGTACTGAAAAAATGGATCCATATTGAGCACTTGGATGGTATAAATATGTATAAAGGTAAAAGTTTCCCCTTGATATTAAATCTAGACGTGTCCGACTCTGGGGGGTGGTGCTCATCTCCATTTCTAAGTTGAAAAACTGGTGTTGTCTGTAGACACCTCCAAGATCATGTGGCCAGCATGACTGCATGGAGTGCCATTACCTTTCAGCCAAATCAGTTCCTATTTATCTACTCACATTTGAGTGTTTCCGAACTTCTAGATTGCCAGAAACTGGGGCTAACAATGGGAGTTTCCCTGCTCCCTGGATTCAAACCACCGACTTCCCAGTCAGCAAATTCAGCAGCTCAGTGGTTTAACCCGCTGCACCACCAAGTGCTCTGGTATAAGTATATGCTGGTATAGTTAGTCTAGATCCCAAGGCTGCACAAGCTATTGTTTTGATGGGTACCCCAGCCCTAAGCTCCCCCATTGTGTAATATTGTGCAATAATCGAACAGCTTCTCACCCACCAAGACAGAAATGAAAGAGAGAACACTGTGCTTGTAAAATGACTCACTGCACCATGGGTTATACTTACACATCCTCTGAGAAAGAGCTATTGCTTGCACAATAATTTTTAGACTCAGTACAACCAAGAGATTTCTATGTCAAGTATAGAGTAGACCTACTGCAATGCATGGGATTTATATTAGTTTTAATATACATCATTCAGTCTGCAAAACACATTCAGAACCCCACTCTTAGGTTCTTATAATGCTATGGCTCAAATGGCACAGCAGATTTTTCTTTCCTGCCCACTTTCTCCTCCCCACGTTTATTGTAACAACTTCCATTCCAAAGATGCCTTTTGAAAAAAGGGCAATATTGTTGACTGACTGACAGGAGATTTTGGATGTTTTCGACAGTCTGAAGTTTCTTTGCAAGGATGAATGTTCTTGTGCAGGATGAGGATATGGAAAAAGGAAGATTTAAAAGAGAGCTACGCATTATCCTCTGAGCACCTGGGATCTAATAAAGTTCTCACTCTCACTTTAGAAGAAACAATATTGACAACCGAAATGAAAACTCTGCTTGGAGTTTCTAAGATATTCATGTTTGGCTTTTATGTGAGTGGAAGAGTGGCTCTGGCAGCAAACGCTCAATAAATCCATAAAATAAATAAATGGGCCTAGCTTATTGATTACTGTTAAAGGCTGTCTGTTTTCTGTCTACAATCAATAGAGGACTGGTCCTTTGCCTTAGCTCAAGCATTTTGCAAGCTGGCGTGGACACCACATAATCTAAAAAACATTATATAGATATATAGGAAAATGTCTTGATCTAAGTGATCCATCTAGCCTGGTATTGTTAACTCTAGTAGAAATGGCTCATAAAGAGTCCAAATAGGATTTTTTGAAAGCTAGTCCTACTTAAAGGTTTCTGGTATCAACTTGTTGTTTCCTGTCCAAGTACTAACAAAGACCATCAATGCTTGGTTTCTAAAATCAGATGAAATGGGATGTATTTGGGATAGTGGTAGACTTCCTCATAATAGGATAGCCTAATTTGTCACTGTTTGGGATGCCTGTAGTGTATGTTCACTGCTCCCCATTTTTTGCTCATCCCACTTGATTATGTTGTTCTTCTTATTTATCTTGTTGATCTTGTTGCTGCTGAATTGTTCCATTTCCAGCAGTGTATATTTGCAAAGGGATCTTCACTGGCCATGTCAGAGGTGGTACCAGAATTAACCCAAAACCTCTGGCAAAGTGAAAGGTAAGTTGGCAATATGCACACCCCTTCTATTTTCTAGGTGCGTAAAAAATCAAATCTTGTTGCAATTCTGATAATGGAATGTTGTTCTCCAACACACTTAAGGGCAGCAACATAGTTTCAATACAAGCTTGGACCTTCGGGGGGTATTGCCATGAGGCTGGACAGGGATTTTGGAGGCCTGCTGCAATTATACATCAGTTCTTACCAACTATGACAATTGCTTCCTTTTGTTTAATAATAAAGTTGATCCTGGAAGGTATACAACATTTATGCCATTTCAAGTAATACACTACCATGTCCATTCTCAAGTAAAGTGCAGTTTACTTGCTAGTAACTGTACTGCTAACTGTGAGAGAAATAAGGTTGAACACTGTGAAAGCCACCCCAATGCATGGCTATCAACCTCCTCCCAGTAGACTCAAATCAAGGAAAAACTCAATGAGAACCATCACTCCTCTTAATGTTCCCCCAGCAACAGCAAGAGCATCCCTCTGGGCAGCTAAACCAGGAAACCCCAAATGGATGCTTCCAAGGACATAAAAGAATGGGCAGCTTTGAAATCCCTGAACAGACTCAGACGTTGAGTGGGCAGATCAAAAGACAACCTGGCAAAATGGCTCTCCACCTTGTGCGAGCAGAACAAACAACTCTGCATCTATGTGCTTGCCCACAATGCCCTGCCTCATGTACAAAGGAAGAACTTGTTGAAGGCTTTCATGGCCAGAATTACTAGGTTGTTGTAGGTTTTTCAGGCTACATGGCCATGTTCTAGAAGCATTCTCTCCTGACCTTTTGGCTGCATCTATGGCAGGCATCCTCAGAGGTTGTGAGGTCTAGAAGCATTGTCTCCTGACGTCACAACCTCTGAGGATGCCTGCCATAGGTGCAGGCAAAACCTCAGGAGAGAATGCTTCTACAACATGGCCAAATAGCCCGAAAAACCTACAACAACCGAGAGGAAGAACTGTTTAAAGCTACAGACAATGCGATTGCTGTTGCTTGTTTTTAGTCTAAAATTTGCTTGTGCATCCTCTGTTTTATCCATCTTATTCTTATTTATGAAATGCTTTGTCGTGAAATAAATAAATAAACTTGCTAGGAGAAATACTTTATTTACTTGCTAGTAAATAAACTTGCTAGTAGAAAAATTGTCCAGCATCTTCTAAGATGCTGGACAACTTTTCCAAAAGTGATAGATAGACTGGCAAGCAAGGGAAGCCTGTTTCATTTCTCTTTGTTTTATTTGGGATTGGGATTCACTTGGTTCTCTGTCACATAGCAGAGTCCTTTTTCTTCAGAGGGGTATGGTTACACTGATTCCATGTGTGATAGAATGAACGTTGGGTTTTTATGGGTGGGAAGAGAGCAATGCACCACATCACAAATGGGCAACACCTGCCTATGTCTCTCTTTTCCCCTTAGCTCAGCCAGGACATTATTGGCTTGAAAATGAAAGCAGACATAATTTGCGGTTGGAAATCTGCACATTTCTAGGCCTAAGATGGCATGAAAGGAAGGAGGAAATGCTCAATATCACCTATGCAGTGGAAACTGCAATAAAAACACTGTGTACATTTCTAAAAATGTGCGCTACTTTATTCAGTGTCATGGGGCCACTAATGTGCCGAGTTAGAAAATGGACACCAAAAGATTATTTTTGCTGCTCAGAGAGTGGGTAGAACTCTATGGAATCTTCAGAGAAAGGAAGGACTCTGCAGAAGTCAGCCTGGCAAATCTAATAATGTATAGGTTGTGGAGTAGGGCCCATTGCGATCAGCTAGCTCATTCAGGAACAGGGAAAGTGTGGCACCCCACATGCTTTTGGACAGAAAGTTGCATCTGCTCCTTTCCTGTAAATTGGAAGGCCAGGACCCCTTCAAAACTCTAAAAACTATGAATAAAAATGTGTGTTATTTTATCTGAGGCTGGATCTACGGTGCCATATAAAATCCAGATTATTTGCTTACAGCTGGATAATGTGGCATTGTGGCACAGTGGATTAAACTGCTGAGCTGCCGAACTTGCTTACCGAAAGGTTGCAGGTTTGAATCCGAGAGCAGCATGAGCTCCCGTTATTAGCCCCAGCTTCTGTCAACCTTGCAGTTTGAAAACATGCAAATATGAGTAGATGAGTAGGTACCACTTTGGCGGGAAGGTAACGGATCTCCATGCAGTCATGCCGGCCACATAACCTTGGAGGTGTCTACGGACAATGCGGCTCTTTGGCTTAGAAATGAAGCTGAGCACCAAACCCCAGAGTCAGATACGACTGGACTTAATGTCAAGGGAAAAGCTTTTACCTTTTTATATGGCATTGTAGATTCATATAATCCAGTTCAAAACAGATAATGTGGATTATTTGCTTTGATAATCTAGATTATATGGCAGTGTAGATCTAGCCTGAGAGAATACTTCTACTATAATCCTTCAGCATGGCTCTTCAGTCAACTTCTACCAGAATTTGACCACAGAATCAAGCTGAAGGGTCTACAAATGTCTAGAGATCTGTTCTCTCTGGGAATCTCTTATTCCTACTCTGTTATTAACTTCTACTACTTAATCACACTAGAGAATGAATCCACTTTAAATCCGGTTTCTGCCTCCTGCAGAATTCTGAGATTTGTAATTTAGGGAGGCTGTTAAAGGCTCCTCTCTAAACTACAAACCCCAGAATTCTGCAGGAGGCAGAAACTGGGCTTAAAGTGGATTCATTCTCTAGTGTGATGAGGCCCCTAGAAGTTTACCAGAGTGTCATACTGGGGGATCCAGAGATTCCTATGGTGTAGATATTAATCAGATCCATAAATAATGAAATCTGCAAAAGTTACACCTATAGATGTGAAGCACCAACTGTATAAACAATAGTGAGGAACTCTAGGGGTTGTAGTCCAAATGTACATTGCCCTCTCCTGATTTAGCTATTATGTACAGCAGGGCTTACACCTGGATCCCTGTCCAGTCACTGCAGCCTCAATCTGATATCAATTTGCTTTCCCTCTCATTCTCAGGATTGCAACTGTGGCATACCTCCTTTCTTAAAAAATAAAACCAAGTTTAAAAAAAACTATCATTCTTGCTTTTCAGTGCACCAGCTGCAAAGATTTATCTTTACCTCTCTCTTTCTCTCCCTCCTTCAACAACTTCATTGTATTTACTCATTGGGAGAACAAACCCCAGCACAAGAATCAGCACAGCAGTCCTTCCATTACTCAGCATACAGAACGTGCAGTCTGGTATGAGAGTAAAAAAAACTGCAATTGTGTGTCATCCAGCAAAAGGAGGAGCTGGCCACGTAGGTAGTAATTTTGTAGTTGCAAAATAGAGGGAAAATGGGGGTAATTTGGTAGTTTGAACCCAGGGGGAGAGCATTTGTGGCCTGACAGTGATAACGTAATCGCTGGTTGCAATAACTGAGGAAATATGGGCAGTTAAGCTGGTCCTAGTGTAAAAACAGACTCCAATGCAGTTCAATTTTGCAGGGTTGTACTTCACAGTAAAGAGGGCTGCACGTAGGAGAAGTGATCTCCACAGCTCACTGGGAAAAAAAGAAAGGGAGGAGTGTCATCTGCATTTTTAAGTGAATTGACCTAATTCACACTTCCCTGTCTAATCTGTGGATCAGGAGAGTTACTTCAGAGTGAGCATTTCTCCTAATTTGGTGATTCAGTTCTCTGATCAAGCTTCACACATACAAATTAGGAGACTTTGCAAAGCCACACAAAAACACAATCTGGAACTAGACTTCTAAAATATTCTCCCATATAAATCTGTCCTCCCATGTTAATATTAAGATGTTTGGGGGAGGCACCTCTCACAGTCCCACCACCATGGGTCACATTTGGTGGGACCATGAAAACAGGTTTTCTCTCTATGTACACCCCATATCAGCTACCACCTGGAGCTCTCAGTAGCGCAATGGGTTAAAACTATGTGTCAGCAGGACTACTGACCAACAGGTTAGAGGTTGGAATCTGGGGAGAGTGGATTGAGCTCCCTCTGTCAGCTCCAGCTCCCCATGCGGGGACATGAGAGAAGCCTCCCACAAGGATAGTAAAACATCAAACATTCGGGTGTCCCCTGGGCAATGTCCTTGCAGACAGCCAAATATCTCACACCAGAAGCAACTTGCAGTTTCTCAAATCACTCCTGACACACACAAAAAAGCTACCACATGCAAAGTTCAAAAATCTGCAATGTTCTTATGGGGTCCAAAACCCAATCAAAGACTAGTCTGACCCACTCCCTCAAAATGATCAGGCAAAAATGTCCCACCAAGACTCCTATATAATTGAGTCTACTTGAGATTTATTAATCAGAGGTGTATGAAATGATCATTGTTTTGTTTTTGCTTTTATAGTATTTAGGGTTAAAAACTTGTATTATTTTAATGCAAGTGGTCTTTTGGCATTTAACCTAGGATTCAAAATCTGTTTTTATGTTTTAGTTGTATTTCTGTTTGAAAACGATTATGTTGTTGTTGTTGTTGTTGAACATTCGCAATTAAAGTATTATAGAACTTGATACTAGTTAAAACAAACTAAAAGCATGAAAACATCAAATAAAAGTCCACAACATAACATGAGGCCCAGCTTCCCTGAAAAATCAGATCTCAGCTGCCTGCCAGAATAAAAAAAAAAAAGGTTTTACCTATTTGGAGAAAAATAGGAAGATGCCAGTCTAACTGCTCTGGGAAAGAAATTCCAAAGCTGGGGGGAAGCCACAGAGAAGGCCCTCTCCCATGTTGCCAACAGTTGTACCTGTGAGGGTAGCAGGATAAAGAGGAGGGTCAGACATGGACAGGTCCATATGGGAGAGAATAATCTTTTAAATATCCTATCCTAGCTTGTCATTTTGGATGTCATTTCTGCAGAAAGGTGGGCTATACATTTTAATAAAAGTGCTACAGAAAACTGTGTATGAAAAACTGCAATTATTTTCTGTATGATTTTTTCCCCTTTAATTGCAGACCGATTCAGAAATTGGATGCACCAGACTAATGAGTAGAGATATGAGGAAATAAACCACTTTGGACAGATTCATCCACCTCTGCTATTAAGACAGGAAACTAAACCCTGCTAATGAGATTCTGCCATTGTTATTCTATCGTGCCACACCTCATTAGACATTCTATCTCAGGAGCTCCAAATCACAACCTGAGGCCCAGTGAAATAGAAAACAGGAAGGATGAAAGGATAGATTTCCCTCTTTTTCTGCTCCTTGAAGGATAAGCAACTTCTCTAACAGAGCCAAAAGTATAATTGTGAACCCAAGTTGTCACAGTGTCATATGCCTTTTTCATTCCTAAATATTGAAGCCACCAGTTTTTGGGAACACTATAGACATGGGGGTTGCTGGCACTGATGTCGGTAAGATATTGAATTGTAATTCAAGTGGCAACAGTACTATTTATGTTATTTATTTTATTTACTACATTTATACACCACCCTTCTTACTCTGAAGGGGACTCAGGGTGGTCTTACAAGAGGCAGCAATTTGATGCCATACACATATATATCCATAAAATAAACAAATACTATTAAAATCCAAGCAGTTAAAAAGTCAATTATTAAAATATTGATTAAAATCACACAATCCAAATCATAATCCAGGGCTGTTCCATTTGTCAATCACATTAATTCATGGTCATTTATTGCACTGCTCCAATTACTCGTCAAAGGCTTGGTCCCAAAGCCACATCTTAAGTTTTTTTTTCCTGAAGGTCAGGAGAGAGGGGGCCAATCTGATTCCATTAGGGAGGGAGTTCCACAGACAAGGGGCCACCACTGAGAAGGTCCTGTCTCTCATCCTCACTAGTCACGCTTGCGAGGAGGGTTGGACCGAGAGCAGGGCCTCCCCAATTATCTTAACCTCCGAGGTTGATCATAGAAGGAGATATGTTTAGACAGGTAAACTGGGCTGGAACAATTTTGGGTTTTATAGGCTAAAGCCAGTATTTTGAATTGTGCTCGGTAGCAGACTAGCAGCCAGTGGAGCTGAAACAACAGGGGTTTGTATGTTCCCTGTATGTCGCCCTGGTGAGCAGTCTGGCTGCTGTCCATTGGACCACTTGAAGCTTCTGAACAGTCTTCAAAGGCAATCCCATGTAGAGTGTGTTTCAGTAGTCTATTCAGGATGTAACTAGAGCGTGGACTACTGTTGCCAAATCTGACTTCCAAGGTACAGGCGCAACTGGTGCACAAGTTTTAATTGTGCAGAAGTTCCCCTGGCCACTGCCAAAATCTGGGGTACCAGGCTCAATGGTGAATCCAGGATCACTCCCAAGCTGCAAACCTGTGTCTTCAGGGGGAATGTAACCGCATTTAGCACAGGCTGTAAGCTTATACCCTGTTTGGCCTTTCAACTGACCAGGAGTACCTTTGTCTTGTCTGGATTCAATTTTAATTCATACTATTCAATATGCTGAACCTATTTGGGAACTAATTCTCAGGACTTTGGCTAACTTCTATAAAGTTGAAACTAAAGACTGGAATTGAGTCCCCATCCCACTGACATTGATCTCTAAACTTTTACCCCTTTGTGTGAGTGTGTGCGCATGCAAGCCTTCAAATTGCCAGTTGACTTATAGTAACCTTATGAATTCCATAGTTTTCTTAGGCAGGGAATACTCAGAGAGGTAGATGTGCTAGTTGCTCTGAAATATGTCCTGCAGCACTTAAGATTTTGTTGGCAGTCTCCCACCCAAGGACTAACTTGGGCTGACTTTGTTTAGCCTCCAAGATCAAATGTGATCTGGTGCCTTAGACTATCTAGGTCCTTTTGACCCTGTACAGATCCTGTTTTTGCTACTGTACCCCTGTACTTCCTTAGTAAAAGCACCAGACAAGACAGTGGCAATGCAATTGTACAATGAAATCATTTCTGCAATCAAGATGTTTCCAACCTAGATCCAGGGGGTGGCTTTCAAAAACCTCTTTAAAAAGCAAATGGTTGCCTTGACGTTCCCAATTTAAATTTAGGTCCTGAGACAGGGATCTGCAGGTATTTTCTGCCAGTAGAAACTTTTCTTCTAAGTTGGGTCAGGTGCCACACTTGTCTTTTGAAAGCAGCGTCAGCTAATGGCTTCCATGTCAGTGGGGCAGGGAACACCTCGGCCTAGATTTTCAAGGAGTTATCAGAAGGTATTTGGCAACACTCTTCAGCACCTTGGATGGCTCCTGAAAGCGTAAGCTAAAAAACCTTGCCGCTAATCAATCACAGTACTAACTTACATGAAAGTAAGTTATATCTCCCAGTATTGACTATTCACAGTACACCATTACAGTGCTATGATTTCAGTTTAACTAATATGACTGCATGCTAGAGAATGCTGAGTTTTGTAGTGCCCCTCCCAAGCTACAAACTCCACGATTCCATATAACTGAATCATGACTGTTAGAGTGGAAACATAGTGCTATAGACAAGTATAAGAGAATCCTGTGTGGGAGGCATTGTCGGAAGCATTCTCTGAAGCACTGAACTGTGTGAATGGTTTCTTGGCCATTCTGACAGGAAATTACATTTCTCTCATGTAAAGGGAACAGCGTTCTGTGGATGCATCCCTTCTGGCCTAGTTTGCAGGATTGCGAGTGAAACTATCTCCGCTTCTATGAAAAATTCTGAGATGACTTATGTGAATGGAACAAAGTAAGATGGTGATATACCATTGATTTTTTTTCATATGGGTCATCACTCCAATCCACTGAATGTAGTTTAATGCAGTTGGAAACTGCTCCCTTAGAAAATGTTAGTGCCATGCCTGCATGGCTGCACATGGAAAAAAGAGACAGGGTGAACAATTGGCCTTTCTGAGGATATCATTTGCCATGACTGATTTATTTATAAAATTAAAAAAGTGTTTAAGCCAATGAGTTTTCTGGGCTGTATGGCCATGTTCCAGAAGCATTCTCTCCTGATGTTTCACCCACATCTATAGCATGCATCCCAACCTCAGAAGTTGCTTGTAAGAAACATCACTGGACTCACTCTGACCAAGATGTCCTGGCTGTAGACTTTCTTGGCTCCAGGAGATTCTAGCCAAGGCAGGCCTGCTATTGGGGCAGATATCCACCTCATCTTCAGATACCATAAACAGGGGTGCACAAGGGACACTTCAAATCTGGCAAAGCAGGAGAGTGGCTAGCAAGCAATACATAGTTGTGTCTGTGTACGCTTATCTCTGGGGAGCTTTCCTTCTGCCCCAGAAGGCATCAGGTACCACCCATCACTGGTGACCACTGGTGATACTTGTTGGAAATAGCAACCTTTGTCAAGCCTTCTAGTTACTTGTTATGTATATAATACTTTATTGTATATGTGTGTATTGGTATGCTGTTTTCCTTAAACTACCTGTTGTGAGAAGGGCTGCAGGCCATGTGACCAGAACTGGGATTGTTCAACTCAGACTCCATTTCAGAAGTGGGTATGTTTGCATCAGAAGGGAGAGTAGATGTTGTTTGGGCAACTGAAAAGAAATACTTCTGAAACTCTGCTATTTATATATGTTTTTGTGCACTAGCACATCTTTGTCCCTAACAGTTCAAAGAGATATCTAGGATTTCAGTTAACAGCTGAGGAACCTAATTGTCTTGCATAAAATACTAGTGGATATTTACCAGTAAGGAGAAGGTTGGCTCAAAGTGAGTTTTTAACTCTTCTTGGGAGACTCCTGGTTTTCCTAAATGGTTATGGATGCCATTTTCCAAAAAGTTATGATTTTTAACAAGGTCATGCCTTTCCTCTAACCAGTGGTTTTCCAAAAAGCCATGGAGATTCACAATAAGGCTGGTTTGGACTGTTAGGAACTTAACGCCTTTTCCAATGACCCTTGTTTGGACTGTTGGGAACTTAACACCTGGAGGAAAAATATATATTTTAGGATCAGCCATGTTGGCTGTGCAAAAAAAACACATCAAAATCCACAACGCAGCCATACTTTTTGGGAGACCAATTGCAGGTAGAATCCTAGAGTTGGAAGGAACCCCAGGGGTCATCTAGTCCAAGCCACTGTCATGCAGAAAAAGCACAATCAAAGCACCCCCAGCAGATGGCCATCCAGCCTCTGCTTTAAAACCTCCAGAGGAGAAGACTCCACCACACTCCAAGGCAGTATATTCCACTGCTGAACAGCTCTTAACCTTCAGGAAGATCCTCCTAATGGGTTGCCGTGAGTTTTCCAGACTGTCTGACCATGTTCCAGAAGCATTCTCTCTTGACGTTTTGCCCACATCTATGGCAGGCATCCTCAGAGGTTGTGAGGTCTGTTAGCCATGTTCCAATAGACCTCACAACCTCTGAGGATGCCTGCCATAGATGTGGGCAAACGTCAAGAGAGAATGCTTCTGGAAAATGGCCATACAGCCAGGAAAACTCAAAGCAACCCAGTGATTCCAACCAACAACACATTCTTCCAAATGTTTTGGTGGAATCTCTTTTCCTGCAATTTGAACCATTGTTCAGTGAGTCTCTAGAGCAGCAGGAAACAAACTTGCTCCTTCCTCAATGTGACATTAGAAAATGTTGACCATCTCCGCTACCTTGACAGCCACAGCTCCACAAAAGTCAACATTGACACTGAAATACAACACCACCTGAGCTCTGCGAGTGCAGCATTTTTCCAAATGAAGCAGAGAGTGTTTGAGGACTGGGACATCCATAGGGATACCAAGGTGCTTGTTTATAAATCCATTGTCCTCCCAACCCTGCTATATGTCTGCGAGACTTGGATTGTCTACAGATGTCACATGCAACTCCTGGAACAATTCCATCAGTGTTGCCTCCCAAAAAAATCCTGCAAATCTCTTGGGAAGACAGGTGGACAGATATCAGCATGCTGGAAGAAGCAAAGAGCACCAGCATTGAAGCAATGCTCCTCCACCATCAACTCCACTGGACCAGCCACATTGTCCGAATGCCCGACCACCGTATCCCAAAGCAGTTGCTCTATTCCGAACTCAAGAATGGAAAATGGAATGTTGGTGGACAGGAAAAGAGATTTAAAGATGGGCTCAAAGCCAACCTTTAAAACTCTGACATAGACACAGAGAACTGGGAAGCCCTGGCCCTTGAGCGTTGTAGCTGGAGGTCAGCTGTGACCAGCAGTACTGTAGAATTTGAAGAGGCACGAATGGAGGGCAAAAGAGAGAAATGAGCCAAGCAGAAGGCATGTCAAGCCAACCCCGACCGGGACCGCTTTCCACCTGGAAACCGATGGAAACCCACCCCACCACCAGTACACAGAACTTGGAAGACAATCTTACTCGGTCAACGAGGGATCGCTTAAGTAAGTAAGTAATGTGACAACCATACAAACATCTAAACATGGCCATCATGTTCGTTCTCAACCTTCTCTTCTCCAAACTAAAGATACCCAGCTCCCTTAGCCATTCCTCATAGGGTTTGGTTTCCAATCCTTTGAGTATTGTGGTCGCCCTTCTCTGGACACATTCCAGCTTGTCAATACCCTTCTTAAATGGTGATGCCCAGAACTAGGCACAGTCTTCTTCCAGGTGAGGTCTGACCATAGCAGAATACAGTGGGACTACGATTTCCCTTGATCTAAGCACTTTGCTTCTACGGATGCCGCTACTTGTGTGTCTTGAGCATCTGGAGAGCAAGAAGATAAACCAAGATGGCTGCCTCCTCCTAAGAACTTCAGTTGGGTGTGCTTTGCTCTCTCTGGCAGGCAGCCGCCCCCTCCCCACCTCCTGCCTCTCCTCTCAGGCTCTCCTGAGAAGGAAGGGCCTGAGACGGGATCCCCCGCAATAAGGCTCTCCACAAAGGAGAAAGCCTTCCTTCGACCGAAGAGGCGTAGCAGGCCCTGTCTCCCCATTAGCATTCCGAGCAGGTGGCGGAGCTGGGACAAACCGGCTCTCCCCTCCCGCCACTTGCCGGTGACGTCACCGCCCGGGAGCGTGAGGGGAAGCCCCGCCCCTTTCTCACTGCAGGGGCGTGGCTTGGGCCGGAGAGCGGCAGGCCCCGGACGCCCCCGCATCTGCTGCGGCGAGGCGGGGGAGGGGGATCCTGCCGTGCTTTCCCCGCTTCTGCGAGGGAGGAGGAGGAGGAGGCATCGCTCACGCATGGGTCCCCCTCCCCTCTCGGGTGGCTTCTCTCTCTCTCTCCGCAAAGCGGGCCCTCCCCTCCCCAACCGAGGCCCCTCCCTCACCTGGTTATAAAACCCGGGCTCCCTCCGCCACCCTCTGCAGTGGCCCCGCGGCGAGGCGTCTCAATCAGGGGCGCCACCGTTCAGTTTTTCGCAGCCTGATGGGTTCCACAGAAGGGACAGGGTGGGAGGGAGGAAGGAAGGAAGGAAGGAAGGAAGGAAGGAAGGAAGGAAGGAAGGAAGGAAGGAAGGAAGGAAGGAAGGAAGGGAAACTTCCTTTGATTTCTGCACATTTTCGTGGGGTGTATACCTGTATATATGAAAGGGCATATATATATATATTCCGTGTGCGTGTGTGTATGAAAAAAAACACATATTTTACTGCCATATCTAGCTATCCTTTATCTATCTATATGCCATATCTATCCCTTCTATATCTATCAATCTATATGACATATCTATCTATATGACATATCTGTCTATCTACCTATCTATATGCCATATCTATCCTATATCTAGCTAGCTAGCTATATGCCATATCTATCTATCCCTTCTCTACCTATCTATCTATATGACATATCTATCTATATGCCATATCTGTCTCTATCTAGGTGCCATCCCATGCCTATTTATATACCATATCTCTCTATCTGTCTATCCCATACCTATCTATATGCCATATCTATCTATCTATCCCATATCTATCTAGGTGCCACCCCATACTCATCTCTCTATATGCCATATCTATCTATCTATCTATCTATCTATCTATCTATCTATCTATCTATCCCATATCTTTCTATCTGCCATATCTCTCTACCTGTCTATCCCATACCTATCTATCTATATGCCTATATTCCATCTATCCCATATCTATCTAGGTGCCATCCCATACCTATTTATATGCCATATCCCTCTGTCTATCCCATACCTATCTATCTATATGCCATATCTCTCTCCATCCCATATCTATCTATCTATCTATCTATCTATCGCATATCTATCTAGGTGCCATCCCATATCTATCTATATGCCATATCTATGTAACCCATATCTATCTATCTGTCTGTCTGTCATATCTCTCTATCTGTCTATCCCATACCTATCTATATGCCATATCTGTCTATCTATCCCCTATCTATCTATCCATCCATCTCATATCTATCTAGGTGCCATATTTATTTATTTATTTATTTAGCAATTTTGTATACCGGTCTTCTCCCCTCTATCGGGGGACTCGGGCCGGTTTCCAACTATCTATCTATCTAGGTGCCATATCTATCTGTCTGTCTGCCTGTCTGTCTGTCTGTCTATCTATCCATCCCATATCTATCTAGGTGCCATATCTATCTATCCATCCATCCATCCATCCCATATCTATCTAGGTGCCATATCTATCTATCTATCTATCTATCTATCTATCTATCTACCTATCTACCTATCTACCTACCTATCTATCTATCTATCTATCTATCTATCCATCCATCCATCCATCCATCCCATATCTATCTAGGTGCCATATCTATCTATCTATCTATCTATCTATCTATCTATCTATCTATCTATCTATCTATCTATCCCATACCTATCTATCTATATGCCATATCTCTCTCTATTCCATATCTATCGATCTATATGCCATATCTATTTGTTTGTCCCATATCTATCCATACATCCATATGCCATATCTATCTGTCGATCTATGCCATATCTATGTGTGCCATATCTATCTATCTATGCCATATCTGCCTCTTGATCCAGTACTCTCCCCCCTCCACTTAGCCCTATTTCCAAATGGCTCTGCTTCGGCTGGTAGTCACTCTCTGGGGAGCTCAGGGGCTTACCTTTGAGGAACTTGCTTAGGATTGCTGCCTTGCTTTCCTCCCGAGGAATACTATTACTGTTATTAGTATGATGATGATTTATACCCCGCTTTCCTCTCTTAAAGGGGACTCAAAGCAGCTAAGGAGATTCAGGAGGGGACGGTTCTCTAAAGCCTTTGAAGTATTACATAACGGGGCGGCGGCGGGAAGCAATGGCAGCAAGGTCACGGCGGGGGAGAACAAACAGTATAGTACACCGAAATCGAGGCGAGGAGAGACCTTTTTTCTGGGTGTTTCCAAGGGCGCCCCGCCAGTGTAGCTTCTTTGGGGTCTCCGAAAGATCCGAGAGTGGGGGGCTGAATAGGGAGGGGGCAGAAAACGTGCCCCCTACAGGCCTGGCTGGGTTTTGTAGGTTTTGACGGGGAAGGGGCGGGGCTACACTGGCTAACTCGGAGAGGGACGAAGGCAAAGCCAGGTGCGCCCAGAGGCCAGCGCGCGCCCGAGAGGTCCCTCGGGGTCAGTCGGAAAGCGGGAGCGCGCCTGAGCCTTTCTATCTATGTCTCTAAGTACCATTTCGCAGTGCCTCCCCTTTCTTCTTCTCCTTCTTATTCTTCCTCCTCCTAAGAAGCCCATGCTTCCCAATCAAGAAAGAAAAGGCCCTAAAAACCCCAAATCCCTGCGTGTCATCCCCCACGTCAGGGCTGGCAAGTGGGCGTGAGGCTTGTGCTTCCTCCGCCCCCTCTTCCTGGAGTGAGCCATTCCCTGCTCTTCCTGCCTTCCCTCTCTCTCTCTCTCTCACTCACTCTCACTCTCCCTTTTGGTCTCTCCGTCTTCTCCAGCTTGGGTTGAGTGTGTGTGGAACTGTGTCTATGAGAAAGAGAGAGAGAGTACGCTTCTCCTCCTTTGAAAGAAACCCAAAACAGAGAGAAAGAGAGAGCAAAGAAAGAAAGAGCAAGTCTCTGTCTCTCTCTCTCTCTCTCGCCTGCTGGGAACTTGTTGTTGGCAATGCCTGGCGCGGAGCAGTTCCCTCCGGCCCCTCTTTCAGAATAAAGGACGAGGAGAAGCCCGTTAGGAAGATCTGCAGTCGCAAATGGTTGTACTCAGGATAGGATGGGACTTAAGTTGAACGGCAGATACATTTCTCTGGTCCTTGCGGTGCAACTAGGTAAGTAGACTCTCTCCCTACCATTGCCTGCATGCCAAAGAGTCGCTCCGGGTTCAGACATCCTTTGCTACAGTGATAGGAAGTCCTTGGCATTCGTTTGCACCTCTTTAAAAAGAAATAGAAAATCCGGTCTCTTTAATCTTTTGGCTGATTTACTCCAGGGACCAAAATCTGCGGGTTTCTGTGAGTTTCCCGGACTGTGTGGCTATGTTCCAGAAGCATTATCTCCTGACGTTTCGCCTGCATCTATGGCAGAGGTTGTGTGGTCTGTTGGAAACTAAGCAAGTGGGGTTTCCTCCCCTTCTTGCTCTATTCCTTCTCCAATAATTCCAGTAGCATTTTCTCCTGACGTTTCGCCTGCATCTATGGCAGATATTGTGAGGTCTGTTAGAAACTAGGCAAGTGGGGTTTCCTCCCCTTCTTGCTATATTCCTTCTCCAATAATTCCAGAAGCATTCTCTCCTTACGTTCTCCTGCATCTAGGGCAGAGGTTGTGAGGAATGTTGGAAAATAGGCAAGTGGAGTTTCCTCCCCATCTTGCTATATTCCTTCTCTTTCCCCAGTAATTCCAGAAGCATTCTCTTCTGACGTTTCGCCTGCATCTATGGCAGATATTGTGAGGTCTGTTGGAAAATAGGCAAGTGGAGTTTCCTCCTCTTTTTGCTATATTCCTTCTCCTTCACCAATAATTCCAGAAGCATTCTCTTCTGACGTTTCGCCTGCATCTAGGGCAGAGGTTGTGAGGAATGTTGGAAAATAGGCAAGTGGGGTTTTCCTCCCCTTTTTATTAATTTCCTTCTCTTTCCCCAATAATTCCAGAAGCATTTTCTTCTGATATTTCGTCTGCATCTAGGGCAGAGGTTGTGAGGACTGTTGGAAACTAGGCAAGTGAGCTTTTCCTTCCCTTCTTGCTAATTTCCTTCTCTTTCCCCTATAATCCCAGAAGCATTCTCTCCTGGCGTTTGGCATGCATCTATGGCAGGGGTTGTGAGATCTAGGCAAGTGGGGTTTCCTCCCCTTTTTTGCTATATTCCTTATCTTTCCCCAGTAATTCCAGTAGCATCCTCTCCTGACGTTTCGCCTACATCTATTGGCAGAGGTTGTGAGGTCTGTTGGAAACTAGACAGGTGGGATTTTCCTCCCCTTCTTGCTATATTTTTTCCCATTCCCCAATAATTACATGCACAGAGAGAGAGAAAGGGAAATATAAATTCACTATAGCATCCTATTTCTCCTCTAAAGAGGGGAGGGGAAGAAGAAAGGAAATGTGCGAGGAAAGAAAGACTCCAAATAACCTCAAGGTTTGTGTTTTCTTTCCCTCCAAAATGGAAGGGAAGCAACCATCCCAGGCAGTGGGAAGTTTCCATCCCATCTGCAGCCCTTTCTACTAAAAGTAACATTAAAGATCTTGGAGAAGAAGGAAGGATAGAAACCGAGACCAATTTGGGGCTTGAAGGTCGTTTGGATCCAGGACTTGGATTCCTAACGTTTTGCTTTGGTTTCCGCCCGAGATGGTAGAATATAGCTGATTTTGGAGCCAATAAAATACAAGGTGGAGGCGCCTTTGAAGTTAGCGCTTAGCAGCACTTTGCCTGCTGCATTGAGCCCTCCTTTGAAGGAGGGAGTGTGAAACCGGTTTCCCCGAAAGGACACCCCCGTTTCCTTCCAAGCTGGCATTTCCCCCTCCCAAAACACCCCCTTTGATCCCCCCCAATCATTCTCAAGGTCTTGGAGTAATGCTCTCCCTTGATGTTGTGTTTCACACGGATTTGGGGGGCTTTTCCTGATGCTCTGCAGTCCGAATTAGGACGAGGCATGTGTCATGTGTGCGGTGTGGTTTGCTGCGAGTTTTCCGGGGACTGTGTATGCAGCGTGGCTCCGAATCAAGATGGGTCTTCCGTGCACAAGCAGGTGACCTTTGGACGCGGGTGGGCAAATCCCTTGTCCCCCCAAGCGCCCCAAATCTTTCCCATTTCTGCATCGTTTTGGAAGCAAATGCGGTTAGGATGCAGGGAATGGAAAGTAAATGCGGGATTATAACGCAGGAAGGGAAATTGTACAAACACTGCGGTGGGAATTAAACCGGGACGAATCCCAAGGACTTTTTCAAAACAGCTCCCCTCCTGTTTTCCCCCTTATTTGTGTTTTGATTGCGTCGGGATTTAATTTCCGTGGCATAAATACGTCCTGGGAGATAGAACCCGTGTTTGTGTGTGTGTGTGTGTATGCGCGCGCACGCATTGGGCGCGCGCGTTCCCGTGAATTTCCGCGGGATTGTGTTTGTCCTCGAAATGAAGGAGCCCATTGCCTCCTTCGACTGCAATCATGGAGGAATCAGGAAGGGTAGAAGCAGGTATACACAAACCCAGTAAAGGCGTGACAGAGCAAAGCTAGCTAAAATCCCATTTCCCACCTTCTGTTTGGATCCCAAACCTTTCTTAGGGTCAGAATATGCGAAGTTGCTCTTTCTTTAATCGGTCCTTCTGCATCTTCATCCTATTCTTCGACATCTTGATATTGTCGGCTCTCCTCAAGAGAGATTTGATGGGTTTGATTGGGAAGGATGTCCAATTTCAAAGTGTGTGAAGGGCATTTCCCTTCCAGCAATATGGATAGACTGTATGCCCAATGAGTGACCTTCCAGGCTGAACAAGGTTGCAGGGAAGGAAGATGGAGAAACAGGAGCCCCATCTATACTTTCCTATAAAATCCACATTTTCTGATTTGAATTAGATTATATTGCTGTGTAGACTAATATAATCCGGTTCAAAGCAGATAATCTGGATTTTATATGGCAGTGTAGGTGGGGACAGGGACTGCAGAAGTGAGAGAAGGTAATAATAATAATAATAATAATAATAATAATAATAATAATAATAATAATAATACATCACACAGTCCTAGACGCTTGGGAAGTGTTCGACTTGTGTGATTTTGTGATACGAAATCCAGCATATAGATCTCGTTTGCTGTGGCATACTGTGCTTTTGTGTCAATATAATAATAATAATAATAATAATAATAATAATAATAATAATGGGGGTTCCTGTGAGTTTTCCGGGCTGTATGGCTATGTTCCAGAAGCATTCTCTCCTGATATTTTGCCCACATCTATGGCAGGCATCCTCAGAGGTTGTGAGGTCTGTTGGAAACTAGGCAAGTGAGTTTAATAATAATAATAATAATAATAATAATAATAATAATAATAATAATAATAGGGGTTCCTGTGAGTTTTCCGGGCTGTAGGGCCATATTCCAGAAGCATTCTCTCCTGATGTTTTGCCCACATCTATGGCAGGCATCCTCAGAGGTTGTGAGGTCTGTTGGAAACTAGGCAAGTGAGGTTTATAATAATAATAATAATAATAATAATAATAATAGGTTGCTGTGAGTTTTTTTCCGGGCTGTATGGCCCGGAAGCATTTTCTCCTTATGTTTTGCCCACATCAATGGCAGGCATCCTCAGAAGTTGTGAGGTCTGTAGGAAACTAGGCAAGTGATGTTAATAATAATAATAATAATAATAATACCCTATTCCGATCTGCTCGTATTATTCGCTGATACATCACATAGTCTTAGGCACTTGAGAAATGCCCGAGATATGATCCAATACAACAGCCAGCATAGTGATCTTGTTTGCTGTGTACTAATCTTGCTGTGTATCAAATAATAATAATAATAATAATAATAATAATAATAATAATAATAATAATAATATCAGACTTAGTCATTGTGAAGACCACAGTTCTTTGACTTCCTTTAAAATGTGTGTGTGTCTGTGTGTCTTTCTGTGAATGGGTTTTTGCCTGCCCCATAGCATCCCAAAGGGGCTCGTGGGTAAGAGGCAGATAGGCAAAGGGAGCTGTTCTAGTCATTAATGGGAGGCTGGCACCAGCCAGTTTCAGGCGCGACTCCGTGGACTCCAATCCATGGCTTCCCCCTCCTTTCTCTTCCTCAGACCAATATAGCCAGGTCAACTGAAGAAGGCGTGGGAGGGGAGCCTATTCTTAACCCTCCTCCTATCTTCATCGCCACCATTATCCCCACAATCATCATCACTGCTAAGTTTGGACTGCATGATATGGGTGTACAGCACTGTCCATAGAATGTAATTCAAGAGAGCATAGATCCATCCATCCTTTCAATCCCGAATATGTTTCGCCCCTGTCTGTACCTATTACACAACCCAACCAAATAAAATATATGTGTATGTATATGTGTGTGCATGTATATATGTGTGCGTATGTATATATGTATGTGTGTGCATATACAGATATACACACATACACACATACATATACACACATATATTTATTTAGAATTGAATATATATATTATATATTATGTGTGTGTGTGTAAATTATGTGTGTAATATATATATATACACACACACATATATATATACACACACATACATACACATATATAATATACAATATATATATATATAATTCCAAATAAAATATGTGTGTATGTATATGTTATGTGTAAGCGTGTATGTGTGTGTGTGTGTAAATTACGTGTTTTATATATATACATACATATATATATATATACACACACATATAATATGCAATATATATATATATAATTCCAAATAAAATATGTGTGCATGTATATGTTATGTGTAAGCGTGTATATGTGTGTGTGTGTGTATGTATGTGTGTGCATATATATAGATATATACACACATATACATACACATATATATTTATTTGGAATTATATGTGTGTGTGTGTGTGTGTGTATATATATATATATACACAAACACACATAACATACACACACACAGACACACATATATATATATAATTCCAAATAAATATGTGTGTGTATGTATATGCACACATACATATATATATAACATATTTTATATATATGTTATATATGTATAATATTAAATACATACATTTATATATTTAATATATAAATACACATATATGTCTTTATTTGGTTGGGCTGTGTAATAGATATGGGAGAAATATATTCGGGATTGAAAGGCTGGATCTATACTGTTTGTGTGTATGAGAGAGAGAGAGAGTATATATACACGCATACTTTGGTTTTACAGCCTGTACCTGGGGTTCTTTAGGGGCGCCGATTCTGAAAACTGCATTGGATAAACCGCATCAGCTCTAGTCTCTTTGATAGGGTTCTCCTGGTTTTCTATGGGCGAGCAGATGGCGACTGGTAGGTGCCATATGTTCGGTATCTCAAAATCTGAAGCTGAGAGGTGCCATTTTTGGAAGGAGCAGGTCAAAAATAACCCAGAACCAGGGCTCACATTATGTGTTGGCCAGTCTTGCATCTCCCTATCTGTGGGATGCAATCGCATCTAGGAGAGAGAGAGAGAGAGAGAGAGAGAGGCTCCCCTCCTGGGATAGCCTCCCCTCCTGCCTGTTATTTGTTTGCAGGTTCCCTGTGCCAGCCAATGTCTGCAGCTTCGGCGTGTTTTGACGCGTTGGGGAGTGGGCTCCAGAAGATGGGGAGGTGGTTACTAAATCAGGCTAACAATATATACATATATGTGTATGTGAGATATATATATCAGGTGGTGGATTGGAAGGGTCTCCACCAAGAGAGGGGATATTTTTGCAGCTGAATCCCCCCTCCCTTAATCAAACACGCACACACCATGGTCAAAGCATTGGCATCGAAAATCTCTAGGGAAGGGGGGGGGAGGGTGGAGAGAGAGAGAGAATTCCTCTTCCCATAGCCATGCCTTTCTTCCCCCTTCTTGCCTCTCCCCGGATCTGGGCACGCGCACTAGCTGAGGAGGATGGATATTAATTCCCATCACCTCCTCGCTATTGAATGAGGCGGGAGGGAGGGAGGGAAGGAGCACCGAGGCTTTGCGGGGGCTCAAGCCAGTGATCAATTAAACCAACAAGTCTCCGGTTCCCTTTCGTTTGCGGTGGGATTTGATAGGGAAAGCCCTCCCTAGCCATCCTGCCAAAGCTCCAGCCATGGTGGTTTGGTGGAGATCGAATCAATGGGCGAGCCAAAACGACCCGACTTCTCTCTTGCTTCACCTTTCTTTCCTCTTTGCTCCTGACATCATAGAGAGAGCGATTGCACCCCTCTGTTGCAATTCAGATCTGTGAGGATCCAAGTGGGGTGTATATGTGTGTGTGTTTCCTCAACTTCATTGGCATATCTATCTATTTATCTGTCTATCGGTGTGTGTGTGTGTGTGTGTGTATTTCCTCAACTTCAGTGGCATATCTATCTATCTATCTATCTAATAATAATAATAATAATTAATAACTTTATTTTTCTACCCCACCTCCATCTCCCTGAGGGGACTGGGGGCGGCCTACAAGGGGCCAAGCCCGAGGCAACATACAATTAAAACAATAACATATTAAAATAGCATAAAAACAACATAACTATAATAAACAAGCATCATAAGCAACAACAGACTGATTGTGGGGGGTAAGGGGGGCAATATATACACACATATATACTAGCTGTACCCGCCACGAGTTGCTGTGGCCAAAATTCCCTTTCTCTTTCTCTCCTCCTTTCTTTCTCTCCTTCCTTCCCTCCCTCTTTCCTTCCTTCCTTCTCTTTTTTCTTTCATTTCCTCCTTCCTTCCTTCTCTTCCTCTTCCCTTCCTTCACCACCCCTTTTTCTTTCCCTTCCTCTTTTTCCCCTTTCTGCCTTCTCTACCTATTCTTGCACTGTAACTCCCAGCAGTCCTCCTGATCAATCTATTTACCTACCTATCTATCTCTATCTAATCTATCTATCTGGAGGATTGCTGGGAGTTGCAGTCCAGGAATAGGAAATTGGAAATATGTAGGGATTGGGATGCTCTCAAAAAAATCCAAGGAGAAGAAAGCTTGCATCTTGGAAGCAGTGCATTTGGATCATCCTCCTCTCCTAAAGGGCCTTGTCTAGGGGATGCTGGGAGCTGTAGTCCAGAAGAGAGTGTGGATATGCTATTGTGTGTTTTGTTTGCCAGGGGTTGTTTTTGCGCATGCGCTGTAGCGTCTTTTTGCTTTTTTGGCCTATTAAGTCCCTTCTGTTGTGTTTTTCCATGTTTTTATGAGTGATGGTCACTCGTTGGCCTGATAGGTGTCTTGTGTCCAAATTTGGTGTGAATTCGTCCAGTGGTTTTTGAGATATGTTAATCCCACAAACGAACATTACACTTTTTATTTAGATAGATAGATAGATAGATAGATAGATAGATAGATAGATAGATAGATAGATAGATAGATAGATAGATATTTGCCAATGAAGTGGAGGAAATACCTCCTTACTTTGACTTCCTGAGGGGAAACTAGAAATGAATCATTCCAGGCATTCATTCCAGGCATTTTTCTCCCGAAGTGAGGGGGGGCTCTTGAAAGAGAAAAGACACCATCAACCAATCCGCCTCCTCCCCAAGGCTGCCGCTTTCCTGCTGCGGATTTTTCAAAGAGGTTGGATGGAGGAGGGGGTTCATGGCGTGAGATGGATTGAAGAAGATGGATAGGGAAGAATCAGGGCCCATGATGTGCAGAGCGGAGAGGAAGAGAGAGAGAGAGAGAGAAGGGAGCAGGCGCTGTTGGGATGATGGGGGAACTCGGGGGCCGTGTGAAATGGAAACCTTGTGTAGAATAGGGGAGAAAGACCAAAGGAAGGGACCTGCATCCATCCTATTAGCCCATCTCTCTAGATCCTCCCTTCAGCACATATTTGCCCGCGAGTCACCAGCGTATTGCATTGGTTACTGCAGGAAACAACCTCTAAAAGGGAAGACAGTGTATCTCTATTCTTGATGATTTCTTCCCCCCCCCCCCCCCGCTCCCCCTCCCCGACTCTTTCTTTCCTCGCACACATTTCTATATTACTGCTCTATATTACTGAAATGCAATGTTTTTCTCTCTCTGCCCTTTCCTAATGAGATCTCAAATCCTTGGATTTCACCCTACTGTGCAGATTGCTGCAGTCCCTCTAAGGGTTAATATTCGCCCTTATGAAATCTCTCTTTCAGTTATTGGCAGACTTTTGCCCAGATATTGCTTTTTGCGGTTTTGTACGGTTTTCAAATGTGAAAGGACGGAAAGGAAAACCTTTAAAGAACCCAAATGATTGGAAACTTCTCAGGATAGATCAGACAGAGAGAAAAAACACATCTCTGCCTCATATTATTATTATTATTATTATTATTATTATTATTAGCAATTGTGTGTTGACGTGTTTTGTTTGAATGCTTATTTATATTTATTGGACATTCCAAGAAACATTTAAAGAACCCAAATGATTAATAACCCCACACTATATATATATATATATATATATATATATATATATATATATATATGAAAGAGAGAGAAACACACTACTGCCTATTATTGTTGTTAGACACAATGTGTGTTGGCCTGTCTTGTTTGCATGCTTATTTATATTTATGGGATATTCCAAGAAACCTCTAAAGAAAACAAATGATCTGAAAAACTCGCACTATATATATATATATATATATATATATATATATATATATATATATATATATAACAGGGAGATATAGAGAGAAAAAACACACTACTGCTTATTATTATTATTATCATTATCATCATCATTATTAAACGCAATTGTGTTTTGATGTATCTTGTTTGCATGCTTATTTATATTTATGGAATATTCCAAGAAACCTTTAAAGAACCCAAATGATTAGAAAACACTCACACTATATATACATATATATGAATGAGAGAGAGAGAGAGAAACATATTACTGCCTATTATTATTATTATTATTATTATTAGACGCAATTGTGTATTGGCGTGTCTTGTTTGCAAGCTTATTTATATTTATGAGCCATTCCGAGAAACCTTTAAAGAACCCAAATGATTAGAAATCCCAAACAATATAGAAGAGAGAGAAAACTACACCACTGCCCTTATTATTATTATTATTATTATTATTATTATTATTATTATTATTATTAGACTCAATTGTGTGTTGGCGTGTCTTGTTTGCATGCTTATTTATATTTACGGGATATTTTAAGAGGGGAAAAACCCCAAGACTGTTGATCTGTGATATGAGCCATGCAGCGAAATAAGCTCATGCTTAGGGCATGGAGGGAAAAGGGGCCACCCCAGACATTTCCCTTTGCCGGATCTACCCACTGCAAAAGCTGCAGGTTCCCTATAGAAGGAGCTCCCACAAAAAAAGAAGCTACAATTTAAAAAAGTCGGGGAAAGCTTTCCAAATTTGTACAAAGTGGAAGTCAGCAACAAATAAACACGCTTTTCCATTTTGGTTTCATTTTTAAATAAGAATAAATATAATAATAGTAATAATAATAACAATAATAATAATTAATAATCGATATGAGGATTTAAAGACTCTGGCACAAGCCAGTCAAGGTGGTCCCAGTGGTGATCGGCACACTGGGTGCAGTGCCTAAAGACCTTGGCCTGCACTTAAACACAATCGGCGCTGAAAAAATTACCATCTGCCAGCTGCAAAAGGCCACCCTACTGGGATCTGCATGCATTATTCGCCAATACATCACACAGTCCTAGACACTTGGAAAGTGTCCGACGTGTGATCCAATAGAACAACCAGCAGAGTTGTTGTATTGGATCACACTTGCTGTGGATTCATCTTGATGTGTTTCTAATAATAATAATAATAATAATAATAATAATAATCTTTATTTATAACCTGCTGTCTCTCCCCAGAGGGACTCAGGGAGGCTGTTTCTATTTCGAATCTGGATATATTTATGAGGGCGCCAATATCTTTTCAGTGCTAAGGGCCTCTAAAGGTCTTGACCCGATACAGGAATTGTTTCAGGGTGGCTTTTTGGGGGGTGAAGAGAGCTTAAGGCAGATTTGCTATTTGTGTTGGGTGGGTGGATGTTTTCTAGACTCGACCCACCTTAGTAGAGGAGGGATCCTTTTTTGCTCGCAGCCTCTTCTCCAGTCTAAGGGCGCATCTCCACTGTTTGACGTCACTGGGCTCAATGCTATGGAATCATGGATTGTAAGTTTGGTGAGGCGCCGGCACTCTTGGGCAGAGAAGGCTAAATAAAGAGCTTGTCAAACTACATCTCCCAGGATTCCATAGCCTTGAGCCGTGGTGGCAGTTCAAGTGGGGTCAAACTGCAGTGTAGACGCGCCCCAAGCCGGGTTGGGGAGGTGAAGCACACCTTTCTGTTTTCTCCCCCCGCCACTCCTTGCTGGGAGCTGTCCATTTGACGTGGTGCTGATCTGTTCGCTCCCCAGCGTCCCTGGTGCAGGCGGTCAGAGCGGCGGGGAAGTGCGATGCGGTCTTCAAGGGCTTCTCGGACTGTGTGCTCAAGATGGGCAACAACATCGCCAGCTACACGCAGGACCCGGACGACAAGAAAAATCTCGAAACGATCTGCAAGTAGGTGTCCCTCTTTTGTGACCTCTCCTCCTCCTTTATTGCCTTTTCTCGTCCTTTTTTAAAGGGAAAATCCCCTTTGACACAGAATCGCCTCTGCTTGGCTTCACCCTGGAGGCCGAGCTATGCTCCTCAACACAATCTGAACTGATGCTTACCAGACTGAAGTGCTAAGCTAAGCAAAATAATACATAGTACGGTGCAGCCTCGCTCCCTTGTTTGAATACCCTAGTCAATTCTCGTAGTGACAATGAGACACAAAGCAATATTAATGTGTTGCAACAACCCCCTCTGCTTTGCATATCTGTATTGTGTTAGTATAATGTTTTATTTTGTACTGCTCTTTGTAAGAGCTTAGGGCCTTACTATGCTTTAGAAAGTAGCATATTCTTAATACATCTGTGGTTATGAAGTTATGGCCAAAGCTATTGTTTGAATTGACTAGGTGTCTCATTGAATACGAGAATTGAATATATTGTGGTTTTTGTTGTTGTTGTTGTTGAAAATGGGGGAATTCCTAGTCAAAATCATTAAAGGGTGCATCTTTTAAAAAGAAAATGAGGGGATTCTTCCTCCTCTGTATTTTCTGACATAACATATCACCATCCTCATCAACATCATCATCATTATTATTATTGAAAATGGGGGAATTCTGAATTAAAGCTATAGAAAAAAGCTTCTGCTTTGTTTTAATGCCTTGCCTGGGGAATTCTTCCTCCTCCTTCCGCTTTGTAACAACAACAACAACAACAACAACAGAAAATGGGGAAATCTCCAGTGTAACTAACATAAGGAGGCTTTGGCTTTTTCGAATGAGCTACCTGAGTTTTTCCCCCTTCCTCTACATTTTTGACAATTATTATGATGGAAAATGTATTTATTTATTCATGTACTATATATATAGCCTGGCTTACAAGTATTATATGCATATACAATCTATTATATTACTAGCATCGCACAATATTAGTATTATATATTGTTATATTGTACTATAACAGCATACTGCAATATTATTCAAAATATTACATGTCATATATAATATACAATTATTATATTGTATTATTCGTAGTATTATATTGTATTCTGCTATAATATTATCAGTATTCATAGAATCAAATCAAAGAGTTGGAAGAGACCTCATCGGCCATCCAGTCCAACTCCCTGCCAAGAAGCAGGAATATTGCATTCAAATCACCCCTGACAGATGGCCATTATCTGCTACAATATTATCAGTCCCCCTGGGGTGATAAAAGCGGTATACAAATACTGTAAATAAATAAATAAATACAATCTATTATATTATTAGCATAGCACAATATTAGTATTATATATTATTATATTGTACTATAACACTATACTGCAATATTATTTGTAATATATATAATATACAATTATTATATTGTATTATGAGTAGTATTATATTGTTTTCTGCTATAATATTATCAGTATTATATGTATATACAATCTATTATATTATTAGGATAGCACAATATTAAAATTCTATATTACTGTATTGTACTATAACACTGTGCTGCAATACTATTAGTAATGTTACATGTCATATATAATATACAATTATTATATTGCATTATTATTAGTATTATATTGTATTATACTATAATACTATAAATACTATATGTATATACAGTCTATTATGTTATTAGCATAGCATATTGTATATTATTAAATTGTACAATAACACTATGCTGTGATATTATTAGTAATATTGCATGTCATATATAATATACATATATAATATAAAATTATTATATTGTATTAGTATTATATTGTATTACACTAGAATATTATTATCAATATTATATGTATATACAATAAATTATATGTATATACATATAATATTGATATTATTATTATTATTATTATTATTGTATATACATTATATGTATATACAATAAATTATATTATTAGTATACCACAATATTAGTATTATATACTACTATATTGTAGTATACCACTATACTGCAATATTATAGTGAACTACCCAATGAAAATAGGAGGCCTCTGATTTTTTGGAATGGCTTGACGGGAGATTTTTCTTCCCATTTTATGACTACTACTTCTTCTTCTTCTTCTTCGTATTATTATTATTATTATTATTATTATTATTATTATTGAAAATGGGGGAATCCCCATCAAAGTAATATAAAGAGGCTCCTGCTTTTTTCTTTTTTCTAATGCGTTGACTGGATATTTTTCTTCCCATTTTTGACATGTTTTACTATTATTGTGTTGTTGAAGACTTTCATGGCCAGAATCACTGGGTTGCTGTGAGTTTTCTGGGCTGTATGGCCATGTTCCAGAAGCATTATCTCCTGACATTTCACCCACATCTGTGGCAGGCATCCTCAGAAGTTTATTGGAAACTAGACAAGTGAGGTTTATATATCTGTGGAATGCCCAGGGTGGGAGAAAGAGCTCTTCTCTGTTTGAGGCAAGCATGAGTGTTGCAATTGGCCACCTTGATTAGGATTGAATGGCCTTCCAGCTTCAAGGCCTGGCTGCTTCCTGCCTGTTGGGAGGTATTGGCTAGTCTTAATTGTTTCCTTTCTGGAATTCCCTTGTTTTTGAATGTTGTTCTTTATTTATTATCCTGATTTTAGATTTTTTTAAAATACTGGTAGCCAGAATTGTTCAATCAGGGCCAGCTAATCACCTCCCAACAAAGGATTCCCCCAGGCAGGTAGCAGCCAAGCTTTAATACTGGTAGCCAGAATTTGTTCAATCAGAGCCAGCTCCCAACAAATGATCCCCCAGGCAGGAAGCAACCAAGCTTTGAAGCCCCAAGGCTATTCAATGCTAATCAAGGTGATCAATTGCAACATTCACGCTTGCTTCAAACAGACAAGAGTGCTTTCTCCCACCCTGGTCATTTCACATATCTATAAACCCCACTTGCCTAGTTTCCAACAAACCTCAAAACCTCTGAGGGTGCCTGCCATAGATGTGGGTGAAACGTCAGGAGAGAAGGCTTCTGGAACATGGCCAGACAGCCCGGAAAACTCACAGCAACTCTTTACTATCATTATTAGTATTAGTACTATTATTTATCACAGGGTGGTAAAACATCCAGGCATCCCCAGGGCAATTGCGTCCCCTGAGACGGCCAATTCTCTCACACCTGAAGCGACTTGCAGTTTCTCAAGTCGCTCCTGACACGAAAAAAGTACTATGATTGAAAATGGGGGAATCCCCATCAAAATAATGTAGAGAGGCTTCTGCTTTTTTTCTTCTTCTTCTAATGCGTTGACTGGGGATTCTTGCTCCCGTCGTTTTCTAAAAATAATAATTATTTTTAATTATATCATCCTACCCAGGTATGTTGATAAATATTTGCAATAATATATTTATTATTAAATATTTAATAATATTTAATATTAATAATAATAATAATATTTTAAAATAATATTTTAAATAGATGTTAATGCAGACCAGTGGCTTTTGTTTTCTTGTAGTCTTGTCCTTCTTATAGTCTCCTAATGAGTTCTTCTGCCCAAGTGGAGTTATCTACTTTTCCCAATAATGTGTGGAAATTCCCACCGGAAAGAAGACTTGACAGGGTGCAATGGTGTTTTTAGATGTTTCAGGGAGACGTCAAGGCTTTCAAATGTCCAATAGTGCAACATATTGTTGTGGGACATTGCAATGCAGTGGGTTGCTGTGAGTTTTCTGGGCTGTATGGCCATGTTCCAGAAGCATTCTCTCCTGACGTTTCGCCTGCATCTATGGCAAAACATTCACACCTACCTGAAACAGACAAGAGTTCTTTCTCCCACCCTGGACATTCTTGAAAAATCCCCATTTTCCTAGTTTCCAACAGACCTCACAACCTCTGCCATAGATGCAGGCGAAACGTCAGGAGAGAATGCTTCTGGAACATGGCCACACAGTCCAGAAAACTCACAACAACCCAGTGATTCCGGCCATGAAAACCTTCGACAATACAGTGCACTAGAATGAACGCAACCTTTGTGTCCTGCTGTAGTTACATTTGATTTGATCTGGTTCGTATTAAAGGTAATAGCTGATAGATTGAGAATATTGCACGTTCAGCGCCGTTTCAAGGACATTATGCTGACTAGCCATTTGAAAATCCTCACATTAATACAGATATGACTATCTATTTGAAAGTGTTCACATTATAATATATCCCAGGAGGACGGAATAAGATGGTATTGTATTACAAGCCACAAAATATGGTTGAGGTTTGAAGGAACCGGGTTGAAAGTCTATTTTTTTTTCTTTTTCATTGGAGACAGAGCATAGAATTTCCTCAGAGTCCAAAGTCTAGATCTGAATGGGTTGAATAGTCTTAACATTTGGAAGCAGATTGAATTGCAAATGATTAGAACACAAATCTGTCTGAATGCGTCAGAGATATGTAGTCTCTTAAGCCAATGCATCCAAGTATTATTTTTTTTCCTGTTGATTTGGAAGACCTCTTTTTTCAGTTGCATTGCTCTCTAAGAGCCTGTGACCTTGAAACGTTTCCTACAGTCAAAAGGGAGAGTGGGCTTCTGTTACTGGGAAAATATCCTGAAAAGGCATTGGTTGGGAATTAAACACAACTTCTGCAGGAGGCAGAAACCGGATTTAAAGTGGATTCATTCTCTAGTATGATTAAGTAATAATTAATTAATTATTAATTAAAATTATTAATTATTATTTAATATTATTAATTAATAATGAAGTAACAATTACTTCTCTAGTGTGATGAAGTAATAATTAATTAAATAAATAAATTATTAATTAATATTATTAATTAATAATGAAGTAAGTTACAATTACTTCACCACACTAGAGAATGAATCCGTTTTCAAACCGGTTTCTGCCTCCTGCAGAATTCTGGGGTTTGTAGTTTAGTGAGGCTGTTAAAGGCCCCTCTCTAAACTACAAACTCCAGAATTCTGAAGGAAGCAGAAACCAGATTTAAAGTGGATTCATTCTCTAGCGTGATTAAGTACGTCGCTGGTACCTAAGCCTTTTGAGTAGGATCAGGGTGTCAATGCCTTAACAGTCCTGGTTCCTGTCAGGCTAGAAAGTCAAATGTGGACACAGCAAAGCGACAATTCCAGGTTTAAAAGCCGTCTGGAGTCGCTCAATTGGAATCCAAATAGTTGGCCTTTCATAGTGAGAATGGGGTGCTGGGAAGAGGTTCAGTCAAAGGGAGCCGTGGGAGTCTCATTCGCACCTTAAGGAAGGAAATCTATTTGAAATCCCCGTGTTTTGGGAACCAAATTGCAGAAATATGTTATTTTAGGGTGCATCTACACTGCTGAATTAATGAGGTTTGACCCCACTTGAACTAGCATGGCTCAGTGTTATGGCATCATTGGAGTTATATTTTGGCCAGGTCTTTGGTCTTCTCTGCCCAGAAGGGCTGATACCTCCCCGGATGAGAACTCCCAGAATTCCATAGTAATGAGCCATGGCAACTAAAGTCAGTTCAAACTAAACGAATTCTACAGAGAAATTGCATCTATGGTGGTTGGGTTTCTTCTTCGCTTTCTTCTTCCTTCTCTTCCTCTCCTTCTCCTCTTTCTCCTCCTACTTCTCCTTTGCATTCTCCTCCCCTTCCTGCCCCTCCCTTTTCTCCTCCTCTTTCTTCTCTCCTCCTTCTTGGACTCCTTCTCCTCTCCTTTCTTCTCCTCTTTCTCCTTTGCACTCTCCTCCTCTTACTGCTCCTCCTTTTCCCCTCCTCTCTCTCCGCGCCTCCTCCTTGGTCTCCTCCTCCTGTTCCTCTTCCTTCTCTTTCCCGTTCTTTTCTTTCGTCTCGTTCTTTTCTTCTTTCTCCTCTTCCTCCTCCTTATCTGCATTCTCCTCCTCTTCCTGCTCCTTCATTTTCTCCTCTCTTCTCCTCAGTCTCCTCCTCCTGTTCCTCTTCCTTCCCGTCCTTTTCTTTCGTCTCACGTTCGTCTCTTCTTTCTCCTCCTCCTTTGCATCCTCCTCCTCTTCTTGCTCCTCCTTTTTCTCCTCCCCTCTCTCTCCTCCTCCTCTTCTTTCATCTCCTCCTCTTTCTCCTTTACACTCTCCTCCTCTTCCTGCTCCTCCTTTTCCCCTTCCCTCTCTCCCCTCTCCTCCTGGTCCTCTTTCTTCTCTTTCCCGTTCTTTTCTTTCGTCTCTTTCTTTTCTTCTTTATCCTCCTCCTCCTTTGCATTCCCCTCTTGTTCCTGCCCCTCCCTTTTCTCCTCCTCTCGCTTCTCCTCCTTGGTCTCCTCCTCTTCTTTCATCTCCTCTTTTTTCTTTGTATTCTCCTTCTCTTCCTGCTCCTCCTTTTTCTCTTCCCCTATCTCTTCTCCTCCTCCTTGGTCTCCTCCTCCTATTACTTTTCCTTCTCGTTCTTCTCCTTAACTTCTCTTTCTCCTCCTCCCCTTCCTGGTCCTCCTTTTTTCCTCCTCCTCTCCTCTTTCTCCTCTTCTCCTGGGTCTCCTTCTCCTCTTCTGTCTTCTCTTCTCTATCTCCTTTGTATTTTCCTCCTCCCTTTCTTCCTCCTCCTTTATTCTCCTCCTCCTCTCCTCTCTCTTGTTCTTCTCCTTGGTCTCATTTTCTTCTCCTTTTCCTTCTTTGTATTGTCCTCCTCCTCTCCTCTCTCTCTTCTTCTCCTTGGTCACCTTCCCTTCTTCTCCTTCTCTTCCTCCTTTGTATTTTCCTCCTGCCTTTCTTGCTCCTCCTTTGTATAATCCTCCTCCTCTCCTCTCTCTCTTCTTCTCCTTGGTCTCCTTCTCTTCTTTCTTCTCCTCTTTCTCCTTTGTATTCTCCTCCTCCTCTTCTCTCTCTCTTCTTCTCCTTAGTCCTCTCCTTCTCTTCTTTCTTCTCCTTCTCTTCCTCCTTTGTATTCTCCTCTTCCTGCTCCTGCCGATCGATTCGTCTTTCTCCTTCTGCCCTCAGCCCTCCATGTGCGAGAGAGGACTAGGCCGCTTTCCACGCCTTTCCTTAGAAGATTCCCTTTTGAGTCCCTGCTAGATTCCTATGTTTCTCGAAGGCATACAACTACAATGCTGTACCAGGGAAGTGGAGAGGCGAGGTGCGCGCGTGTGGGAACGAACTCCTTTCTCGGGGAAGCTCATGATCTGCATTCAGCGGGTCTATTTGCTCCCACGCGTGGGCACCGCTCCCTTTCCACCTCCCCGCCCCGTCACGAGACGTGGGGAAAAACATCCGAGAAAGGAGAGAGGAGCGGGGAAAATGTCCTCCTGCTGGAATTACAAAAGGGACGAGTGGCAAGGGTTGCAGTGCGCCTGCCTCGCAATAGAAGGGGAGGCTGTGACTCCTCTCTCCCCTCCCTCTTTCTTTCTCTCCCTCCTTCTTTCCCCCCTTCTCTGTCACTCTCGCCTCCTCCCCCTTTCCCCCGTCCCTCCCGTGAGCCCTTGGATGCAAAGAAGCTCAGGAAAGATTTAGTTTTCCTTTGGGAGACGCAATTATGGCAGAAATACAGCAGGAGAGGCGCCCTCTTCTCAGCCCCTCGCCATCTCCAGGCCTCATTATTTATGACAAAGGCAAAGCGGCGTCGGACTTCAGCACCAGTTCGGAAGAGGGTTCATAAATTATGTCCCCTGGAGCCTCGCCGCGGTTCTCTTGCCTGCCCTCCTATAGCAAGAGCCGGCCCAAGGTGGGTAATGCTATAGGATGGCATTAGCCACCTTGGCCAAGGGCAAGGATGGGTTAGATGACTTTTGCTACCCCTAAACTGTACACATAATAAAAGTGAAAATCTGTATATGTGTATGTGTCAGAAGTGTCCACTTACACAGACAGCCTCTGGTCTCCACAAACAACTATATTTCCAAGTGCAGAGAAACCTAACCCTAACCCAAACCTCCAAAGGCACTCCCTATTGGAAAATCCATGACCTAAAGTCCATAATCTATTGGAAATTCCAATGTACCATAGCCTTATTGCAAAGATAAAAATGATGTCACCTTCAGGTTGTTGTGGGTTTATCAGGCTGTATGGCTATGTTCTAGAAGCATTCTCTCCTGACCTTTCACCTGCATCTATGGCAGGCATCCTCAGAGGTTGTGAGGTTTTTTGGAAACTAGGAAAATGGGGTTTATATATCTGTGGAAGGTCCAGTGTGGGAGAAAGAGCTCTTTTGGAGCTAGGTGTGAATGTTTCAATTGGCCAGCTAGCATTTGATGTCCTGACAGTTTTTAGGTGTGGCTTGTTACTGCCTGGGGGAATCCTTTGTTGAGAGGTGATTCGTTGTCCCTGATTGTTTTTTGTATGGAGTTCCCCTGTGTTTATATATTCTCCCCTATAATCCACCAAGAGCTTTAAGATCTTCCGGAGAGGCCCTGCTCTCAGTCCCACCACCTTCACAGGTGCGTCTAGTGGGAACGAGAGACAAGGTCTTCTCTGTGCCCCCCCCCCCGCGCTGTGGAATAGGTCTGCCCCCTCTCTCCTGTCCTTCAGGAAGCAAGTGAAATCCTGGCTTTGGAATCAGGCATTCGCAGAGTGATGGTGGATACCAGTGAAGACTAAGAGCTATTGGCTACAATGTGTGGACAAAACTGGATGATGTTTTAACTTGGCAAATTGGTTTATATGTATTTTTAGCCTATATGTATTTTAACTTATTGTATTTGTATGCTGTTTTAAACTGATATTTATTGTTTTTGCATTGAATTCTTGCTGTGAGCCATTCTAAGTCTCTCCACGGAAGTAGAGAAGAATGGGATATAAAAGTTCTAAATAAATAAATAAATAATTTTAGAGTTTGGCCATTGCTGCGTTTGGTGGTCCCTATGTAGACTTGTCCACAGCTGCATGGTATACGGCTTTGGAGAAGCCTACATAGGGACCACCAAACGCAGCATTACCCAGACACAAATCAAGGAACATGAAAGGCACTAACTCAACCAGAGAAGTCAGCCATAGCAAAGCACCAGATGAACGAACCTGGACACAGCATATTATTTGAGAAACAGAAATGCTCAACCACTCTAGCAACCACCAGGAAAGGAGATTCCACCTGAACATGAGAAAGAACTTCCTAACTGTGAGAACTGTTCAGCAGTGGAACTCTCTTCCCTGGAGAATGGTGGAGGCTCTTTCTTTGGAGGCTTTTAAACAGAGGCTGGATGGCCATCTGTCAGGGGTATTTGAAAGCCATTTTCCTGCTTCTTGGCAGGGGGTTGGACTGAATGGCTCACAAGGCCTTCAGTTGTTATACTCTATATCAGATCACACATGATCACAGTCATTATTGTGTCAGAAAGAGATCTCTCCAGCAGTGTCTTTGAATTTCTAAATGTTTTCTGAAAAGGACTGTTTGAGCAGATGTTACACTACGTTAGATTATCAGATAAATTATATGGTGAGAAAAATTGTAATGTGATTTTGAATAATTCTAAAATATAATTTAAAGACGTGTTGATGTTGAGTGTTATAAAACTATCTACCACTGCATTTTGAGAAAAGAACCCAAATTTTCACCTGACTAGCAAAGGGATCCCTGAAACAGCAACAAAAAAAAAAAAGATTCAAAACCTCTACTCTGAAGGCATCAGATCCTGTCTGATCTTGGAAGCTAAATGGATCAGCCCTGATGAGTACTTGGGTAGGAGACCACCAATAAATACCACATCCTGTAGGCTATAATTCAGAGGAAGGCATGTCAAACTACCTCTGGGGATTTTTCTTGCCTAGGAAATTCTTAGGCCCCTTCCACACTGCTGAATAAAATTCCACATTATCTGCTTTGAACTGGAATATATGGCAGTATGGACTTACTTACTTACTTAGGCAATCCCTCTTAGGCAGCTCTAGGATGATGGTCCTCCAAGTCTGGTGTCTTGGTGGTGGCTGAGGAGCTCTATTCTTGATCCACATGTTCTCCAACAGTGAGAACATCGTTTTCCAGGAGGAAGGGGGTCCTGAGCAGGGTTGGCTTGATGCACCTTCCTCTTGGCACATTTCTCTCTTTCGCCCTCCATTTGTGCCTCTTTGAATTCTGCAGCAGTGCTTGGTCATAGCTGACCTCCAGTTAAAGCACTCAAGGGCCAGGGCTTCCCAGTTCTCGTCTCGTTGTCTATGCCACAGTTTTTAAGTTTAGCTTTAAGGCCATCTTTAAATCTCTTGTCCACAATGTTACACTTCCCATTCTTGAGTTGGGAGTATGGTAACTGCTTTGGAAGATAGTTATCGGGCAACGTGGCCAGGCCAGTGGAATTAATGGCATAGGAGTGTTGCTTCAATGCTGGTGGTCTTTGCTTCTTCCAGAGCGCTGACATTTGTCTGCTGTCTTCCCAAGAGATTTGCAGGATTTTTCAGAGGCAGCCCTGGTGGAATCATTCTAGGAGTTGAGTGTGACATCTGTAGTGTGGACTCAGTTCAAAGCAGATACTGTGGTATTTTCTGCCTGGATATTCTGGGTTATATGATTGAATGGAAGGGCCCTTTGGAACTCTGGGAGTAGCCACAAGTTTGACAGCTGATTTGAAAACACATACACTGGAAAGTTTTTAAAGACAGAATATGGGCATCCTGGTTTGAGCTTTCGACCAGAACTCTGAAGAACAAGGTTCAAATCATAAGTCAGCCATGGAAACCTCCTAGGTGACCTTGACAAGTCAGGCTCAGAGGAAGACAAATACAAACTCCCTAGGAACCATTTTTGCCAAGAAAACCCCACAATAAGGCCATCATAAGTCAGAAATAACTTGAAGGGGCACAACACCGGAACAAGAAGATGGTTGTGATGTTGACAATGACAGCAACTTATTTCTTCTCTTGAAAAAGGAGATGGTCAACCTAGCATAGCTCAGGAATACAATTTGGATCATGAATAGTAGTCATTACAGAATAAAATATTCCAGGACTGGTCTAAAACCGTTTGCTGCCTGAAATAGATAATAATAATAATAATAATAATAATAATAATAATAATAATAATTAATAATAATAATAAGAAGAAGAAGAAGAAGAAGAAGAAGGCCCCCCTGGTGGTGCAGTGGGTTAAACTGCTGAGCTGTTGAACTTGCTGACCGAAAGGTTGGCAGTTCAAATCCTGGAAGCAGGGTGAGCTCCCGCTGTTAGGCCCAGCTTTTACCAACCTAGCAGTTCAAAAGCATACAAATTTGAGTAGATCAATAGGTACTGCCTTGGCAGGAAGGTAACAGTATTCCATGCAGTCATGCTGGCCATATGACCTTGGAGGCATCTATGGACAATGTCGGGGCTTTGAATTAGAAATGGAGATGAGCACCGCTCCCCAGAGTCAGATACAACTAGACTTAATGTCAGGGGAAACGTTTACCTTTTTAAAATAATAATACACTGGAATTATTATTATTATTATTATTATTATTATTATTATTATTATTATTATTTCAAGACTGCCCTCTCTCCCCAAAGGGACTCAAGTGGTTTACATACATATAAAAAGGCAAATATTCAATGCCATAATTAAATCACACAATATCAAAAGATAAGGAATAACAATTAACAGATTTATTATAATAAAAGAATTCAAATTAAAATAATAAGTGATACAAATACTAAGGAAAACGTAATTATACCAATAAAACATAATTGCACAAATGTTCACTCCCCCTGCATCTTAACCATGGCAGGTCAGTTTATTTGGATGGGCTCCAGAGACAAAAAATGTAAAAGGTATTTCTCCTCCTCCCAAGCAGTAAAAAAGAATGGGTAATTATAGCAAATTAATTGCTGATAGTGAATTAATTCTGAAATTCCAAATCAGCTGCCAAGGGCAACGCCTTTACTCTGCTTCATGACAGAGCCAATATTGGAAATGTGCATTTCACACATGCCTGAACACATGCTCTGAAGAGAAATAGGACAATCCAATTGCAGCCAGAAGAAAGAGTCAGTGGACCATTATCAAGTATTGGTGAGATCTCATGGGATCAGACAGCACAGAATGTCCTGGCAACAGGCCAGATGGTAATAGCAATGTTCTGGCAGCTGCTGGTGCCTTATAGTGGTAGCAAAGTACTTTGCGCATCAGGAGTAGGAATTGAGCAGCCTGTGGACTACATGTGATACTTGAAGGGTCCTCAACGGGCCACAGGCAATCCACAGGACCTCCAAAGCACCCCTTAGAATTCCTTCCAATGGGCCTGAGACCTCCAATTTCATCAGCCAAAAATGCATTCATGTGCTGTTCCAGGATACTTCCTGCTACAAATAGCCAGTCTTTTGCCAGTAGCTCCAAAGTAACATGTTGTTATTTCTGGTTACCCTCAAATCATAGCTGTGGTACAAACTGCCTCTCATAAGGAGCTAAACTAGTGGTTCTCTAGGTTTGAGAACATGCACACTCTTGCTATGTATGTTCAAAGATGCACATTAGTGTATAGTTATGAGTAATATTTGTGAGTTTTATTTATTTATTTATTTATTTAAGCTATTTCTACCCTGCCCATATCAGACCAGAGGCGACTTTGTTTATTGTTATTTATTTCCTATACAATTGATGTGTTTACTTCTGTTGTTTGCTATGTGCTTATTTGTTGTATATTGACTCTTGTGGTAAGCCGCTCTGGCTCCACTCAAGGAGATGGGGTGTGGTATAAATAAAATGTATATTATTATTATTATTATTATTATTATTATTAGGGACCAACCTTGGAATTGAAAATAAAGTTCTGGGGCTAAGCTGTGGTGAAATCAGGTTCCCATCAAGTGATGAATTTATGTCAGAACCAACAAATAAACAAATATACACCAATGAACTTCATGTATAGAAAAGTCTGTATTCTGCTTGCATTGAAGGCAGATTACATTTTTGAAAGATCACATTTTTCACACTGAAAACCAGAGACCTGTTAATATTTAACAATGCCCAAAGAAGAACTGGTAGCACAGTAAAATCCTAATCATCAACCATCATCAAGCTCAGCAAAATAGACTGCTATAAAGCTCCTCTAGAGATCTCTTTTTACAATCTGAAGGAGGCTAAACATGACCACACTACTAAGTATAGAGGAGCTAGAACTCACAAGGCTGGTTGCAATATGTTTTAACAAGCAAGAATGATGGCAGTTTCTCTCTGTCTCTGTCTCTGTCTCTCTCTCTGTCTCTCTCCCCCCCCCCTCTCACACACACAAAGGCTTTCTTGTTTCCTTTCAGCTTATCTGCAATCCATACAGTAACTAGGAAATAGAATATTTCCAGCATTGTTATATGTTTCCTTTAGGAACTTGGGAGGTAGCCTGATTTGGAATTAACAGCCAAACCCCAACAAATAATTCCCCCAGGCAGGAAGCAGCCAGGTTTTGAAGCTGCAAGGCCACTGAATGCTAATCAAGGTGGCTAATTGCAACATTCACACTTGCCTGAAGCAGACAAGGGTGCTTTCTCCCACCCTGAACATTCCACAGATATATAAACCCCAATTTTCCTAGTTTCCAACAGACCTCACAACCTCTGAGGATGTCTGCCAAAGATGTGGGCAAAACGTCAGGAGAGAATGCTTCTGGAACATGGCCCTAAAGCCTGGAAAACTCACGGCAATCTAACAGCCATTAGCTTTACAAAAGATTTGCTGCTGGCAAAGAATAAAACAATCAAGTCTGGTTTCTCAATATATATCACCCAAAATAGCTTTCTTTTTAAAACTTTTGTTGATATTTGGTTTTGAGGGCTTATGATGAGCACTTCATATTGAACTTCAGAATTTACCTTTACACTATTAACTAAAGTTCTGAGCATTATAACTGAGTTATTAACAGAAGAAGTTAGATCACAGTCTCTGCAACAATTTTATTTGGTTGCATCCTAATGCCGAAATTATAGGCTTGAACGAAATTCACACTGACATAGCATTTGCTCCCACATGTGGCATGCTTAGGACAGGCATCCTCAAACTGTGGCCCCCAGCTGTTTTGGCCTCCAACTCCCAGAAGCCCTTGCCAGCTTGTTCATTGGCCAGGAATTCTGTGAATTGGAGGCCCAAACAGCTGGAGGGCCGCAGTTTGAGGATGCCTGGTTTAGGAGATCATGGTCCAGGATATACCATCAGTCAGATAAAGCTAAAAGAGATTTGGGAAAGAACAGTCAACACTGGTCAGGAGAGAGTATGAAACCACTTTGAAAGGAGACATAATTCAACAAATGACTTGAAAACACATAAACTAAGTAAACATGGAAAAATTAGCATGTGCCTTATCAGACAGTGGTGGGAAAAATTTAACTCTTCAAATGTTTTAGGTTGTAGCTCACACAATTCTTTACCATTAGCCATTGTGACTTAAGCTGATGAAAAGAGTACACCAAAACATTTGAATTGTCGAATGTTTCCCACCCTTGCTATAATGTTGCTAGAAAATAGATGGCAATATTTGTACATAAGGTTCTTTCCAAGCACTGCTTACGCTTATGTCTGTCATACAACAGGATAGCAGATTAGGGAACCAAACAATAGATAGCTGCTGGACCATGGAACTAAATGTTTGAGGGTATTTTGTAATCACTGGCATTCACAACATATCTTATGATTGGGCTGGCATTAGCCAAGGATTTTACTTCATTGAAGGCCGTGGTGGCCAGTGCTTTTTGTAATAACTGGAGAGGTGAATCTGCTGAAAACAAATTATTGATGGATAAGACTATTAATGGCAAGTTGATAACTGCTCATGAGATTTCTTATGTTTTCAGCTAGATCAGAGCCTTTACACTTCTAAATATCAGTCATCAGGGCAAAAAGCTATGGAAAGGCTATGGCCTTTGTCTTTTGTTTGTGGGCATCCCACAGCGAGTTGGTAGGCTGCACTGAAAAAAGGAAGTTATATACCAAGGCTCCAATCTAGCAGTATTGGTCTTGAGTTCACTTGGAGGAAACAATCAGGAAATTACTTTTTTTGGATTATGACTTCAGAAACCAACAGTCGGACCACTAGCCATGATGACAATTGTAGTCTATGTCATAGTCCCAGGGTCTGAATTCTGTTGTCCCTACCTAATGATGCCTTCAAGATGTATCAGACTACAGCATCCATTATCTCCAGCCACTATAGTCAGTGATCATGTTGTCTGGGGATTGTACTTACAGTAGAGTCTCACTAATCCAACCTTCGCTCATCCAACTTTCTGTATTATCAAACGCAGTCTGCCTCCCACCCAGATCCATGGCTGTTTCAATACATTGTGATGTTTTGGTGCTAAATTCGTAAATGCAATAATTAATGCATAACGTTACCATATATTGAACTATTTTTTTCCTGTCCATTTGTTGTAAAACATGATGATTTGGTGCTTAATTTGTAAAATCATAACATAATTTGATGCTTAATAGGCTTTTCCTTAATCCCTCCTTATTATCTAACATTTTTGCTTATCCAACATTCTGCTGGCCCGTTTATGTTGGATAAGTGAGACTCTACTGTATTTACTGAGTGAAATCCTACCATGTTGACCAAGGTTAAACTGCCCACCACTCAGAATAAACTTAGATAATCTGACCCTTAGTACAAAGCATTTTTTTAAAAAAGATATTTGTTCAGTAACTATCTGATCAGAGCCTAAGGGCACCAGATCCCTTCTAAGCTTGGAAACTAAGTGGGGTCACCCTGGTTAGTATTTTTGATGGGAGATCTTCAGTGAATACCAGATTCTGTAGGCTATATTTCAGAGGAAAGAACAGCACAAACTACTTTTGAACATTCCTTATCTAAGAAAACCCCATGAAATCCATGAGGTTGATGTAAGTCAACAGGATGCTTGAAAGCACATACAAAATTAATTAATTAGCCTTATTAATTTTAGCCAATCAACAGATAAATCTCTCAAATACATGTAAAAAGAACACTTATAAAACAAAAAACACCCTGTTTTGCTTGTACATAGTGTACTCTAGCAGATGTCCTCATCAAGGGGCCTTTGTTCTATGTACAAAAGTACAAAACTGCTTGTTATTCTTGATTTAAACAAAACTATTATCTAGTTATCTACATGTCTGTCTGTCTATCTGACTGGCTCTATCTATCTATCTATCTATCTATCTATCTATCTATCTATCTGTGTGTGGGTCTGTCTGTCTGTCTACCATCTGTTGCCTGATTAAGGAAAATGTCTATTCAATTTGTAAATTGGTAAGTGATTGATTCAATTAATCAATTAAATACTAAAACTCTATCAGACTTCCACAGCCTGGGGTGCTCCAGATGTTTTGGACTCTAAGTCCCATCATCGCCTGCCAACCAGATATAGCAGAGGCTGTGGTTCAACACATCTAGAGAGCACCAAGTTAGGGAAGGGTATGTAGCTAACTCACCCTCCTGGTGTGGATATTTAAATTGTCAAAATAACACATCCACTAGCAAGAAGGTGGTAGCAACAGAATAAAGAAGGAAACTGCAAAACAGGGTCCAAGATGGGCAATTGTGAGCATCCAGATAGAGGTTGCTGTGTTGCAACTCATCAGCCCTCACCAGAATATCCAATGGTGAGGGATCACTAGCATTGCATGTCAACAATGCCTAGAGGGTCACATTTTCTCCACCTCTTTGGAAGGGGAAAGGTATAACAGGAAAATAGGTTGGTGATGACTGGGCATGCTCAATGGGCAGAGGCTGAAGACTGCCAGTTGTTGAGAGGGTGGGGACTGGCAAAGAACCTAGCGGATTGGTTGGAATCAATACTTCTGTTTTGGTTTCAGGTTCCAGTTATATAGAACCAGCTTCATATACAAGTCCTTTTGAGTTGCTGACACATGTCTTGTTGTTTTAACCATGGGAAATATCTCTGATGCCGTCTTCCACAGTCAATTTCAACCTATGAATTTAAACTTCCATTATGTTAAGACCAAGGTTTTTAATGTGTTCCTTATGACTGTCTTTTAATATATGTATTTAATGGCCTTATGTTTACATCTATGAATTTGTCACCAATTGAATTGCCATGGCTCGGTGCAATGGAATCCTGGGAGTTGTAGTTCAGCAAGATCTTTAGCCTACTCTGCCAAAGAATGGTGGTACCTCACCAAAGTACAACTTCCAAGATTCAGTGGCATGGAACCATGGCAGTTCAAGTGGTGTCCCCAATAAAAGTAATAAAAGGGAAGCTTCTATCCCCCCCCCCCCCAAAGCTTCAAAGGGGATTCTTCCTGCTTCCCATTTGACAACGATGATGATGATGATGATTGATGGTTTTTCTAATGTGATGACTGAGGAGTCTTGGCCCTTCCCATTGTCTGATGGTGATGATGGTGGTGGTAATGATGGTGATTGTTCTAATTCATTGGATGGGGAATCCTCCTCCTTCCCATTTTTCTGATGATGATGATGATGATGATTTTTCTAATGCATTTGATGGAGAGTCTACCCATTTTCTGATGGTGGTGGTGATGTTGATGATGAGTTTTCTAATGTGTTGACTGGGGAGTCTTCCTCCTTCCCATTTTCTGATGATGATGATGATGGTAATGATTATGATTTTTCTAATGCATTAACTGGAAGTCTTCCTCCTTTCCATTTTCTGATGATGATGATGATGACGATGTCAATGATGATTTTTTAATTTTGTTGGCTGGGGAATTTTTTGCCTTCCCATTTTTCTGATGATGATGATGATTTTTCTTAATGCATTGGATGCAGAGTCTTCCTCCTCTCTATTTTTGGATGGTGGTGGTGATTATGATGATAGTTCTAATGTGTTGACTAGGCATTCTTCCTCCTCCCCATTTTCGGATGGTGGTGGTGATTATGATGATGATAGTTCTAATGTGTTGACTGGGCATTCTTCCTCCTCTCCATTTTCGGATGGTGGTGGTGATTATGATGATAGTTCTAATGTGTTGACTAGGCATTCTTCCTCCTCCCCATTTTCGATGGTGGTGGTGATTATGATGATGATAGTTCTAATGTGTTGACTGGGCATTCTTCCTCCTCTCCATTTTCTGATGATTTTTCTAATGTGTCAACTGGGGAGTGCTGTTGATGGTGATGATTATTATAATGCACTGGATGGGTAGTCTTCCTTCTCCCCATTTTCTGATGATAGTGGTGGTGATTATGATGATGATCCTAATCTGGTGACTGGGGATTCTTCCTCTTTCTCATTTTCTGATTATGATTATGATTTTTCTAATACATTGGATGGGCAGTCTTCCTCCTCTCCATTGTCCGATGGTGATGATAATGATGATGATTTTTTTTGTAATGCATTGGATGGGAAGTCTTCCTGCTCACTTTCTAATACAGTAGATGGAGAGTCTTCCTTCTCCCCATTTTCTGATGATGATAGTGGTGGTGAATATGGTGATGATTCTAATGTGTTGACTGGGGAGTCTTCCTCTTTCCCATTTTCGAATGATGATGGTGATGACTTTTCTAATGGGTTGGATGAAGAGTCTTCCTCCTCTCAATTTTCTGATAATGAAGATCGTGGTGATCATCATGATGATTATTTTTCTAATGCATTGGATGGGAAGTCTTACTTCTCTTGGATGGGAAGTCTTACTTCTCTTCATTTACTGATGATGGTAGTGGTGATGATGATTATGATGATGGTGGTTCTAATGTGTTGACTGGGGATTCTTCCTCCTTCCCATTTTCTGATAATGATGATGAAGATGATGATGATTTTTCTAATGCATTGGATGGGAAGTCTTCCTGCTCATTTCCTAATGCATTGGATGTGGATTCTTCCTTCTCTCCATTTTCTGATGATGATGGTGGAGGTGATTATGATGATGGTTCTAATGTGTTGACTGGGGATTCTTCCTCCTCCCCATTTTCTGATGATTATGATGATTTCTGTAATGTATTGGATGGAGAGTCTTCCTCCACTCCATTTTCTGATAACGATCATCCTCATTATGATGATGATCATGATGATTTTCTAATGCATTGGGTGGGAAGTTTTCCTTCTAATTTTCTAATGCAGTGGATAGGGAGTCTTCCTTCTCCTCATTTACTGATGATGATGGTGGTGGTGATGATTATGATGATGGTTTTAATGTGTTATCTGGGGATTCCTCCTCCTCTCCATTTTCTGATGATAAAAAGAAGAAGAAGAAGAAGAAGAAGAAGAAGAAGAAGAAGAAGAAGAAGAAGAAGAAGATTTTTATAATGCATTAGATGGGAAGTCTTCCTGCATTGCATTGGAAATTTTCCTTCTCCCCATTTTCTGATGATGGTGGAGGTGATTATGATGATGGTTCTAATGTTTTGACTGGGGATTCTTCCTCTTTCCCATTTTCTGATGATTATTATGATGATGACTTTTCTAATGCATTGGATGGAGAGTCTTCCTCCTCTCCATTTTCTGATGATGATGATGATTATCATCATCATGATGGTGATCATGATGATTTTTCTAATGCATTGGATGGGAAGTCTTCCTGATCATTTTCTAATGCATTGGATGGGGAGTCTTCTTTCTCCCCATTTTATGATGATGATAGTGGTGGTGAATATGATGATGGTTGGCTGGGGATTCTTCCTCCTTCCCATTTTCTAATGATGATGGTGATGATGATGACTTTTCTAATGCATTAGATGGGAAGTCTTCCTGTTCCTTTTCTAATGCATTGCATCGGGAGTCTTCCTTCCCCCCATTTCCTGATGGTGGTGGTGGTGGTGGTGGTGGTGATGGTTCTAATGTGTTGACTTGGGATTCTTCCTCCTCCCCATTTTCTGATGATGATGATGATGATGATTTTTCTAATGTATTAGATAAAAAGTCTTCCTGCTCGTTTTCTAATGCATTGCATGGATAGTCTTCCTTCTCCCCATTTTCTGATGGTGGTGGTGATTATGATCATAGTTCTTATGTGTTGACTGGGGATTCTTCCTCCTCCCCATTTTCTGATGATGATGTCTTTTCCAATGCATTAGATGGAGAGCCTCCTCTCCATTTTCTGATGATGATGATTGTAATGCATTGGATGGAAAGCAGGCATGTAGGGGGGGGGGCTCGGGGGGGGGCTTCAGCCCCCCCCCCCCGAAATTCTCATGGTGGTTCGCGAAAAGGCCTTACTGGTGCATTATTTAAACTGTTATGTTTATTCATATCATGATCTGATCACCATGCTCAATATATCCCATATGCATGGGAGTATTGGGGTAATGATACAAAAGGTTTGCTAGGCTAGACCCCCTCTTTCACTCAGACTCAGCCCCCCCGAAACTCACCCCCCCGCGAAACCCCCCCTGAAATTTTTTTACCCCCCCCCCCAAACGAAATCCTGGCTACGGGCCTGATGGGAAGTCTTCCTGCTCATTTTCTAATGCATTGGATGGGGAGTCTTCCTGCTCCCCATTTTCTGATAATGGTGATGGTGATTTTGATGATGGTTCTAATGTGTTGACTGGGGGTTCTTCCTCCTCCCCATTTTCTGATGATGATGATGATGTCTTTTCTAATGTATTAGATGGAGAGCCTCCTCTCCATTTTCTGATGATGATTGTAATGCATTGGATGGGAAGTCTTCCTGCTCATTTTCTAATGCATTGGATTGGAAGTCTTCCTGCTCCCTGTTTTCTGATGATGATGATGATAGTGGTGGGGAATATGATGATGGTTCTAATGTGTTGACTCTGAGTCTTCCCCTACCCCCTCCCATTGGTTGTTGTTGGTGATGATGATGATGCTGATGATGATGGCGATTGGTTTAACCCATCCCTGTCTCCCTCTCTTTACTCTCAGGTACTGGGACGACTTCCACGCCTGCACCCTCATCGCCCTCACGGATTGCCAGCAGGAAGGGGTGACAGACGTCTGGGAGAAGCTGAAAGAGAAATCCAAAAAGCTCGACTACGAAGGCAACCTGTTCGTCCTGTGCAGCAAGACCAACGCGGCCCGCTCCTCCGTGGTGGCCCTCCCGTCGCCTTGGCTGGTGGTGGCGCTTTCGGCCGCGTTGGCGACGCGCTTCTCCTTGTAAAGGGGGCGAGGTGGAGAGGGGGGAGGGGGCAGAGAGCCTTCTTTCCCCCTCTTCTTTCCTTCCGTCCTTCCTTCCTTCGCGCGGGGAAGGGAGAAAGCCAGCCGGAGAGAAAGAGCGAGAAAAGGACAAGCACAACCTGTCCCCCCACGACTCCGCCACCGCTTCTTCCACGCAGCCACGGCTTGTTGGTGGGAAATAAAAGCCTCCTCCACTTTGCTCGGCGGGGTGGTGGGTTGCACGGTGCACCCACAACAACAGCAACAACAACTGTGGTGGGGGGAAAAAAACAAAAGCCTGAAGCTGACCACCATCTTCACCTTTTGGAGAGGGGGAAGAAGAGGGAGAGAAAGAACTCACCGGCCACTGAGCAGTGCACCACGCCACCCAGCTCTCTCTCTTTCTTTCTCTCTCTCTCTCTCTTTCCTCTCGACCTCCCTCTGCTCCCTTTTGCGTCCTGATTTGCCAAATGGTCCCACCAACAGCCAAACTCGGACCTCAGCTTTATCCTCTCTAGGCCTAGGTCCCTTCGACCCCCTTCACCCCCTCCCCCTCTCTCTCTTTGGGGCGCAAAAAGCAATCTCAGGAACGGCTTCCAGCCACCACCGAATACTAATAAAAGCGTTCATAGCTAATACTACTAATAGTAATAATAATGAATCCTATGAATGAGGAGGAGGAGGATGCAGCTCACGTCGACACGAGTGGGGCTCTTTGATGGGGGCGACGCACCAACAGGATGGATAGGAGGGGGGATATAGAGAAGGAAGAGGGGAGGAGCAAAAGGAGAGAGGGATGGCGACGCCATCTTTCCTTCCTGAGGAACTCTGGTGACAGTTTCGTTATCGTTTCGTTTCATTTCGAACGGATTTTTTCAGCCATTCCATTTCAGAGACATGGAGAAAAGGGGGAAATAAATAAATAAATAAATAAATAAAGGACCAATGGGAAAAAAATAATAAAAAGGGCTGGGGAATGAAGACAACACGGAAACAACAAGAAGAAGATCAAAGAAACACAGAAGGATTGAATGAAAATGTTGACCTAATGAATGCTGCTAAGTTTGCTGAGAGTTGAGCTTTACTTAACCGTCAAGGCATCTTTTTTTTTTAAATCTCCAAAATCCACTGCCTCTTTTTTTGTTTCTCTTTCTTTCCCCTTTTTTCTTCTTTTTGGGAGAAAACAATGTTTCCAAGTTTCCCCCCTCTTCTCTTGTTTTTTGACGTGTTTTTTCCACCATCGCCGTAAGATATGATTATTCAATCCAACCGTATAGATCACAAGGGGAAAAACAAACTACAATAAGGAGGGGTTTACGTCTATGTTTAAGAAAAAAATAATAATACGAGAAACACACCGCCTCAAGGTTTATTCGGGGGGGTGGAGGAGGAGGAGGGGGAGTATCCCAAGAGCCTTGATTTTAACAAAAAAAAAAGAGAAAACAAATGTAATTTAAGAAAGTTTATTATAAAGTCAATTCAGCAAAAAAAAAGAAATTATAAAAGATTTGCTACGAAGTATAGAACAAAGGTATAAAAATAAAATTATTGTTTGAAATGAGGATTTAGTTTTTTATTATTATTTTGAAGAAAAGCGAATGGATTTTATTATGCACATTAACCATATGCGAAGAGTATATATCATATAGAGTGACTGTGTTCTTAGATTTCTTTCTTGCAATTTTTATTTATTTTATTTCGTGTCAACTACAGTTTTAAATAAGTATAAAACTGATAAAATAGAGGAAGCACAAGCAGCTAAATAATTTTAGACCAAAAAACAGACAACAGCGACTGCATTGTCTGTAGCTTTAAACAGTTCTTCCTCTGTGTATGAGGCAGAGCATTGTGAGCGAGCATACAGATCTCACAAGGTGGAGGATTCTTCTAGGTAGTGCCATTTTGCCAGGTTGTCTGTTGAGCTGCCCACTCCACTTCTGAGTCTGTTCAGGGACTTCCAAGTTGCCCATTCTTGGTTTGCCCCTGGAGGAAAACTCTAGTGTGGGGGGCATCCATTTCTGATTTCCTGGTTTAGCTGCCCAGGCAACATTAAGAGGAGTTATGATTCTCATGAAGCTTTCCCTTGATTTGAGTCTGCCGGGAGGAGGCTGATAACAATGCAGTGGATGGCTTTCACAGTGTTCAACCTTATTTCTCTCACAGCAGCAACTTCCCATTCTATTTGAGAAATACTGGTGTGGAAATATGTGGGGTTGTGAAGGTTTTAATAGTGTGGACGGACCTGATGTTGGGAATGTAGGTGGTACAGTCTGAGGCCCCTTCTACACTGCCATGTAAAACCCAGATTATCTGCTTTGAACTGGATTCTATGGCAGTGTGGGCTCATATAATCCAGTTCAAAATAGATCATGTGGATTATTTGCTTTGATAATCTGGATTATATGGCAGAGTAGAAGACGCCTGAATTGGGAGGAGAAGCGGATTAAAGTAAGGGCAGGTTTATACTGCAGAATTTATTGAAATTGAGCCAGCATTCTTTGTCAGAGGAGGCTAAATACTGGAATCAATTTTCTTATAAACTTGTCTACTTTTGTGTCAAAGGCTTTCATGGCCGGAATCACTGGGTTGCTGGGAGTTTTTCGGGTTATATGACCATGTTCCAGAAGCATTCTCTCCTGAAGTTTCGCCCACATTTATGGCAGACATTCTCAGAGGTTGTGGGGTCTGTTGGAAACTAAGCAAGTTGGGTTTATATATCTGTGAAATGTGTTGTTGTAGGATTTTTAGGGCTATATGGCCATGTTCTAGAGGCATTCTCTCCTGACGTTTTGCTTGCATCTATGGCAAGCATCCTCAGACGTAGTGAGGTCACCTTGCAGGCGAATCGTCAGGAGAGAATGCCTCTAGAACATGGCCATGTAGCCTGAAAAAACCCACAACAACCCAGTGATTCTGGCCATGAAAGCCTTCGACAATATATCTGTGAAATGTCCAGGGTGGGAGAAAGAACTCTTGTCTACTTGAGGCATGTGTGAATGTTGCAATTGGCCACCTTGATTAGCATTGAATGGCCTTGCAGCTTCAAGGCCTGGCTGCTTCCTAGCTGAGGAATCATTTGTTGGGAGGTATTAGCTGGTTCTTGTGTTATTATTATGAGGAAGGGGTGGGGGTAAGAAATTATAATAAACGAAACTGGTCCTCGTGGTTATTTGTATTGAGATACAAAGGTTTCCTTCCAGGTTTGGTGGCGAGGAAGTCGGAATGTATAACGAACTACACATTGAGGGGATCAAATATAACTAATTAAATCTGTGAGAGCGTTTCTATAGTCACGTTTTTTTTTCAAGATTATGTGTAGAATTGTATTGCTGTCGAGGAGGTCACTAGTTAGGGTTGTTTGGACTACAGACATTACTTTGTTTTAACTATAACACCCCAAATCCCCCCTCCAGAGGGGTGATGCTGGGAGTGGTATTCCAAACCGCAACCTCTGGAAAGAACCATGTGTTCAGTGCAACATAAATTTGGCTTCCCCTCAGGTGCTTTATGGAGTTATCTTGGGGTGCAGCTATACTGTAAAATGAACCCAGTTTGACATCACTTCAACGGCATAAATGCCATGGAATCATGGGAGGTGCTGTTTGGTGAAGCGCCACCCTATTTGCCAGAGAAGACTAAAGACGACCTGCAAAGCAAGAATTCCAAGGAGGTCATAGCACTGAGTTCTGGCAGTCCGAGTGGTGTCCAGCTATATTAATTCTACAGTGTTGATGCACCCAAGTAAACAAGCATCCTTTAAGAGTGCTTTGTCTCGGTCTGATTGCTCCCTCCAACGCATTCAGTGCGAACGATCTACCAAGTGCCTATATTTAGATCTTCTCTGGATTAAATTTATCCTACTCGTGTCCCAAGATTGGCGCTATCGTCTTCTTCCTCCTCCTCCTCTACTTCTTCCCTTTGACCTCCTCCTCCTCCTCTGCTTCGTTCCATTTCCCCCTCTTTTTCTCTTCCGCTCTTTCGTTTTCCTCCTCTTCTCCTTCTTCTTCTTCTTCCACCCCTCCACATTTCCCTTTCCATTCTCCCTCCTCTTCTTCCTTTACTTCTTCTTCCTCCTCCCCCTCCTCCTCCTCCTCCTTCCCTCACTTCCCCTCCTTTTCCTTTCCATCCCCTTTTCCATTCCCCTCCTCCTCTTCTTCTTCCTCTTCTTCCTCCTCTTCTTTTTCCTCTTCCGCTCCTTCGTTTTCCTCCTCTTCTCCTTCTTCTTCTTCTTCCACCCCTCCACATTTCCCTTTCCATTCTCCCTCCTCTTCTTCCTTTACTTCTTCTTCCTCCTCCCCTCCCCCTCCTCCTCCTTCCCTCACTTCCCCTCCTTTTCCTTTCCATCCCCTTTTCCATTCCCCCTCCTCTTCTTCTTCCTCTTCTTCCTCCTCTTCTTTTTCCTCTTTTGCTCTTCCTTTTCCTCTTCTTATTCCCCTCTTCTCTCCTCCTCCTCCTTTCTTCTTCCTCTTCTTTCTGTCCTCCTCCTCTTCTTTTCCTCCTCCTTTCCTCTTCTTTTTCTTCTTCCTCCTCTTCTCTTCTCCTTTCCTCCTCCTTCTTTCTTCTTATTCTCCTCTTCGTCTCCTCCTCCTTCTCTTCTTCTCCTTCTCCTACTTCCCCCCCTTTCCCTTTCCATTCCCGCTCCTCCACTTCCTCTTTTTCCTCTTCCACTTTCTGTTCCCTCTCCTCCTCTTCTTCTTTTTCTTCTCCCTCCATCTCCTCCTCTTTTCCTCCTCCTCTTCCTCCTCTTCTCTTCTTCTCCTTCTCCTTCCACTTCCCCTCCCCCTTTCCCTTTCCCTTTCCATTCTCGCTCGTCCTTCTCTTCTTCCTCTTCCTCCTTTTCTTCTTCCACTTTCCATTCCCCCTTCTCCTCCCCTTCCTCCTCCTCCTCTTCCACTACCTCTTCCTCTTTTCCTCCTCCTCCTCCTTCCCAAAGCCCGGAGGTGTGGAAGGGGAGGAAAGGATGACTATTATTGCCAAAGGGCTAACCCACCCAGCCGACCCTTTGGACGGAGCCTCAACCACCCCATAATCGATTATCTGTTTCGTGGAAGCAGGGAGTGAGGCAAACAATTCCTTCCTAAAGGAGAGCTGGGAAACAGAGCGGGAGAGTCCCTCCATAATTTATAAGGCAGCCATTGATCCAACAGGAACAAATCCTGCAACCTGGCCTATTTATAACATCTAGAAAGGAGCTCATAGGAAAAGAGGAAAGACCCCCCCCCCCCCTAAAAACACCCATTAGGAGAGGAAATGTCCTGTGTTGGGAAGAAATGTGTATGTATGTGTGTAGAATTCTGTTCTGGCTCTACAATCCATGGATGCTGTAGTCCCATAATATACAATGGAGTCGTAAAATAGTGTCCTTTATATAAAATTGCAAAATCAAGCAGTACTTTTTGGGTTTTTTGGAAAAAATATTTGCGAGCTATGGATGGTTGAATCTGTGGATGTGGAATCCTTAGGTAGAGAGTGTCGTTTGTTCATATACACACAAACACACCCTTCTGTGTCAAAGGCAGCGTGCTATTTCTTCCCTTTTGCTCTTTGTAAAGCATTTGTTTTCTCCCGGAGGTGGGGGAGTGGATGCTCTGCGCATGCGCGTCGAGGAATCAGCAGGAGAAAACGCCTTGGCTTTCCTATGCCTTGCATAGCTGCATCTGAATGGCAGAATTTTTGGATTTTGGCACCACTTGAAGGGCCATGGTTCAATGCTATGGCATCATGGGAGTTGTAATTTCGTGAGGCACCAATACTCTTAGGTAAAGAACGCAAAAAAAAAAAACAAACCTTGTTAAACTACAGCTTCCAGGATCTCATAGCACTAAGGCACAGAAGTTATAGTATAGTGTATAGTGTAGATGCATCCTGTGAATCCATCAAGGCCTCATCTACACTGCAATATCATAGTCATTCTGCAATATAGTATAGATGGATTCTGTGAATCCACCAAGGCCTCATCTACGCTGCAATATAATTCAGTTTCTGATCCCTGAGTATCTACTTTGAGTTGCATTATATGAAAATGTAGTCTCACTTCCATATAAGTGAGATGAACTGAGGCATTTTTGGGTGTTTTCTCGGCTCTAATCACATCTATCTTAATTCTGCTCATTGATTAACCCTGATTCTATCTGCACTGCCTTATAACCCAGTTTATCAAAGCAGATAGTCCACGTTATCTGCATTGAACTGGATTATATGGGTCTACACTGCCAAATAATCCAGTTTAAAGCAGATAATGTGGATTTTATATGATAGTGAACAAGACTGGGGTGAAGTGGCTCAAGGGGAACATGAAGTCAGTGAAGCTTCTCCCAAAAAGCAAATTAGAGATCAGAGGAAGAGTGAGCGAGGAGTTTAATGCAGATGAGATGGATGGGGTGGAAAGACAGGATGGAGATCAAGATGGATGAGTAGAGCTGATGATGGAGAGATGGGTGGAATCAGATGTGATTGATGAAGGGAACAGAACAGACAGGCCCTGTTTTCATAAGAGATGCAAATGTTCAGCCTGATCCTAATTTGTGTTTACTTGGAAGTCAACTCATCTGTGTAGAGTGGGACTATCTCCCAAGTGAGACTACATCTGTAAAATAAAGAGATGGAGGGCCCTTCCACACAGCCCTATAGCCAAGGCAGAAAATCTCACAATATCTGCTTTGAACTGGATTATTGAACTGGGATTTTCTGGGATTCAGGGATATAGGGTTGTGTGGAAGGGCCCAGAGATGGAGATTGGAGACTGGAGATGGAAATGAAGATGAGCCAAGAGCTAGAGGCCCTTTCTAATCTGCTATGTTATCCAGATTATCAAAACAGATAGCCCATGTGATCTGCTTTGAACTGGATTATATGAGTCTACACTGCTATATAATCCAGTTCAAAGCAGATAAACTGGATTTTATATGGCAGCATAGAAGGGGCCAGAGATAGAGATGTTGTGTCTATATATTACACTATGTAACAAAATCTGAAAAAAAATCTGTTCTTGGTGTGAAAGTGTTCTCTCCTGTTTAATTGTATGGTCCTTACTTTGAAAATAGTTGTTATACTCCAGAAACTTTGTTTTTGTGGCTCCCACAAACTATGTTGAATTGGTCGACCCTCTACCAGATCTTCATTGAAAACTATAGCAAAATATTCTGCAGGATGTCCTACAAAAACAATTTTTTTGCAGTGTAATACACTTTTTCCTTTTTTAAATGATAGAACCAATGATAGAACCAATTAGTCATGTCACATAACATACAAAGAGTCTGGGGTGCATCTATGCTGCAAAATTAATGCAGTTTGGTACTACTTTGGGCCCTTCCACACAGCTACATAATTCAGAATACCAAGGCAGAAAAATCCCACAATATCTGCTTTGAACTGGGTTATCTGAGTCCACATGCTATATATCCCAGTTCAAAGCAGATAATGTGGGATTTTATTCAGCTGTTTGGAAGGGGCCTGAGAAGGGAGAAAGAGGACCTTTCCACACAGCCCTATATCCCAGAATACCAAGGCAGAAAATCCCATAATATCTGCTTTGAACTGGGTTATCTGATCCACACTGCTATATATCTGAGTTCAAAGCAGATAATGCGGGGGGGGGGGGGGTTATTCAGCTGTTTGGAAGGGGCCGGAGAAGGAAGAAAGAGGACCCTTCCTCAAAGCCTTCCTAGAATACCAAGGCAAAAAATCCCACAACATCTGCTTTGAACTGAGTTATCTGAGGGCCCTTTCACACAGCTATATAACCCAGAATATCAAGGCAGAATAACCCACAATATCTGCTTTGAATTGGGTTTTCTGAGTCCACACTGCCATATATCCCAATTCAAAATAGATGATGTGGGATTTTATTCAGCTGTGTGGAAGGGGTCTAAAAAGGGAGACAGCCCTATATCCCAGAATACAAAAGCAGAAAAATCCCACAATATCTGCTTTGAACTGGGTTATCTGAGTCCACACAGCTATATATTTCAGTTCAAAGCAGATAATGTGGGATTTTATTTAGCTGTGTGGAAGGGATCTTTGGCTGCCATGGCTCAATGCTATATAGAACCAAGGGAAGTGTGATTTTGTGCAGCAACAGCCTCTTGGAAAGCTACAATTCCCCTGATTCCATAGTAATGAGCCATAGCAGTTAAAATGCTTTAATTCTAGATGCACCTATTCTCTCTCCCTCCCTCCCTCCCTCTGTCTGTCTCTGTGTGTATGTGTGTGTATTAATTTTTTACACTGTAGAATAGACGCACCCAATTTATTTATTTTGTATCAATAGCATTGAATAAATTAGTATAAAACTGATAAAAATAGAAGGAGCACGGGTGACTAAATACCTTTTGACCAAAAACGGGCAACAGCAACAGCATTGTCTGTAGCCTCCAACAATTCTTCCTCTGTACATGAGGCAGGGCATAGCGAGCAAGCATACAGATGCTGAGTTGTCTGTTCTGCTCCACAGTCACACAAAGTGTGGGATTCAATGAGAGGGAGGGAGGGAAGTGCAGGTTTGGAAACTGGCTGCCAGATCAAAGGGATTGTTTTTGTCAGGAAGAGGAAGTAAATAAAGAGTCGGCTCCCAGCTTCTTCTTGGCTCTTTTCCGGGGATATTTCTTCTTGTGTTGACAAAGGGACAGCAGTATTTTTTTTTTAAAAAGACCTTCAGTAAAGAGGCCAGTCTCCTTCTCCTTGGTGTATTTCCGAAGGCACATGAATTATGAATCACTCTCTGGCTTGGACTAAAATTAGCAACCACGCGCCTTTGCCTGAGAGGATTCGTGTCTGCGGGTCTTTTCTGGCTCAAAGAAACCCGTGTTTTTGAGGAGGGGGTTGCTAATATCACACCCCCTCCCTTGTTTGGCTTTTGTTTTGTTTCTGAGTTGGATAGAAAGGGGTAGAGATGTGCCAAGTCGTCTGTATGTGTTCCTGTTGTCTGTACAAAGCATGCATTGGCCAAAATGTCGCACTTGGAATGGAGAGAAACGCCCGCCAATTTTGGTGCTGTACTTGAAAGCCCTCAAAAGGCTGAAATGCCAGCTCGTGACGTCACGGTACAAGTCACATTCTTTGGCACGTTTGCTGAAACGACCAGCTTCCTGTTCGCCCACATCTCTCTCTCTCTCCTTTTTCTTTCTTTCTCCATATGCGGATAAATATACATGATTCTGAATCCAGGGCTTCTATAGACGCATTTATTTGCCTTTGAAGAAGCTGGGAAGGGAGGGGGTGGACTCAGGCAGGCTATAAATAAGGCATGTTTCAGCTCGGTGCTGCTTGCCTTGCCATAAATAGAGGCCGCCCACAGGAGCCTGCGAGGAAGAGGGGGCGGCAAGCCATGCCTCTGAATTAGAATTCAGGGCCTCAGAGGAACCAGTCAGGATCCACCTCTGGCATCTAGGACCCAGACAGCCCCCTATCTGAATCTCTTCTGGGTTGTTGTAGTTTTTTTCGGGTTTTATGGCCATGTTCTAGAAACATTTTCTCCTGACGTTTCGCCTGTATCTGTGGCAAGCATCCTCAAAGGTTGTGAGGTTTGTTGGAAACTAGATAGTTGGGTTTATATAGCTGTGGAAGGTCCAGGGTGAGAGAAAGAACTGTTGTCTGTTGTAGCTAGGTACTAATTCGTATGTGGGGGATCCAATGGCACTCAAACACAGGGAAACTCCATCCAGGAAACAATCAGGAACACCTGGTAACCTCTCAACAAGGAAATTTCCCAGGCAGTAACAAGCCACACCCAAAAACTGTCAGGCCATCAAATGCTAATCAAGGTGGCCAATTGAAACATTCACATCTAGCTCCAAAAGACAAGAGTTCTTTCTCCTACCCTGGACTTTCCACAGGGGGTTGGTGCTCATCTCCATTTCTAAGCCAAAGAGCTGGCATTGTCCATAGACGCCTCCAAGGTCATGACTGCATGGAGTGCTCCAAGGTCATGACTGCTGGCATGACTGCATGGAGTGCAGGCATGTAGCCGGGGGGGGGGGGGGGGCTCGGGGGGCTTCAGCCCCCCCTCGAAATTCTCATGATGGTCCGCGAGAAGGCCTTACTGGTGCATTATTTAAACTGCTATGTTTATTCATATCATGATGTGATCACTATACTCAATATATCCCATATGCATGGGGGTATTGGGGTAAGGATACAAAAGGTTTGCTAGGGTAGACCCTCTTTCACTCAGACTCAGCCCCCCCCCGAACCAAACTCAGCCCCCCCCCCCCCCCCGAAACAAAATCCTGGCTACGAGCCTGATGGAGTGTCATTACCTTCCCACCGGAGCGGTACCTATTGGTCTACTCACATTTGCTCTTGAGCAACAGCACCCCCTGAACTCGAGCCCAACCTTCCATGGCACCAAAAAACAGCTGAGTCTAAACAAATCACCTCCTTCTGTTCTGTCTGTCTGTGTTGTCTATACAAAACAGCATTGAATGTAAAATCATAACATAATTTGACGTTTAATAGGCTTTTCTTTAATCCTTCCTTTCGCTTATGTTATCCAACATTTTCGCTTATTCAATACTCTGCTGGCCTGTTTATATTGGATAAGCGAGACTCTACTGTACTGTATATACTCGAGTATAAGCCTAGTTTTTCAGCCCATTTTTAGGCTGAAAAAGCCCCCCCCGGCTAATACTTGAGTATTATTATTATTATTACATTTCTAATTTATTTTTATTATTACAGTTATTATTACCTTTATTATTTTACTCTATTATTATGACATTTATTTTACTCTGTTATTATTATTATTACATTTCCATTATTTTACTCTATTATTATTATTATTATTATTACATCTATTATTTTACTATTTTTATTATTATTGGAAGCATACATAAGCACATTTCCATTGAAGAAGGTTAGAATAATGGTTTAATCAGAGTTGGACAGTCTTATCTTAAATTACAGTTTTATGTAAATATTCATAAACATTTAACCTACTGATGCCTCAGTTAATGTAGCTTTATTGGTATTTATTTTTATTTTGAAATATACCAGTACCTGCTGCATTTTCCTCCCTTGGCTTATACTTGAGTCAATACATTTTCCCAGTTTTTGTTTTGTTTTTGTTTTGTGGTAAAATTAGGTGCTTCAGCTTATATTTGGGTCGGCTTATACTCAAGTATATACAGTACTCCGTTTTGCACTTCATCCACTACCCCGGCCCTATGGTTTACTATTTGTACTACCCCTGCCCAGCCCTTATATAGCTTGACCAGGTCCATCTTAGAAATCCGGTTATTGGTTTATGTTGAATGTGGTCTGATAGGAGCTCCAATGCACTCTGTCTTATTTTGCCATGTTTAATGTGTTTTTATTTGGGTGTTGTATTTTATGATGCTCCTATTTTAATGTGTTTTATTTTATGGGTTGCTTTGCTTTTATGTTTTTATGGACATTTGTCCCGTTCCTGTGGTGTTTGTTCAGAAAATTTCACATCACTTTCTGTCCCTGGGATAATTGGATTTTGAAAAAAAAATGGCTTGTTGTGGAAAGGATTGGTTCAGCTGAGACACCTTTTCCCCATGATAACTCTTCAGGGAGTGAATTTCCTTCCTACAGGTAATTTTTTCTCACTTCCTGTTGTCTCAGCTCTGTCCTTATCTATAAGTCATTTGTTAGTCAAATGTTTGTAACTCGGGGACTCCCTGTACATGAGTTTTATTTCCTTTGTTTATTTATTAATGTGAAACCATTCTAGACCTGTTTTATTCCTTACTAGCTTGGGTACCAGGCATTGCCTGGGTTATTATATGTCTTTTTTTATTTTACAAAATGCATAAGATTGTGGGTGTACTACAGCTCCCATCATGCCAGATGAACTCCCTGAAACTCCATCAATACTTAAATTTTGTCATGTTGGGCAAGTTTTCTCTAGAATAGTTGCAGTATCAGTGGAGTTCAGTATGCTCTCCAGCTGCAGGATGAATTACAGTTCCCACTATAGTGGGTCAGTACCATCAAATCCCTCCAATAAGTTCAGCTGGTCATGGTGGTTTTGTGTGCCAAGTTAAGTCCAGGTCCATCGTCGGTGGGGTTTGGAGTGCTCTTTGATTGCAAGTGAACTATAAATCCCAGTACCGACAACTAACAAATGTCAAGGCGAATTCCACCCCAAACCCACCGGTATACAAATTTTGGCATATCGGGCACGTATACCGAATTTGGTGCAGATCCATCATTGTTTGAGTTCACAGTGCTCTCTGGATATAGGTGAACTATAATTCCTTTAAATCAAAGTTAATTTTCCCCAAAGCCCTGCTGTATTTTTTGTTGGCCATGGGGTTCTGTATGCCAAGTGAGGTCCAGGTCCATTGTTGGTGTGATCCAGAGTGCTCTTTGATTGCAGGTGAACTATAAATCCCAATACCCACAATGGCTATAAATCAAGGCAAATTCCCATCAAACCTTTCCAGTATTTTTCTTTGGTCACAGGGGTTCTGTGTGCCAAATGTGGTCCAGGTCCATTGTCAGTGAGGGTCATAGTGCTCTGACTTGATGCAGGGTGAACGACAACTTCCATCATTTGGAGTCAATCCCCCAAACTCCTCCAACATATTTAGTTGCTGATTAGTTCTGCTCTGTTTGTTGTGCAGACAGAGCTTAAAAGAGTAGGAAAGGGTTAAGGGAGAGGCAGTGGGTGGGATCATGCAAATTCCACACCAATGGAGAGTAAGCAACACTGGAATATCTGTGGTGGAGGAAACACATAAAATCTAGGATGAAATTGTCCCCGAATGAAAGCATTCCTTGAGTGATGGGCAGTATGGTGTTTGGGGAGGACATTGGTAGAGGTTGGGCTACATGTTCATAGTGTTCGCTATAACCTGAAATGTCATGGGGGAGGGGGGGTTGGTGTCTCCTCAGCACTGTGGGCTATAGCTGATTGTGAAAGTGGGAGCCTGTCTTTGGAAATGGACACCCAGCCAAATACACAATACATATTTCACTTTTATTAGGTATAATAATAATAATAATAATAATAATAATAATAATAATAACAACAACAACTTTATTTGTATACTCTGCCTTCATCTCCCTGAAGGGACTCGGGGCAGCTCATATGGAGACAAGCCCAAATACAACATAGTTAAAATATAACACAACAGATTTCATAAAAACAGTGTCAGCAATAGAAAAACAACAACACATAGTACAATATAGAGCAGACATCAAACAACCATCAATGATCTGAGTAATGCACAGTTCTGAGCTTGGGTGGGCAGGCTGGTGCAAATCACTTGCTAAAGGACAGGGCTGATGGATAAAGTGCTGAGGCAGATAACAGAGTAATAAATTGAGGGTAAAGTAAGGAGAGCACTATGTCTTTAATTATGAAGTAGCAATAATGTGCTGGTTTTGGAACAAACTAGGGACCAAAACACGGAACATCCACGTTTTTAGTTATTTACAAAAGGTGAACAGGGTGAATGTATATGCAGGGAAGAGGGGTTTCAATGAAGATTTAACAAGAACATGGTCCTGAATAAATATCTGGAAATCCTATGGGGATTTGCATGGCTTCCCTTCTGGTAAGCATGTTTAGTAGGTTTTGTGTTAAGCACACGTTAATGGCTAAGGACAAAGGGCAAACCTACTGGTCTCAAGTTTATGCTTCATCTGCAGCTTTGAATAAATCTGTTTGGACTTGAGAAAGCTTTCTTTGATGTAGATGTGGGTAGAACTGTGATGTTGTGAACAGGTCGATTTATTTGCTCCTAATGGAAAAGCCATGTCTAGTTTATTATTCAATAATTAAGCAAGTTAGCAATGTGGCATATCATGTGTGACCTGCCTTCCCCATGCTTAGTATGGAATGCTTCAATCCCATCTTTTAAAAAAATCATCTGAGGGCCCTTTCTCCCAGTCATATAACCCAGAATATCAAGGCAGAAAATCTCACAATATCTGTTTTGAACTAGGTTATCTGAGTCCACACGGTCATATATTCCCGTTCCAAACAGGTAATGTGGAATTTTATTCAGCTGTGTGGAAAGGGCCTCAGTTGGAGGGTAATTCTTCTAATTTGGTCATTTACTGCTTATTTTCATAGGACTTTTACCTTTGTAAGCAGCCAAACATGAAAGGCTCCTTCACAAAATTCCCGCAGGGAAATTCCAGTTGAAGGTACAAATCTGTTCCAAATATGTGAGAGGTCTATAGTTGGATCAGCTTAGAAGAGTTGACTATTTTGGACTATAACTCCCAGAATCCCAGGCAAAAAATGTTGCCTCATGATTTGGGGAAAGTTATGCAGTTGTCACACATGATAAACCACATACAGCAGAAATGGCAAATCTTTGTTCTTTCAGATATCATGAGCCTCAGATGTCCTCTACTGTATCTAGTATGGCTGGTGATAGTATGGATGAGAACAAACATTTCCCCATTGGCATGCCTATTTTTGTTTGCAGTTGTTGTGAAATACATCAAGAACAGTGGGTCTCAATAGTCCAGTAAGGAAGTTCTGTTCTGTTCTGTTGCAAGGCTGAGGCAGAGAAAGTTACTGTGAACTGTAAATTATATGTTTACTCAGCAGTCTTGCTAATTTCCAATAGGACTTAACCTCAAGAAAAGGGCACATAAATTGCAGTTTAATACGGACAGGAGCATTCATGGCAAATACAATTTCCATCATGCTGTGTTCATTTTTGTAACTACCCAAGGAACACTGTGTCAGAGCTTGAGAAATTACTTTTTGGAGAACAGTTTCCAGAATTTCCAGGTTTTACTTCATATCCAAGGTAGCTAGGAGATTTTGGGTCAGCTTCCACCAAGGTTGTCAGGAGGAAAATGGGGGTGAATTTCTCTTGGTATGGTGATGGTTTGAGTGTTGGACTATGACCTGGAGATAACATGTTGGATTCTTTGGAAGCACTAAAACCTGGATTCAAATCCTACCTAAAATACATCCTAGATGAGAAATTGTGGCCAATTCGCTATGACTTAGCTTCAGTTCTCTATATCTGGTCACATGTGGCTGCTGTGAAGATAAACTGTTAAAGATGCTGCAATAGGAATGTGAAAAGCGAGGCCCTCTAGATGGTGTTAAACTGCTATCACAGTAAATGCTAAGAGTTGGTACCAGTATCTAGAGAACTGTGCTTTATCTACCTTTGCTTTAAACAGTGATTCCCAAATTCTGGTCCTTCAGGTGTTTTGAACTTCATCTCCCAGCATCCTCAGCCCTTTTGACAAGGGTCAGGACTGAAGTCCAAAACACTTGGGGTACCAGAGTCTGGGAATAACTAATTTCACCTATTTTCATATTTGGTAGACATCTCTCAATTTGTATGTTACTGGTGTGTTCTCAGAAAATGAGTCTACCATCTCTGGTGTTTTTACACCTTAAATTGAGAGAATCAAAGGTTGATGGTGACTGGAAGAGAGATAATCACAACTTCTGCCAAGTTCTTTTCTCATCTCTCTTTCATTTTAGAATAAATAATTCTATAAATAGCAATGGGATTCTATGGCGAGAGAAATTAACAGTTCTGTTGGGAAACTGTCACAGTTCCTTATTAAAAGCCTGACTTGGGAACCATCCAAGATGGTCAAGCTCAAAATGGTCCAAGAACATGGGAGTGACTGGTTCACACATGCATATGTACATCACTTGATTTTTTTACACTTGATTTTTCTCACCTGTATGCCCGATGACTGGCAGTGTAGACTGACTTAATTAAAAAACACTGAGTAAGGGTTTTGATTTTTAAAAAAGTGATGTTGGCTCATGCGAGTAATCCTTCAATGTTACAGTCATCAAGTAATAAACGATGCATGTGTGAACCAAGCCACGAATTTCTAGATATTTTTGTATGTGTAGATAAATGTGTGGTTATTGTTACTATAATCTGACATTATGCCTGGCTATTGTTTTTGCTGCCAAGCTCCAATTAACCTCTGGAATAAGGAGTGGATATTTAAATAGGTTTTAAATATCCACTCCTCTATTGAGCATTTGGCACTCAATAGAATCCTGCATAATAATGGAAAGCCTTGAGTGGGATTCAGATGTATTGCTATGTATACATTACATAACAGGTTAGACCACCTTGGTCACATTGCCTAGGTATGAGTAAAAGTAGCTCTGAATTATGGTTGATGATGTCTTCTTCAATGAGCCAGTTTTGCCACTTTGGCCCCTTCCAAACAGCTATATAAAATACACATTGAACTGGATTACATGGCAATGTGTATTCAGATAATCCAGTTCAAAGCAGATATTGTGGATTATTTACCTTGATATTCTGGGTTACATGGCTCTGCAGAAGAGCCCTTTATTTCAGTCAGGTCTATATAATTAGTGAGATGTTTCTTATACTGAAATCTATACCATATTTGCAGGTTCATATAAGCAAATGTATTAGTCTGAAATACAACACATGTATGTTCATCACATAATAATTTGGCATTTCATTACTGGCAGATGAATGCCGAAATGCAGAGGTGATGAGAAGAGAAATGAAATGTCTGCTTATGGCATTCTAGCTGTGATTGACCATTCACATGAAAAATATCGCTCTCTGGTACATTAATCAAGTGATGTGTGAAATCATCCCTAATAATAGTTGTTGTCCTTCCTCCTTGTAACAAATAGCAGTATTACAGGTTGCATCTCCCTTATCTGAAATGTTTGGGACCAGATGTTTTTCAGGCTTTGGATTTTTTCCTCTACAGATTTTGGATACTTGTATTTGCATATACACACAGCAAATAAGGGATGCGGGAAAGGGGCCCAGTCATATGTTCAGTGCCCATTAAGATTTTCATTAAGGACCTCTACAGGGGACAGAAAAGAGGGAGAAAGGGGAAGGACTCAACTTACACAAGTCCCCCTTAAAAGGCAGGTGATCCATAGATTGTCTGCATACCTTCTGCCCTTTAAGCAAAATCATCCACACAGTGTGTTGATGTGAGTTTTCCAGGCAGTATGGCCATGTTTCAGAAGCATTCTTTCCTGATGTTTCGCCCACATCTATGGCAGGCATCCTCAGAAGTTGTGAGGTCTGGCTATCAATATTTAAACAACTCTAAAATCAGGACAGTAAATAAAGAGCAAAACTAAAAAAAAACTGGAAAATTCCAGACAAGAATCAATTAGGGCCAGCTAACACCTCCCAAGAAAGGATTTCCCCAGGCAGCAACCAGTCATGCTTTGAAACTAGAAGGCAATTCAATGATAATCAAGGTGGCCAATTGCAACATTCATACTTGCCTCAAGCAGACAAAAGTTCATTCTCTCACCCTGGACATTCCACAGATATATAAATCTCACTTGCTTAGTTTCCAGCAGACCCCTCAACCTCTGAGGATGCCTGCTATAGATGCAGGCAAAATGTCAGGAGAAAATGCTTCTGGAATATGGCCATACAGCCTGGAAAACTCACAGCAACCCAGTGATTCTGGCCATGAAAGCCTTTGACAACTCATCTCCACAGTTCCGTTTCATTCCCTCTGGGCAGGATAGAGTTTCTGGCCAATGGAGCTACTCTGCGCTAACCCACATGGCCATTTCCAGGACACCCACCCTGCTAAGCGCAACACCATTAGCCGGATGGATGCCTGCTTTTTATAGGGGGCTTGTGTTGAGTCCTCCCCCCCCCTTTTTTTCCCCCCTCTGTGAGGGTTTCTTGGAAAAAAGCTGGTGCTGGACTAGCTTCCTTTCCCAAAAGACAGATGTGTGTGGACAGTGGAAAAAGTTTTAATTTTGGGAGAATTTTGGATTTCAGCTTTCTGGATATTGGAGACTTCAACCATCAATTGTTGCAGCAACAATTATTGGCATTATGAATCTGCTATATATGTGTCTGTTTGTGTACAGCTTAGACACGGATTTAGTTATGCAAAATATGCAAATATGGAGAGTGCAATATTTGAAAGGGGGCCCTAGTTATAAATCCTGGCTTTATTCTTCAAATACATGCAGGCAGGTCCAGGCCTTCCTATTTAGGTGCAGCAAATGGTATTTATCTTTTAACAGAGAGATGGATTATACAGAAACATTTATCTCCTACAAAAACAACAGTGTGTAGATTGAATGAAACAAGATGATATATTAGTTAGAATGCCAGATTAGAACTGATAATCCCAAACGCACCATTCGGTATTTGAACCCTGCTAGGACTCTTACTAACCTGCCTTGCAGGTTGTTGGGAAGATAAAGGACTGCGAAAGAATCATGCACTGAGATTTTTGGAGGAAGGGTAGAATAAGAAGGTAGTTCATAAATTTATTTTTCATTCCAGAATCAATTTCCAGAATCCCCCCTCCCCACATAGGTTTGTATTTTACATTAAATTCAGTAAGACGGCTTTGAAATACATGAGCCAGATTCATAGAATACAGTTCTGCAAAGAAATGTCTAGTCGAGAGTGATTACTTTCCCACTGTCAAATGAAAGAACAAAACAGGACACAGAGTCACATAATATTTGCAAATGCGCTAATTTCTAAAAAGAAATAAAATGCATCTCTGCATACTGGAGAAGACTCAGCAGGTGACCTATATGTCTAGTGTTTCATCTGCAGCCCAGGTGCTCACTGCTGATGGGTATATATGTGCAATTTCAGGTGACTGCAGTCTTACCAGGAATATATTTCCCACTGATATGTGGGCCTTACTGTATTTGTGAAGTAGTGCCAAGGTGGAGGACAGCTGTTCAAACTTTCCCCTATAAAATGGAACACAAGTCTGCTGTAGCGATAAAGTTGTTAGGAAGGCTTTGCCTTAACCACAAATAGGGCTGCTTCATAACATTTTGGCACCTAAATAACAATAGCTTGGAAATTACTACTTAGCAATATAGCCCCTAGACTCCTCTAGCCATAACAGCCTGAACAATGTAATATTTCCAAGCTTTGATTAGAAAGTCCATTGCTTTTTCCTCAATAAAATTTAAAACAACACATCCTTCACATTTGATTGTTTTTCAGTTTTTCTACAATCTACTACTTGAAGTAGTTGCTTTATTCTAGCAGGTTGGACATAATAACTAAATGATGCATTAATTCAAGATGACAGATGAGGCCAATGGGAACCCTATTGACCGTTCCTGCAGCTTTAGATTTGGCTGGTCCAACAAGGAGTCCAGGTGGCTAATTTCCTGTATAATCACCAAAACTGCCACCAGCTCCGGGTAGAAATTCATAAGAGTTGGGGAGTTTGTTTGGTTTTAATTTTAATGATCTTTAAAGCTAATCCACGAACTAAAACTATTATTGTTTAAAGTGTTCTTATTTCAATTTCTAAAGTGATGATCTCCATGTTTTTTAAAGTATTCCAAAACATATTGGGGAATTGTGCATGCAAATATTATGTAGGAGAGAGAGCAAAAACACACATAATAATATTTTTTTAAATTTATAACTTGCTCTCTCTCCTCGAAGGGACCCAGGGCGGAGTGTGTGTGTGTGTTAGAAATTCACTAGGAAAATTTCTTGCAAAAATGTTTATAATGACAGCAATGCATGTACTAGAATCATAGAATCATAGAATCATAGAGTTGGAAGAGACCTCATGGGCCATCCAGTCCAACCCCCTGCCAAGAAGCAGGTATATTGCATTCAAAGCACCCCTGATAGATGGCCATCCAGCCTCTGTTTACAAGCTTCCAAAGAAGGAGCTTCTAGATTTTGTACATGCACAAAATATGTACACATTTTGGTGTAAACTTTTTTTTAAAGAAAAGCTCAACATGTGACAAGTTTAATCAGGTCAGAAAAAAATCTTAAAGTTTGGATTGAACTAATGTAAGATTAGAAAATGAGAAACTAACATTGACATATTTGTCCATTCTTCTTGTTTTTGTATACCTTCAAGTAAAGTAGAATCTCACTTATCCTACATAAATGAGCTGTCAGAACGTTAGGTAAGCAAAAATGTTGGATAATAAGGAGAGATTAAGAAAAAGCGTATTAAACATCAAATTATGTTATGATTTTACAAATCAAGCACCAAAACATCATTTTTACAATAAATTGACAGAAAAAGCAGTTCAATACATGGTAACGTTATGTAGTAATTATGGTATTTATGAATTTAGCACCAAAACATTGCAATGTATTGAAACAGCTGTGGATCCGGGCGGGAGGCAAACTGCGTTGGATAATACAGAACATTGGATGAGCAAAGACTGGATAAGCAAAACTCTACTGCAATATCTAACATATGCCAAACCTAAGATTATGACCGATTTTTCTTGGTTTGAGAGTATGTCTTGCCCAGACTGACCTAGTTTCCAGAGTTGTAGTCCAACACTCAGACCATTATGATATGCTGCCTTTCTTTGTCCATCCTTATATACAGACAAAGAAACAGTAGGGCAGTGTAAAGCTTTTTCAAGGATGATAGCAAAAGCAAAAAGACAGGTCAACTGCATGGCAAAAGCTTTAACATTTCTTAATAAACTTTGGGAAACTGTAGCTGGACATCTTGGCAGCTTATCCTTTTTTCAGATCAGTCGTTTTGGCAGTGGGTTTTGTCTCTGCTCAATATGCTAACAGCACTCAAGCTACAGCCTGGCATCCCCTGAGACTCTCTGAGAGCTGTCTCATTCTCTCTGAAATCTGGATGAACTCATATTTAATGACACAATGCTTTCTTGCTGAATAATCCTTGGCAACCTTCTCCACCTTTTAATGAGCTAACTACTGAGCAGTGCAGAGTGAAAGAGAATGGACAAAGTTCCCCTTTTAGGTTTAGTTTCTCAAATTGGGTTGGTAACTGGAAAAAATGGGCAATGGAGCTAGAATTCATTTCAAAAGAAACAAAGGCATCAACAGGGATGCATTTCCTCGCTTGCTCACAGAAAATCTCTTGCAGTGCAATAAATGATTAAAGAGTCTAATGGATTTATGGAGGAGAGGAGTAGGGTGGGTGCAATGTCATGTTTCCAAACCTTGTTAAGAAAAGTGTATTGAACACAAAGGTGGTTGGTTTTGTTTTGTTTTGTTTAGGTTACATTTCCATATTTAGGGTGCATCTACACTGTAAAATTAATGATGTTTGACACCACTTTAAGTGCCATAACTCAATTATCAGGAATCCTAGGAGTTATGGTTCTACAAGGTCATTAATCTTGCTGCCTAAGAATGCTGGTGCCTCATCAAACTACAAATCCCAGGATTCCATATTATTGAGCCATATCAGTGAAAGTGATGTCAACCTGAATTAATTCTACAGCATAGATACATCCTTAGATCCAGTACTGAGTATTCAATTTGAAAAATGGCACATGTTTCCGAGGGACTTAAAGTATCATGCTATTTCTGGTGGTTGTTGGTTAGGGAATTCTGGGACTAAAAACTTCTTTTGTCTAGTTCTGGCTAGTTTGAGAAAACCCTGGGAACTGTCAAGTGTACAAGGGATTTCTAGGGAAATCTTGGAAAAAATATCTACTCTAATTCCCAGGATTTGACCAGAGGTCACTGGGTATTTATTTATTTAAAACATTTATATTCTGCCCTTCTCACCCCGAAGGAGACTCAGGGCGGAGCACAACACACGATTGGCAAACATTCAATGCCGGGACATGAATAAATTATATGCATACATAAACATTAAAAACATTTCTCTCAACATTAAAATACACTGTTTAAAACTGTCTCAATCATCTGTATCAAATCTAATTGGCTTGGTAAGGTTTCCTATTGCTACTTTATTGCACTGTCCCAAAAGCTTGCCAAGCTGTCGCCATCCTTCTGAAGGACAAGAGGGAGAGGGCTGATCTAATCTCATCAGGAAGGGAATTTCATAGCCAGGGAGCAATCACTGAGAAGGTCCTCTCTCTCTCTCTCGTCCCCACCAATTGCATCTGTGACAATGGTGGGATGGAGAGCAGGGTCTCCTCGGAGGATCTTAATCTCTGCGATGGTTCATAGGGGCAGCTGCATTCAGACAGCTAAATTGGGGCAGAACCATTTAGGGCTTTATGGGTATGTCCATGTCTCATTGCAGGATTCTCACAGGCTCCACTGGCAGACTTACTTGGTAGCATTTAATGGGAGCAATGGTTGTTTGACACTTATTGCATGGTGAGCTACCATCTTGATTTCAAACAATGCCACCATTGTGGCCATTTTGAGGCACTGTGGAAAATGTAAGCTGTGCCACCTACTGCTCAAGGTCCCCAGTTTAAATGGTAGTTCCCCAACCACAATATTTCCTAGCCTTCCTGCTGCTGACCGGAGAGCCCAGGAAAGATGCTCCTATTCATCTACTCCAAGCAATTGTGTAAAGAGTTTGAAAACTATTCTTCTTTGGACCGATGCGTTCCCAAATCCCTAAGATGGCAGGCTACTGAATAGGACCAGTCACGACGACAGCAAAATTGCTTCAAAAATGAGGAAAGTTTGGAATATAAATAGAACTGAAATCTTGACCTTAGTACTGAAACTCTTTAGGTTCAATGGCCAATGTTGATGAAATTGTACCAGAACACCATCACAATACAAGGCATCATACTATGCCCAGTTTTATGAAATCAGCCTAATACAGAGATACGTCACTTGTTTCTGATTCTACTGCACTCTGTAGTGGTGATTTGTATGTGTAAATGACCCAGTGCTAATCTAGCATCACAGAAACATTTCTTTCACCAATCTTAGCCCTTCCCAGCAGTTCATTGATGACCAGACTTGTGTATTCTTTCAGGGGAAGAGAACCTCTCATATATGGAGTTTACCAACTAATCTACAATGATCTGCTGGCCAAAAGCATTTCCCAGTTCCTAAACCCCATCCTGGGATGCTTAGAGGACAGAAACCATGAATGAAAAGAATGGGATGAGGAGGACAAGGGGCAAACTCTTTTTTTGTTATCTGATGCTTGCAAATGCCAATGGATTCCACATCAAATAGAGAGAGCTCTTGATGTCTGGTGGGGTTTGGTTCCAGGACCTCTGTGGAGACCCCAATCTGTGGATGCTGAAGTCCCATTGTATACAATGGCATAGTAAAATGATGTCCCTTGTGTAAAATGTCAAAATCAAGGCTTGCTTTTTGGATTTTTCAAAAATTAATTTTAAGTTGTGGATGGGATAATGGAATTCATGGATTCCAAATCCATGGATATGAAGGGCCAACTGTACATGGACAATACTAACTATCCTGGATCTCTTTAGCAGCATGTAGTGGGAAAGAGAGTATAACATAACAGCCCTTGAATCCGCAGTTTTCTGTCCACCCTCCATCAAGAAGCTTCTAATTAAATGTATTGAAGAAAGGAAATGCTATGGTTTCGTATCACAATGTCAAATAAATTCTCATTGGCTGATTTTTAAATTCTTCCAATGAGTGACAATTATTTTGAGACTCCTAGGACATTATCCCATGCCCCTCCCCCCAATTTTAAAATAGTTGTTAGGCATTGGAAAGTGACGGAGCCCATCCCATGATGCAGGGGGACTTCTTGTGTGTGCCCGTCATGATTTGGTGCTCAAAAATTCAGAACAGTTTTTAAAAAAAGGGAGGAGGGAGAAGACGGTCTGGAATCATGGGGAGGAGGGAGCAAGCTTGTTTTCTACTGCCCTGGAGACTAGGACACGAAACAATGGCTTCAAATTACAGGAAAGGATATTCCACCTGAACTTTAGGAGGAACTTCCTAACTGTGAGAGCTGTTCAGTGGTGGAACTCTCTGCCAAGGAGTGTGGTGGAGGCTCCTTCCTAGGAGGTTTTTAAACAGAGACTGGATGGCCATCTGTCAGGGGTGCTTTGAATGTTATTTTCCTGCTTCTTGTTAGGAGGTTGGATTGGATGACCCATGAAGTCCCTTCCAACTCAATGATTCTATGATTCTATCATCTCAGAAGCTTAGGATCTATCATATTCTATTTCTAAAGTAGCAAAAACATGTGGGATGGAAGCTGTCGTAATCACCCACATTGAATCGAATAATGTAGCCACCTGATCCTTTTCGGTATTTTAAAAATGATTTTAAAAGTAAGAAATAGTGCTACTTTGGGATATTCTTAGTTTTCTTTGCCCTTAATGTTAATTTTTGATCCTTTGTGATGTCAAAGTTAGATACATTTTTTAAAGAGGAGAGGGCAGGCAATCCATTTGCTTGTGGGATAAGGATGAAAATGTATAGTACGGGTAAACCAGCAAATTCAGATGACATGTGATAAGTTATGAATACAAAACATACTGATTTGCAATGCTACAGGACTGAACCCTACACTTAGATGACCCCCCCCCCCCCACACACACACACACATCTCCATGGAATTCAGTCCTTAGTGAAAGTTTTAGTTTCCCATTACCAGGAGAAATCACCAATGGCATATTACTTTTCCTTCTTGAATTATGCACATGTAAATGCAAATAAATACAGATGTGTGTCTTTGAAGAATAAACAAAAATCCATGGGGAACATGCATATAAAATGTGTACCTTTTAAAAAGAAAATTAGAAAAGGAGACACACACATCAGGAAATGCATGTACGAAAGTATGCATGAATGTGCATTAGGAGAGGAAAATTGCTAAGTGTCACAATGCAAAATAAAAGCATGGGGAGGAAGTGAAAGTGGGATTTGGAGACATGCCATGAAACTGGAAATTGAGATATTTTCATGGCATTCTACATCATGCAGATTTTGCACATTAGCATCCAGGAATCCATTTCCACATAATGTGTATGTTAGGTCTGAGTCACCAGTTATTGTGTATTAAGAAAGTAAGCATATGCAAATCAGATGACAACTCTGCCTTCTCCTCATACATTTTTCATTCAGTACCCCAATTTCTAGTATTGCAGTAACCTAAAAGTTTAGAAAGGAAATTTAGGTATCCTTAGAAAAGAATAGGACGTAATCCTGCAAAACCACAACACTACTACTTCATGAACTTACTGCAACATTATATACACACAATGTATGTGCGTTCTGTATCCTGCAGGGTTCATCTACAGCTATGGATAAACATCTGTTCTCATTTCTGATGCATATGCAAACACCATACAGCCATCCAATGCTTCATCAGAGGAAAGTAAATTTAGTAATTTTAGCATTTGGAAGTATAGTCTGCACTCCAGTTCTGCAGATTTATTATTTGTACATTTGATTAGTATGGTCTGTCTAGGTCCTCCAGCGTGACTTTGTGAGTTGTGCTGGAGGAACTAAAAATGTAAAAAAAAAAAAAAGGTTTTCCACCCTCAAGGGGTCTTGCACCCCTAACCCCAGTGAATATGAAGGACTGAATGTAATTTACAAGCAGTCTCTGAGTTACAAACATCCAACTTACAAATGACTCATAGTTAAGAATGAGGGTGAGACAACAGGAAGTGAGAAATCTACTTCTAGGAAGGGAAATCCACTTCTGAAAGAGTTAGCATGGGAAAAGGGTGTCTCAACTGAAGCTTTATCACTAATCCTTGTTTCTAAAACAAACCAAAGTTTTCAAAATCCAGTTATCACAAGTACAGAAAGTAAGGTGAAATCTTCCAAACAGGGACACCAACAGCAAAACAAAAACCACAGGTGTGTTAACCCTTCCTTATGCCATCCAAAACTTAAATATACAGTATATATTTGGTGGGTGTTACAGTTAACATGTACCTTTTCCAACTCACAAACAAATTCAACTCAACAAACCTACAGAACCTATCTTGTTTGTAAGTTGGGGATATCTGTATTTGAAGGAAGCCATCAATCTGCCTGGTGGACACAGTGGGACAGCTCTCTTATGTCATCACACAGCTGGCTGGATGTCCTAGATTAGTACATTGGTGAAACTTTTTAGTTTTCCAGAATCTCAGTCTACCCTAACTCCAAAAATTTCATCTTGATGCCTCAGAAACTGAAAATGATTCTTCCTGCCAACTAGGAAAGAATGGAAGGAACTTTGGGGAATAATAGTACCATATTCAACAGGAATCGAGGCGAATACCATCACAGGTAAGTTGGGGACATACTTTGAACCTATTTCACATTCCCAAAATAAAATAATCCAAAGTACCCCCTTATTTAGAAGTTTTGTCCTGATATTACCTGGAACCATTTCCCTGTGGCTTCAAGATGGCTGGGAAGAAGGAAAGGTGGCCTTCTTCAAACAAATTGACTCGGCAACCCCATACACCAGTGGTTCTCAACCTGTGAGTTCCCAGGTGTTTTGGCCTACAACTCCTAGAAATCCCAGCCAGTTTACCAGATATTAGGATTTCTAGGAATTGAAGGCCAAAACATCTGGGGGCCCACAGGTTGAGAACTACTGCCATACACTATTACTCAGGAGTAATCCTCACTGAAATGTGTTGAATTGGTTTCAATGTAAGCAGCAGGTTTTACCAGAGATTGCAACCATATTTTTTTTGCATTTCTCATCCCTGTCAGCCAAATGAAAGTGTTATGTTGACTAGAATGTATTTGTACATTGCCCACTATTGATTTCTAACTGGCACAAACAACATTCCAAATTGACACATTTCTGACTAATAGAGTCATGTGAGAATTAATGCTATGCTGAACATTTCTTCAACATAGTTTTGACCATTCTCACACAATTCTCTAGAAAGCATGATGCTCCCTGAAAAAAATATTTGAAGGAGGCAAACATTTCAGAATAATCCTCATGGGTAAGATTCACTACTCTGGCTCCTTTTTGTTACTTGCGAGATGGCTGAAGATTGTCTGACTGTCCTGTCTATCACATATATATTAATCTATATGGCAGTCAGTAGCAGCCTCAGCTTCTCACAATTCATTTAAGTCCAGAGTAGACACCCCATTATAAAGTAACTCTTCCCATGGGATCTTTTTAACTCTTTAAGTGTGGGCAACTGGTAAAACTTTAGAGTGCTGGACAATAATGTAACAGAATGAGAGGAAAAATACAACACTTTCAGCCATCTTGCAGTGCACTAGAGCTGACATATACCACCAAAAGAAATTCCCAGGGGCCCTAAGAATGAAGCAAGGTGAAAATGGAAATCTTTTTAATTGAGAGGGGAAACGCTGCGGAAACTGCGGAACAAATGTTGGAAAAGCACTAGCTCTCCCACCTCTTCCCTAAAGCACTAATACAATGCTGCCCTTCAGCTCTATTGCAGAGCATATAGAGAAGGCACTGATATCTACAACCTGAACAGTAGTGAAGCTGTTTCCACTTTGTGAATGAATCAGGTTTGGGCAGTGATCACTAAAAAGGCAGTTGCTCTGGGATATGCTTTTATAGATGAAAAGAAAAGTAATTCCCAATTATATCACATTAACGATTATAATTGAAATGTAAGCTATGAAACTTCTGAGAAACAAAACTAATTTAAAATATAATATTTTCCACTTTCAAAATATGGGTATTTTTTATCAACTAAATATCTCTGACAAAGAATTAAATACATTCTATGCTATAATAAACTTTCAGCATGAGCTTTTGTGATTATCAATCTCGTTCTTCAGAAGGTATCTAAGTATCCACAAAAGCTCATGCTGAAATAAACCAGCTAGTCGCAAAGGTACTACAAGCTTCCTTTTCTTCACTTTTCCCCTTTCCCTTTTTGGGCTGTAACAAATAAGGGTATCTTGTCCAGAAACTTAGATAAAGTGAGACCAGTTGCCTCAGGTGACGGGTACTGGGGTTGTATCTACACTGAAGAATTAATGCTGTTGACACCACCTTAATGCTGTGGAAATCCTCAAATTTTTAGTTTAGTGAGACACCAGCTAAAGACCTTGTAAAACTACAGTGATTATAGCATTGAGTCATGGAAGTTAAAGAGGTGTCAAGTTGAGTTAATTCTACAGTGTAGATATACCCTGGGAGTCGTGGATAATGTGTTGGATGTGTGCTCCATGTGTTCTACTTTGCTGCTCATAGACTAGTTTGCTGCCCAGAGTTGTAGTTAAGTACTGTATGTTGCCCAGAGCATTGAAGTAGGAGTCAACCACCAATCCAGCTGGCTTCTGCATATGAGATTCAAGGATGAACATCTTGTAGTTCACCTCACCAGAAAAAATGTATTGTTTCAATCCTGCATAACTTAGAATAGCAAATGAACCCTCACTCTCTCGTTGCTCTGTTGCTCTCATAAAGGATGCTTGACTCTGCCTGGCACTAGTCTAGCTCCTGTTCAGATATTTACCTGTTTGTAAGATGCTGGATACCAATATTTTAGTTTCCTTTTCCATGGACAGCAAAATGTAAAATGGCTTTTCAGGGAGAGAACTCTTCCAGGGAACTCAGGGCACATTCAGTAAGCAAAAGAATTGCCATTGGAACCGATATAGTGGTCTGCATCTCACATGCAATAATTGTGCCACAAGAGCCCCTTTTACCTGGATGGCAGCTGTGTGAGACCTTTCAGGAGCTTCTACAGGAAGTAGCTCTGCTCCATGGAGGTAGCCATTCACTTGATGCCTTGGACTTTTAACAGGAACACAGTCACTGATGATAGACTGGGATCAGTCTCAGTAGAATTATGGAGAAGGGTCCAGATGACAAAGCGCAATCCTGGATTCCAGTACAGCCTGGGTCACTGCAGTAAATAGCCTTCAAGGATAATTGTTTCTGTCTGGGCTAATTATCCCTGGACGATTTGTGTGCCTGGCGGCTTTAACCTCATTTTTGCTACACCACTCTTTGACAAGAGCTACTCAGTTTCAGTTGTCCAAGATAAAGGAGATCTAATGGCACAATAGATGAAGACAAGACATCTGCGATAACCTTTGAAAGCAGCCAGGGCACACTGATAGTGACATCAATAAACCTGCTAATGTGTGCAACAGGGAATGCACCGAAGGGGGTCTGAGAAGGAAACTAGAGCTAATTTTGAAAGTGTGTCATCTAGGTCTCCCTATTGATTGCAAAGACTGTCAAAACTAGATATTTGTATGTTTAGGATTTTAACATTCCATTGAGTTCAATGGGAGAATTAACATGACTTTATATCACATTTTTATACCTTTGTTTGAACTAGAAGCATGGTCTAGTTTCTTTGTCTGTGTATGTTTTATCATAAATAATGGCCAGAATTCTGTATCAGCTTATACTTAATTAAGTACTTAACTAAGTAACTTCTCCCAGCCACATGCCCCAAAACCTAATGAAACATAATTCAACCATGCTCTGATCATTGATAGAATGACTGTCCTTTCCCCATGTAGCTGTTGCCCAGTGAACTAGATTGCGGAGGGCAGTGGAGTTATGATGGAAACATAGAACTATAGAGTTGAAAGGTGTCCTATAAACCAACATAGCCAACCTTCTGCTCACAATGCAGGATTTTCAGCTAGAGCATCCCCAGCAGCACCCAGCCTACTCTTGAAAAAGACCAGAGAAACAGTTTTCTATGCCATGATTTATTCCTCTAAGATTGAGAGAATGCAACTGGCCCAATGGGCTTCCATGATTGAGTTAGGACTTTAACTCTAGTTTCCAGTCATAATCCAGCACTCAGACATTGACTCTGGTTTGTTGTAGGTTTTTTCGGGCTATATGGCCATGTTCTAGAATCTAGAGGTATTCTCTCCAGACGTTTCGCCTGCATTAGTTGACCTCACTACCTCTAAGGATGCTTGCCATAGATGCAGGTGAAACATCAGGAGAGAATGCCTCTAGAACATGGCCATATAGCCCCGAAAAAACCTACAACAACCCAGTGATTCCAGCCATGAAAGCCTTTGACAATACATTGACTGGTATTTGTGAATAATCTTCATAAACTTCTCAGTTTTAGATGACATTCTCACGGTGCAGAGAAATATAGTGCAACTTGCCCAATGGGTTTTCATGACTGAGTTAGAATTTTGACCCTGCTTTCTAGATATAGTCCAGCATTCAAACCACTGCACCACAGTGACTCTGGTACTAGTGAATAGTTTTCAAAAACTGCTCAGTTTGAAATGACATTCTCACAGTGTAGAGAAATATAGTGAAAGTATTTGTTCTTGCCTACAAGAATGGAATTATATAGCATCCCTTGGCTGTTTGGATTGTCGGGCTGCATGAGGAAAATATGTAATAACAAGTATGAATGGAAATGAATTTGCATAGGTATTGGCATGAATGAGAAGTGTGTGGACAAGTGTGTGCATCTTGTATTATGTGTATGTGGCTTCTTCCCACCACAGGCACATAGTCTCTGGAAAGTTACCCACCAAGAAGTTGACATCCAATCTTTAAAAAAACATGTCCCATTCTGATTATTAAGTTCCAAGGGAGAACGCTGCATTGAAAGTCAATGATGTTTATGTCTGTCTTCTCTAGATATTTCCTTTTTCTTATCCTTAGAAGATAGCTCAGTGAATCTAGTTAGCTCCCAGAACCTTTCCTATCTAGAATGGATTTCTTTTGTCTTTAATAAAGGTATTATTTTTGATGCTATGAAGTTGTGGATCTGCAATCCTGTTCCATCCTGCTGAATGGAAGCCAATCCTTGCTCACTACATGAATGTTTCTCCTGCTTATAGCACACTGCTATATTTTTGTGGAATCACCCCCCCCCCCACCCCCCAGAGAGGGTTATTTTTTAGCCTAACAGCACCTGATTCCCAGCAATCTATAAGAGCCAAACTCTAATATCAGGGTTCCTCCCTAAAATTAACAGAAAACAAAAATTAAGTCAGGTTTTATTCTCCCAGGTAATAGAGGGGGATATTAGTTATTGTCAAGCACCAGCAACTGTGCACAGAAAATTACTTTCCCACCTCTATCTCCCATGCATTTACTGTTCACTGCTTGTGCAGAGAAGACAACAACAGCCATAAAGACTGATGTTCTCCAGCTATAATGCACCATCATTGTCTTGCGACTTTAGTGACAAATTGTGGTGGCTAACAGTAGCTCCCTGGCATCATTGTCATCATCACTATAATATGGGCAATACCATCTGCAAGATTAGTTGATAATGCAGGTGGTATTTCAGTCTTTGAAAGCTCTTTGAAAATGAAGCAGGCTGAAAGTGGGTATAGAAAGAGACAATGAATGTTTTCATCAGAAGAGTGGCAGGAGGGAATGGACTCCCACTCCTGGTCAACACAAGACAGCAGGGGAGAGTGAAATTATTCTCAAGAGGAGAGAGTGAGCGTGTCAGAGTGAGACAGAAGAGAAGAAACATCTTTGAACTGTTTGTGTAGTTGTTGCTTTGCTGAATCAATTCACATCCTTTAGTGTCCCACCATCTTAATGAGTAAAACTGAGCCAGCATTTCTTCAGGGTTGCCAGAATCTACCTCAGTCTAAAAATGTCTCAATTGCTGTTAATCAGAAATAGGCTGGCCACATGTCCTACTTCACAAAGGACGGTCCTCTGCTTGGATGGCTATCATGCAACCGAATGTGAAGAAACTCTCTATTTCAGAGGCTGGAAATATGTGGCTCTCCTGACTTAGGAAACTCAAAACTCATCATTCCTCACCATCATTTTTGTCAGGGATTATGGGAAATGCAATTAAATGACTTCTGGCAGGCTACATATTCCCTAGCTGTAGGATATCCTCAATCTACAGGAGAAGTTTTAGTAGCCAAATGGCAGGTCATGATGCCTTTCTGCATCATAATACTGCACACATTCAATGTGCCCTAATGCAGTATAAATTTCCTTTAACTGGGATATTTGATAGCTTCCAGTATGGGTTTTAACCTAAAGTCTAAATCTTTCCTTTGAATTCTCAACATTCAAGCCAAAATTCAAGGGGAATATACTGTTCCCATGATGTGGAAGCCACCAACAGTCACTTATATCAATGTTCCAAGCTAGCACTGAATTGTTATTCTCTCTCCTCTAAGAAATCCCATGAATCCGCCACAACGACATGCCCATCCACGAGGCGGCCAACAAGGCCCTCAAGACCTTCCAGGAGGAGTTCATGCCCGTCGAGACCTTCTCCGAATTTCTGGACATGGCCGGTCTGCTGTCGGACATCAGTGACCCCGAGGGCTTCCTCAGGGACCTTTTCAACTCCATCCCTTGAGCCGGAGAGACCTGAGACAAGGTCCCTGACAAAAATGATGGTGAGGAATGATGAGTTTTGAGTTTCCTAAGTCAGGAGAGCCACATATTTCCAGCCTCTGACTCCTTCCATCTCCTGCTGAGGAGCGAGCGTTGCTGTTACTTTCTTCCTCCCTTCCTTCCTTTCCCCCTTCTTCTCCCCTTACGAGTTCTTGACGTTGGGCTTCCCTCCTCTCCGGAGTCTCAGCCCACCCCTCCCACCCCAGAGCCAGGTTGACTGCCCCGTTTTCCCGTGTGGCCATTTTCTCTGTCAATAAATAAGTTAAATACAATGGGGGAAAAAAAGAAATCCCATGAATTATAGTTCTGCACACACAGAGAAGTGATCTCACCAGAGTATCTTCAACAGGGTTCTTTGGAGGAAATTGTTATAGTTAAACAAGTGTAAAAGTAACATACCACATATCCTACCATTGTTTAGTTTCCTTTTCAGCACTGAGGGCACTTCCAGAGAATGCCAAAATTAATGCCAAATCCCCACCCCCCACCCCAACAGGCTTTCCTAGGGAGGGTGGCCATATACCATCCCGGTAACTACAGGGATGGGATGCAGCCACCCAGAAGCCTCCCAAAACAACCCTTAAAAGGAATAATAACTTACCTGGCCTCCATTAAGGTACTCCTTCAGTCCTCCTGGTGCCAAAAGACAGAGGGGTGGAGCGAGGAGGAAAATCGCTCCTCGTGGCCCATCTCCTGGCACATCATTTCTATGCACCAGGAGGACTGAAGGACTGAAGAAATTACCTTAATGGCAGCAGGGCAAGTTTTTTTTTTAATTTTAAGGGTTGCTTTAGGGGGCTTGGAGGGAGAGGTATGTGCCACCCTGCATCTAAGGGATCCAGGAGTCCAAAAAGTATGTGATGTCTGTGGAGACTCACCCTCGAGTAGTCCCAGGACTACCTGGGGTTGAGTCCCCACAAGTCCAATATTCGGGGCTTTCAGGAAGGCCGGGATCTAATGGTGTATCTAGTTAATTTAGAACAAAGCAGGTAAACCCTGCTGAATTAATTTACCGGAGGTATCCGAATGACGCCTTTGGTAAAACTGAAACAGGTCTCGGTTTAAAGGCCTGTCTGGATGGATCCTGAGTTGTTGCTACAGTACGACCCCATACCTATGGAACTAGTATCAATTTTTTCAACTACCTGCATCTGACAAAGTATTGGAATTTTCTAGGTCCTCCAGGAAATCCTATGTTATGATTTTTCTAGAAGTTACCAAACAGTCATATTAGAGGACCTAGCAGAATTGTTTAGATGCTCCACCACAACTCCGATAACTTCCAGTGGAAATCATCCACTTCAATAGGATTCACTATTCTTCATGGTCCATGGTAAGTTTAGGAATGTATCTACTAGGCCTGGGTAACAACGCAAAAATTTGTTTCTAAAATCGTTTTGTAATTGGGGGGTTTTTTTGTTTCAATATTTAAAATAATTACAAAATTTTCCAAAAAAAAAGTTCGGTATTTACGAAATTTCGTAAATATTTACAAAACATTTTGTAAAGATGGCACCCTTTTTTTTTCAATATTTTTAAATATTTTTTAAATTTAATTATTAATTTAGTAGAATTAAATTATTATTAAGGAGGGAAGGCAGGCACTCACTCTGGCGGGCCCTCTCGCGAGCCGCTCGCGAGCCCCTCTCGCGAGCTGCTCGCTCGCCCCTCTCGCGAGCTGCTCGCTCGCCCCTCTCGCGAGCTGCTCGCTCGCCCCTCTCCCTTCCAAGGAAAAGTAAGCTCGCCCTCTCAGCAAGCATCGGCAGGCAGAGAGACCAATCCCGCACTTTCCTGGGGGGAGAGGGAGGAAGGAGTGGGGGGGGGAGGTGACCCTGCTGAGACTCCCCAACGCCTTCCTCATGGGGAGGCTTCAATCCAAAAGGGACCCTGAAGGAGAGAAAGTGCTTGACAGGCGGCATCCCGGCCTCAAACTTCCCTCTGTATTTTATCTTGCAAATCAAATAAAATATGCAGACTGGTGGAAACTAAGGCCCCTCTCTCAAGCACCCTCCTTCCCTTCTTTATATTTAATTAGGAACTCCATTGCCTTGTCGCGTTGGGAAACCTCTCTCCTTCCTTTCCTCATCTCTCTCTGCCTCCCAAAGTGAAAGGGAAGCTTGCCCCCTCTGGCGAGCCGCTCGCTCGCCCCTCTCCCTTCCAAGGAAAAGTAAGCTCGCCCTCTCAGCAAGCATTGGCAGGCGGCCATCTTACGTATTTCCAAAATGGACAGAAATACAAAATTTTTTGGCGCCTGCCGTTTCGATATTTAAAAACACTTCCAGGTTAAAAAAAAAAGTTTTGTAATCGTTTCGTAATTCAAAAATTAACGATTTTTTAACGAATTAACGAATTAACGAAACGAATTGACCAGCCCTAGTATCTACATGCATATAAGTGCCGTAGTGTAGTCACCTAATTTATATTAGTAATGTAAATACACTATGCCATTTACTTTATTGACCTACTGGTATGTTTATCTTTGAAATATGTATTTCTCCCTGTCTTCTCAAAATTGTAATCCAAGGCTCCTTCTACACTGCCATATAAAACCCAGATTATCAGCTTTGAACGGTATTATATGACAGTATAGACTTTTATAATCCAGTTCAAAGAAGATAATGTGGATTATCTGCTTTGATATTCTGCTTTGATAATCTGGATTATACGACAGTGTAGAGGAGTCTATAAGAGATGCCTTTCCAAGCTCTGGCTATCCAGCTACTATTATGTATTTTTCAAAGGACTTCCACCTCAAAGCTGTAAAGGTGACAATAATAGAGAAAACAAAACAGAGGCATAAGCAGTCCAAGCACAGGCATTTACCTAAAATCAGAGTCTGGACAGATCACATCATAAATAATGTTGTAAATAACATACAGTATATTATCTTCAACATTTTGCTTTTTTTGGTATTCAGAGAGGTACATAACAAAAGAGAGGCATGGAATCTATCCCTCTTTTGAGTAACACTTTCTTATTCTTCTAATTACTTTGTAGGAGATTTGCAGAGTTATGTTCAGTGGATTGTTTTAGATGTCTGATGCCATTCTCTCATCAATCCCAATAACCTTTTAAAAAACAGAAATGTTATAAAGCATAATAAACAATGGAATGAATAATGTTATGAGTTATTTTATTAATGTGAGCAACAGCAATGAATAAATAGCCCTTTGAAAGCACTATGATAAGCAATGGAAATGAATTGTTTTTAATTGCAAAGAATGAATGAATGAATCAATCAATCTGTATTAATGTAGCCTCCTATGTAAAGAGCATCCCAGAGTTTATGAATCTTGGAGCAGATGTGATGGTGCCAAAGCCTCCTATAAGGACCTCTCTGTGTATATGTGTGTGTAATAACATGTGTTTATGTAGCTCTTTGGTGAACAATGTGTCCAGCTGTTTCTATCACCTGTCTGCTGGTTTTCTCTCACTCTATTGGTCTCTGCTGCATTCTTTTCTCAGCCCCATCAGTTTCCCTGGTCCTACCACCTTGTTTAGCGATTTCAGCAGAAGCTGAAGACAGCTCAGAGACCAGTGTTCAGCAGGCTCATTTATGTAACTAAGTCGGGAGACAGAGCCCTGGCATTTAAGGTTGTTTTCTCTCTCCCCAGTTATGAATAACAAGCTCTTCAGTTATTCTAGTGTTAACAACAAGCAAGTGTTCTGGGTCATTAAGCAGCCAGTTCCGAAGAAGCTATTTTAAAAGGGGAATTTACAATACATATTCCCAAAGTCCAACGATGCAGCAGAGCTGGATTAAAACAGCACATCACTCCAAAAGGAGAAGCCCGTGTGCAGTTGGATCATCAGCAAAGCAGTAAGGGTGCAGACTGGAATTCCACGCACACTACTTGGTTACGTAACTACTTTAGTTATGTATCTAAATAGTGTCTCCTGACTTGACTCTCTGAATACTGACTTACCAAACAGCAGCTACTGCAGCTCCTGTCAACTGAGGTACAGCAGACTGTTTACAAAGTCATGCACACACACACACCGTAGTCAATGGTGCATAGAAGAATTACAACAGGGATTCCATTTCTGCCTGTTACACTGAAGACTGTTCCTGGGCAAGGGATGGGAAATCAGTCTGTTGTGTCCTAGTAGACCACTTGAAGGATCTGCTTGGTAAGTCAAGATTGGACAACTTTTACAATTCCTATGTATTCCCCATACTATGGAATATATTGGGATCATGAATACAAAACATGTAAAGGATGAGGTTACAACTCTGTTGAAGTTCAGAAATGCAGTTATGAATGCATAACCTAGAATTATGTATTCATAACTACAATTGTGAACTTTAACAGAGTTGCAATCTCATGTTTGCTCAGAAATAAGGTCTCTTCATTTAGCAGGAATTATTTTCAAACAACTGTACATTTGTTCTGTAGATTTGTTCTTCAGTTGAATTTGTTTTTAAGTCAGAACAGGCACATTTTAAAGTGTACCTTCAGCCATAGGTGTGTGTGTGTGTGTGTGTGTGTGTGTGAGAGAGAGAGAGAGAGAGAGAGAGAGAGAGAGAGAGAGAGAGAGAGAGATTTGGATAGCATAAAGAAGGGTTAACACCCCTGTGGTGTTTGTTTTGCTGTCTGCAACCCTGTTCAGAAGATTTCACCACACTTTGTGTCCTTATGACAACTGAATTAAGAGAAATTTGGTGTGTTGTGGAAACAAGGATTGGTGAGAAAGCTTCAGTGGAGAACCTTTTCCCCATGATAACTTTTTCAGGAGTCAGTTTTCCTTCCTGGGGTAGATTTCTCTTACTTCCCGTTATCTTACCTCTATTCTTAACTACTAGTCATTTGTAAATCTAATGTTCGTAACTCAGAGGCTGCTGTATTAGTAACACCTGCATACAAAAATATGCCAAATGTTTCATGTAAAATTTTTAAAGAATCTGAAGTTTAGGATGAACTATGTTAAAGACTAGAGACAAGAGAAGCTGGAAGGGGTTTTTAAAAAAAGAAAACCAAGATTCAATTTTGGTGAGTAAGGAGACGGATCATGGGTAGAAATCTACAGCAAGTGAAGAGTTAATGGAGAAATATTTGCTACTGCAGTGCTTCCAAGTATGTGCTCTTCCAGACATTCCAAAAACACAGGACCTGTCTCACTGTTAGCTGAGGCATCCAAATGACGCCTCCGGTAAAAGAGAATTAATCTGGGAAAAATCTGGGACCCCCCCCCCCCCCCACGAAAAAAATATCTCCTGACACATCATTTTCAAGTACCAGAAGTACTTTACAGAGGAGCATGTGCTGCCAGCAGGCCCCTTGGGTAAGTATAGGAGGGGGAAATGGGAGACTGGAGGGTGCCCGGATGCTCCTCCCAAGGGAAAGCCAGTAGTTGTAAGAGGAGAAGGGTGCAGATATCCAGGAAGAAGTGGGTTATTTTAACCCTCTTCCTCCCGGGTTTCTGCTCTGTCTGGAAGGGCCCTAGATTGAGTTCACACAGTGTGTGTATGTGTGTGTGCATGTGTTGAAGAAAGGAAAAAAGCTGGCAGTTAAATAAAACCATGTATAGAGGAGTTCTTCTATACAGAAACAATATGATCTGATCAAAATGTACCCATGATAAATTCTACTGAGATTAGTTCCATTCACTGCTGAAACGAAAGATCAGAAACCCAGTTCTGCTCACTTCTTTGCTAGTTAGAGGAATCGTTATTTTTAAAGTGCTTTGGGACATACCCAAGGCACGAAAAAGTAATAGGAAAGCCAAATTATTTTGCTAAGGACAGCTGGCTGAGTTCAAGTCTGAGAAACTTGTGTCTGCCTCCCTCCTCCCCTCTCTCCTTGTGAGGCATGACAAGTTGGCAAAAGGCAGAAGAGGTGAGCCGTTCGGCCTACTGAGTGCACTGTTATGAAACAAAGGCACTCTCACATGGGTTGTTGAGCATGTGTGCTGGCAGTAGTGATAATTACAGGACTAAGTTGCCATCACTGCAGATGATTTATTAAGCCAAACACAAATAAAAAGAGTGATTTTCAAGCTGTTATATTTCCCCCTGGGGTCTCTAATATTGTTGATCTATGCCCAATATTATGGTAGATTAAAAACCCAAACAAACTTCTATTATTGCTGATCCCATCCTATTTGTAAAACAGTTCTCCCTCCCTTCTCACTCTCTGAAATACATTTAGTGTTTTGTGGATTTCTGTTTAGTGTGAAGGCTCAAATGTTTCTTTCCTTATTCTATTTTCCCCTCCTAAGTCTGTTCCATGACTTTCAACCTACAGCTTCTCCAATGCAACTAACAATGCCTTTGCAATCGATGAAATCCAATGTGAAAAAATGTAGCATGTGTTGAATTGGACTCTGCTGAATATAAATAAAAATACAAACTATATTGGGGTATTTATTTTGGTCAAGCAAAACAGGATAAATGTGTTTGCGTAATTGATATCTTTGGAACTTTTAAACAAAATGTTAGAAAAGAATGTATGGAGAGAAAGGTGAGATGACCACAGTTTTGACTACCAGAGAGAAATGAGGGCATTGACTCCCAGTAAACAATCCTCCTCCTCCTCCTCCTCCTCCTCCTCCATGTGCATTAACTAAGGACATCATGACAAAGGTCCATGGATTCTCCACACATCATGGTGAATCTATGGGGTCCCAGTGAGGTGTTTGTGTGGAGAACCCATTGCTCCATATCCTGCATCGCATGACTTACCCAGCTTCCCAAAAGTGCTGGTAAGGCAATATGGGAAGGTCTGATCTCTGAACTAACCTCTGAGGATGCTTGTCACAGATGCAGGTCAAACGTCAGAAGAGAATACTACTGGAACATAGCCATACAGCCTGAAAAACTCACAGCAACCCAGCTGAAAAATGGGAGTTCACAGTTTATTGAAAAGTAAAGCTAAGAATGACTTGGCATTGATGCACATTGCCACCTTTTCTGCCATCTGATGAGAGGAGGGAAAGGCTGCCATCTGATGAGAGGAGGGAATAGGGAGGGCACGCAAGATGCCATGAGCCACCCAGTGCGCCTTCCCTTTTGCCAGCAATTGCTGGCGCAATGACACAGCCCAAAAGGGCCGTGAAGAGGTCCTTGAAGACTGAACAGGTTACCAACCATGTTGTGTGATAGTGAATGCTTTCATTAGTGATTGCAGAGCTATTACATGCACTACAAACCTCCTACAACAATCTCCGTGGTCTGTTAAGCCTCTTCCACACAGCTATATAAAATCCACATTGAACTGGGTTAAATGGCAGTGTGAACTCAGGTAACCCAGGTCAAAACAGATATTGTGGATTATCATGCCTTGATATTCTGGGTTATATGGCTGTGTGGAAGGGCCCTTAGATAGCCTGGACCTAAGCCATATTTAGCTTTCAGTCAAATGGAAAGCCAGTGCCATCCCAATAACAAACGTATTGCTGTCATACATAGGACTGGAGTGAGATGCTGTAGACACTCCAGTTCAGATCTTCTTAGCCAGATATACAGGGGGAGGCTTTTGCTGCTGAGACCTACTTTTCGAGTGGATTTGGAGTGGCTGGCCTGCTCTCCAGATTTGGCCCCTTGTGATTTTTTTCTATGGGGTTTTTGAAATCCTGTGTTTATGTGAACCTTCCAAGGACCCTACAAGTTTTGAAGACCAAAATCCAGGAAGAAATTGCCAACATAACGCCTGCTATGCTGGCAAGAATCATGACAAACTCCAGAAATCGGTTTACTCAGTGTATGGAGAATGGGGGATGTCATCTACCTAATTTGATCTTCAAAACTACGTAAAACAAAAACTTTAGGTATGCGCCTACATTATATTAAAAAATTCTGATTCATACAATAGGTTTTATTAAGTTTCGAAAAAAGGAAGTTATGCTGCCTCACCCTGTATATGCCAGCTATATTTTATTCCAGCTTTCTTCTACAGCTGCATTTATTATTCTTTGCTTACACATCTACTCAGTGGATAAGATGGCTTTTATCATTCCATGCAAATAATGAAAGGATAAAGCTGATCTGTTTGAGAAAGCATCACAGTAGATTGTGAGTAGCTTTAGAAGCAGAGTTGTTAGTAATGCATCAGTGGAGCAAATTCCCACTGTGCCCACTGATGCCATCTTCTTAACCTTTCTTCAATCCCCTTCAAAAATACACAGAAATGTTGAATGAAATAAAATCAGAACACATTATTTGTCCAAGCACTGTGACAAATTGCACAAGTTGACTGTACGGATCAAAGGATGGAATGTTTCCCCATAAGGAGAGTGCAAGAGCGGTTTTTTTTACTAATTCTTCCAGTTACCTCACAGATAAAATCTTGTGGATGTGACATGACTTAGACATCATCATTATAGCAGAAGTTGACAATGGGCTGTCCAGTAACTTTGTGAGGAGGATTAGTTGTTGGGTGTGGCAGATATGAGAAAACTGCTTGGATGAGAAAGAAGGACAAACTGTCCCCTTGATCTCTGTCCTCCTTCAGTGTTCATCCAGCAGGAAAACGTAGTTATACAGTATCTCAGCTGCAACACATTATAAATCCATCTCTCACTGGTGGTAAGGCTCACTCAAGAAAGCTACATTTCTAAGTTTGCAAGATCTGAACAGGATTGGAAATGTCAAGGTGTTTTAGAAGTCACTCATTTATAGGATCCCATGAGTCAAAGCTATTTCAATGGCAGTTAACAACAAACGCTCACTTTAAACCATTATACAGTAGAGTCTCACTTATCCAACATAAACAGGCTGGCAAATTACATTATGATTTTACAAATTAAGCACCAAAACATGATGTTTTACAACCGATCGACAGAAAAAGCAGTTCAATACATGGCAACATTATGTAGCAATTACTGTATTTACGAATTTAGCACCAGAACATCACAATGTATTGAAATAGCTGTGGATCCAGGAAGGAGGCAGACTGTGTTGGATAATGCAGAACGTTGGATAAGCGAAGGTTGGATAAGCGAGACTCTATTGTAAAACTTATACAGCAATAGGTGCACATCTGTTGAAAAGAGAAGAAAAAAATAGCAACGGAAGCAGTCAGAGTCTAAATTCATTACACAGAAAATTCCATAAGTAAGAATTATGCAAATTAAGATAACTATGTACATATATTTATATGTTTTGTTTTGCATAACATAATTGGTTTTTAAAGGCAATATTTTCAAAGCATCTGGGGGCATTTGGGGATATATTGCTCTATGGATATTCTCATGCTATATTCCCCTTTCCTCCAGATCCTGCTTGTGAAACTAAATCATGTGCATTACAAGAAAATGCACATGTTTATTCTGAATTATGCTTACTAATTCAGATTTTTTGGGGAAGCTGCAGGTTTATAATAGGAACCTGGATTTTCAGGGATGGAGTAATATGACAGAGTGGCCAGATCTCAGCAAATACATGCACACAAAAAGGAAGAAAAGCTCTAGGTAGTAAAATGCATCCTCAAACACTGTTGTACACTTTTCCCCCTTCTCTTTTAAGCCTGAAAAATGTGACAAGGGTGTTGAACCTGGAGGTAGATTTCTGACCACTTCTCATTTCATCAGGAAAGAGTGTAGCAGTATACAACTTTCCCTCCAAATTTTTCTATCCCTGACCTAACATTACTGCTCCAAAGATACTGCTGGTATTCCCGTTCCCTCCTTAGAAAAGAAGCTGAATTTTTAAATCTGCGTGGTAACATAGAATGGTTACAAAGGGAAGAAGTCTTCATATGGAATGCTTCCACAGTACATAATCATTACACTATTAGCTGTACCCGCCACACATTGCTGTGACCAACCTTCCCTCCCTCTTTCTCTCCTCCTGTCTTTCTCTCCTTCCTTCCCTCCCTCTTTCTCTCCCACTTTCTTTCTCTCCTTCCTTCCTTCCTTCCTTCCTTCCTTCCTTCCTTCCTTCCTTCCTTCCTTTTTTTCTTTCATTCTATCCTTTCCTTCTCTTCCTCTTCCCTTCCTTCCCCCTTTTCTTTCCCTTCCCCTTTCTCCTCATTCTTCCTTCTCTAACTATTCTTACACTACAACTCCCAGCAGTCCTCCTGATCAATCTGTCTACCTACCTACCTACCTACCTACCTACCTATCTCTATCTAATCTATCTATCTTATCTGTCTGGAGGATTGCTGGGAGATGCAATCCAGGAATAGGAAATTGGAAATATGTGGGGATTGGGGTGCTCTCAAAGAAATCCAGGGAGAAGAAATCTTGCAGCTTGGAAGCAGTGCATTTGGATCATCGTTCTCTCCTAAAGGGCCTGGTCTAGGGAATGCTGGGAGCTGAAGTCTGGAAGACAGTGTGGATATGCTATTGTTTGTTTTGTTTGCCAGGGGGAGATGCTTTGTGCTTGTGCTGTAATATCTTTTTACCTTTTTGGGCTATTGAAGTCCCTTCCACTGTGTTTTTCAGTGTTTTTATGAGTGATGGTCACTCATTGGTCTGATAAGTGTATTGTGTCCAAATTTCATGTCAATTCATCCAGTGTTTTTTGAGTTATGTTAATCCCACAAATGAACATTACATTTTTATTTATATAGATGGCAGTTATAGTGGGATTATAATGATCCTGATTATAATAAGAAGCCTAGATTTTACAGGGCCCTTCTACACAGCCATATAACCCAGAATATCAAGGCAGATAATCCACAATATCTTATTTGAACTGGATTTTCTGATTCCACACTGCCATATAATCCGGTTCAACGTGGATTTTTATATAGCTGTATGAAAGGGACCGCAGTTAAGAGAAATACAAGAGCTCTCTGGCTGAGAATTATAAATGTTCCTCTCTGAAGTGTAGATCCCAGGATTCCAAAGCATATTGCTATGACAGATAAAGTGATATCATAGTTTATAGCAGAAAAGTTCTCCAATATCTTTATTGATGCATATGTTTTTGTCTCCATGAAAGCTTATATCAGGATAAAGTCATTAAGGTAGAACACAATGTCTTGCTCTTGAAATACATAATATATATTTTCAACTTCTACACGTATATGAAGGTGATGCTGAAATTCATCTCATGTCTCTACATCAGTGTTGGGAAGCGTTTGTTTTCCAGATGTTTTAAACAACAGCCTCCATAATCTCTTGCCATCTATCATGCTGGTTGATTCTTCTGGAAGTTAAAGTCCAAAACATGTCAAATTCACATGTTGCAGTTCAGAATTATAGCATTCAGGCTGCAATCCTATATACACTTGCATAGATGCAAACTCCATGGAACACAATATGATTCATCTCTGGATAAACATGTATAGGATTCAGCTATGAGTTATAAAGTCAGACAAGATGTCACCAGACCTCCATTTTGCCAAAAGAAGGGAAGAGTTGATACGCTTTAACGATTTTAGCAGGAACAAAAGTGGACAGCATGTGCCACCATTGTTGTATGGTTTCCTAGGTAACTGAACTTGAAATAAGGTGATACTTGCAACTGGGCTGTCCTGAAATAAATTTGTGATGGGTTCATACTTACATGTGGGTGTGTAGAGAGAGGACATATACCATCCTAAAATTGATCTGGCTACTTCCTTGGTTTTATTTCATCCCTAAACTAACTTGTAAGTGGAATACTCTAGAAGTTCAAGGAACACATGGCTCTCCAAATGTTGCTGGACTAGGATGTCCATTAGCTCTAAACAGCCATCAATAGTGGGAATAGTGGAATTTACAGATTCTGGCAACATTTAGAGCAATAGTTCTTAACCTGTAAGCCACAGACCACCAGTGGGCCGCAAGGACGAAAATCTCTTTATTTTATTTATTTCCACTCCTTTCATGCCACCTGCCACTTTTTCCCTGTCTCTGTGGCATATGTTCTGTATCAGAAACTAGAGCTGATGTGGACTATCCAATGCAATTTTCTGAATCAGCACCCCAAACCGAATCTAAAGTTGACCAAAGCTGATTTGTAACTCTTTTGGTATTAAGGTTGGAGAGTGGTCCTTGGTCAAAGTGGTGTCTGGTCAAAGTGGTCCCTGGTCAAGTAGTCCCTAGTCAAGTGGTCTCTGGTCAAAGTTGACCCTGGTCAAGTGGTACCTGGTCAAAGTGGTCCCTGGTCAAAGTGGTCCCTGGTAAAGTAGTCCCTGTCAAGTGGTCTCTGGTCAAAGTTGACCCTGGTCAAGTGGTGCCTGGTCATTTCCAGAACTTAGGATTTTATCATATGAAGCTGGCAAAGCAGAACTGCAGCAGGGCACTGTGGTCATCGGAGGGGGCCCTGCTCTCAGTCCCAACCCATCTCAAGTATGGCTGGTGGGAACGAGAGAGAGGGACTTCTCTGTGATTGCCCTCCACCTCTGGAACTCCCTCCATAAAGAAATAAAGCTGCCCCCCCCTTCTCTCCTTCCAAAAACAGCTGAAAACCTATTTTTGCTCACAAGTATATGGAGAGGAGGAGGATTAGATGAAGAGATACTATTAGCAGACTTCTGATTGGAAATTATAAATGTATTTGGGCCTTGTTAGACCATATCATTTATTAATTTACGACATTTATATGCCACCCTTCTCACCCTGAAGGGGACTCAGAGCGGCTTACAAGTTATATGTACATACAATATGTTATATTATTATCATAGCACAATATTAGTATTATATATTACTATATTGTACTATGCCACTATATGGTAATATTATTATGAATATTACATGTAATATGAAATATAAAATTATTATTAGTATTATTATACATTAGCCTATTTAACATCATTGGCCATACTATCAATGCACACATCTTTGAACCATTGTTGTGCTTTTGTAAATTAATTTGGATGATTTATGTTAACATTTTAGGTTAGTTATATTTTTTGTTAGATTACTTTTTAATTAAGTTATAATTGTTATATTTAAGTTGTCTTTTATGTGAGGTTATTTGCTTGGTTATTACTTTTGTACTTATTGTTATTGAGGTATTGAATGTTTGCCTTTTTAATTGTTGGAATCCACCCTGAGTCCCCCTGGGAAGACAGGGCGAAATATAGATAAAGTTTTAATAATAATAATAATAATAATAATAATAATTGGCCAAAACCGATCACATGGCATCATGCTGCTTTGCATTTCATTTGTTACTATAAGACACCTTTTTATTGAAAGGTGAAACCCATCAATGGCACTTGATATCTCTGATTTTCTGTTGCTGCGTTCTTGCACCAGATCCCTTTCATAGCAGTTATGATATGCTGCCAGTCATGTGGCACCAGCAGGCATGAGTCTCCTTCACCCTCTGTCAATATGCCAGGGCTCTGCCGTTATTCCGGCGGAGGTGAACCAAACAAACTCCCAGTTTGTGTTAAACAATTTAATTAAAGCAGCACTTATTGACTGGCTGTTTTAATAGTCCAAAACATAAAACATAAAGATAGCACTCAGCCACAGAATATAAAACAAAAACTGACAGCAAACACTGTTGCAGATTCAAGATAACACCGTAGTCAAAAGGTACAGTCCAGTGGTCAAACGCCGAGAGTCCAATGGAGAGTCCAGGGATCAAGGGTCTATACCATAGTCAAAAGCCAGTCCAGAGATTCAAGGTTCCAGGGTTTCAAGAGTACAGGAGAGAGGTACAGGATACCGAAAATCCACAAACCTGAGGGGAAACCAGCAGCATCTACCACCAAATTAAGACAAATACTTTTCTCCCCGAAGATCAGTCTCAAAGCTATCTGATTATATCCAGAAACACCCAGCTGCAACCTATCTCTTGCATACCTCCACCCTTACTTGCTTTCACCTATAAACTCTTACAGATTACTCAGCCCTTTAGAACTAAGACTTACATTAAACCTTCCATCACCAACTGCTAGGTCTACCACCACCAACCACCATGAACTGCAGAATATGATCCATGACACCCTCCTCCCATCACTATTTATTTATTTATTTCACATATTTGCATCCCATCCTTCTTCACCCCCGAGGGGGACCCAGGGTAGCTTACAAGAGGCAACCATTTGATGCCATCAAACAGATTCATAAATAACAATATTCACAAGCAGACTCTTTTCCTCCCACATCCCCTTTCTTTCTTTTTTCTCCATGGGATCCTAACTGAAATACATTTGGTCTGACCCAAACACAGAGGAAATCCAAAGCATAGCTGAAGTACACAATAGGCCAAAAGGGTCAAAATCCAACATTGCACTAGGGCTTAATCATTTTCGTGACAGAGCTTCTTCCCATTCTCATTCCCCTCCTCATTGCTGTAACACTTGGAAAATAGCACCATGGCGTTTTCCAACAGAGAACTGCAAGAGGAAAGGCATTCTCCCCTTCTTAGTTCTGCTGATGGAAGATATTCTTATCTGCAGACCAACCCAAAGGCAACCCAAGTTTCATAAATAACAAAGCTACAAAGTTTTCAAATGCCATTGATTTGAATAGTACTTTCTCCCAAAGAAATTTTTATGGGTCTGCAATCCTATCCCCACTAATCCCAGTGAAATTTACTTTTGAAGAATGTAAAGCAGGCAATAGTTGAGGTTGCTATGAGTCCTCAACCTTGGGGAATTGGGCAGGTTCAAAATGGCAATAAATAATAATGCACTAATCAACAGTGTGAGCAGCACCAGGAAACAGACTGATTACAGCCGTGATAAATGGAACAATCCTGCTTTCCTTCTTAACATTTTTCACACTCTGATTCGGCTATTACTGATTAAGGGATACATTCCCGGACTGGAAATGATGGGCTGACATCTCAGAAGTATTTAATGAGAAATTACAAATTAATAGAACTTACCGAGAGACTATCCGCTGGGGATCTTAAAGTGTTAAGGAACTGAAATAATTCATTGTCTCTGCAGTCCTTATAATAGCAGAGCATTGCTTGGAAATGAAGAGAGGGTTGTAAAAGCGGCTTAGCTTAACGGTTTTATACAGGGGCTTTACTATGGCAAATTTAATCAAGGAGTTGTATTTCAATCAATAAATTATCATCCAAGGTAAAATAAACATGATTTGGTTTTTTAGCAATGCTACTTATGCTTTTGGGTAACATCACTACAGAGTTTTCTCTTTCCAAAATAATTTGGGCATGAAATCAGCATCAGTAGTACCAAAATGACTGCGCATTTACACATATGGGCTCAGCATATGAGAGACAGACCTTTTTTTTTTTTTCATTAGGAGTGCCTGGTACCACACATGATCTCTTGAAGATCCTGGAAGTTAAAGGGAATTTATATATATATGTGTGTCGCACTGTATTGTACGGAGGTGGATGGGGGTTATCTGTTTGTTTGGGGCTTTTGTTGTTGTATTTGTTAGGTAAGAAGGTATGTATATTTATAGGAAATATCATATGCAAAGCCATACACATATAGGTGGTATGGACTTAATATATACAGAGGGACACATACGACCCTCAACTGTTGTAGATATTGTTTACTTGTATGTGTGTGTGTTTGTTTGTTTGTTTGTCTTGCTTAACTTTCAATAAAAATGACTTATACTGAGGAGTGCCTGATACCCCAAATTATGCTGCCTTGTAGCTAAGTTATTTGGAGATCTAGTAATTAAGCCCTATTTAGGAGGTTTGCTTTAAGGAACAATGAAAGGCTTTATCACACAAACCTACTATAACACTGTAGTCATGTTATTATTGAGAGTGGATACAACAAGCGTGAGCATCTTTGATATCACAATTCTCTTCCATTGTGGAATTGCATTAATTCAATAATTTGTAGTCCTGAAATTATACAGCCTACCTTCGTAACCAGCTATTCCTTAGGCTTTTTTTTTCATTTTTTGAGGAATTTTGTAATTTTGGCTTTTTAAAACATTTTTTAAAAGAGGCAAATGTAACTACCATATATACTCAAGTATAAGCCGACCCGAATATAAGCCGAGGCATCTAATTTTACCACAAAAAAACTAGGAAAACTTATTGACTTGAGTATAAGCCAAGGGTGGGAAATGCAGCAGCTACTGGTAAATTTCAAAATCAAAATAAATACCAATAAAATTACATTAACTGAGGCATCAGTAGGTTAAATGTTTTTGAATATTTATATAAAATTGTAATTTAAGATAAAACTGTTCAACTCTGATTAAGTCATTATTCAATTAATGTAACAAGCAGTTTGTAAAATGTAACAAGCCACAGTTAATTTTGATTTTGTATCAAAAAGCGGAGAGAGAGCTTCAAGCATCAAAAGGAAATCGCCTAGTACACATGTTTGTGGTGGTAATTTTGGGCTTGTACTCATGTTAGCCGCCCCAAGTCCCCTTTGGGGAGATGGTGGAGGGGTATAAATAAAGTTTATATTATTATTATTATTATTATTATTATTATTATTATTACACACTGCCAATTCTCTTACTAGAAGCAACTTGTAGTTTAAGTCGCTCCTGACACACATTTGGTCTCATTGGTGAACAGCTGCGTTCAACTTTAAACAGGAATATCCAAAGTCAGGATTCCTTTCTCTGTACAATTTGTTTTCAGGCAGCATTCAATATACTGATTATACCTTTTTAGGACCTTCATGACTCTATAAAACAATGTGGGCACATTCAAACAAGCCCATATCCCAGGACCTGTCTGGGTTTTTACCATGGGCATCCAAACAACACCCCTGGTAAAAACCAATTAATTTGGAATAACCTTGGTTATTCTGAATTAATGAAATTCTCCATTAGATCCGGACCTTCCTGAAAGGCTCTGGTCTAATGGGGTATTGGGTCTGTGGGGACTCATCCCTGGGTAGTTCCAGGACCAACGAGAATTACCTGGGGGCGAGTCCCCATTTGCCCCCATTTGTCATCCTTTTGGTCTCCAAAGAGTCCAAAGTCCAAAGATCCGTGATGGCACCCAATTCCTCCGCCCCAGCTCCCCAAACAACACTTAAAACTTTTTAAAAAAAATACTGGACTGCCATTAAGGTGGTTCTTGCATCCCCCTGACTCGTAGAAATTACATGCTAAGAGACCCAGGAGAGAACCAATTTTTCTCCCCCCCCCCGCCCCCCGGTCTCCTGGCATGTCATTTCTACATGCCAGGAGGACATAAGGAGGCCCGGTACATTATGTCCTCCTGGGGGAGGGGGGATCTAAGGCGGTTTTCTTAAAACTGTTTTGGCATGGGTTTTAGCGCCATCTTTGATTTTCAATTTTGTAAGTTGCCTTTCTTCCGTTACTGAGCGAAAGGTGGAGTATACATCGAATGAATGAATAAATGAATCATTTAATGAATAAATAAACAAGTGAAGACATACCAACCACTTGTTCATAAATATCATGATTCCTTGAAAGATCCTTCCAAACAAAAAGTGAGTGGTTTGTTATGAAAAAGAAAACTTTGCTTGGATAGCTTCCATTTTGAACCCAAGAGAATGAACTGTTCTCTCTAAGATCTCTGTAATAGAACATCTTGAACAATTTTAAAAACAAGACAAATTGCATGTGCCTTTATGTTGCCAATACAGCAAGTAAAGCCAAACACCTCTCTGTTGTAGCCTCATATATTGCTGACATAAATACAACTTCCATGACCAAAGATCCTACACTGGCTCAGCATTGCATAAATATATGCTGATGAATTGACACTACACTATTTTTTATCCTGAATACCACTGTGATTCAACATATGAGAAACAATGAAACTGCATAGTTGTCACTTTGTGTACAATGCCACTGCACAGAGGCAGATGCATTGTTCCTTGACATGCTATTGTACGTTTCCACGTGTGTATTCCTGCTCCTATCACTTTCGGCTGGATACATTTGTTCCACATTGTTTTTATAAAGGTCACTTCCACGCTGTTTGCCTTTCAGAGGGAATGCTAAATTCCTAATGAGCCAAAGAGAAATGTTTCATGTCCTTTCTGGTCACTGTCAGAAGGAGGAGAGATGCATCTTTCAGCAAGTCTCCAAAATCTGGAGTATAGTGCCATGAGAATCTCAGGAACTCCTGCTTAATTTTGCAGAAGGTCCCAAATTAAAAAAACAAAACAAAACAAAACAAACAACACCACACACACACCAGTGAATAGTAAGTCTTAGGGGTAACTATAAACATTTAAATAGAATTATAAAATACATTAATAGGAAGTCTGAGGTGTGGGACCTTTGGCCCTGGCATAGTTGGAATAGACTTTTGACCTGCATAGCATCCATAAAGGTGAATTGTAGTAATGTGAGCCAGATTTACAATTCTAGGCCTGTCTATTTATTCTGTTGACATCACCAAAATGGGCCAAAGCCCCCAGTGGTGCCTGCAGGACTGCTGACTGAAAGGTTGACAGTTCGAATCCAGGGAGTGGGGTGAGCTTCTGTCTGTCAGCTCCAGCTTCCTATGTGAGGACATGAGAGAACCCTCTCACAGGATGGTAAAACATCCGAGCATCCCCTGGTCAACGTTCTATCTCTCTATCTTGTTATTTTGAAACCGCTTATTTTATGTGTGTATTTTGATGGTATTTTGCTTCTTTGTATTTTATTGTGTTGTATTGTAAGCCACCCAAGTTCCCTTTGGGGAGATAGTGAAGGGGTATAAATAAAGATTATTATTATTATTATTATTATTATTATTATTGACTGCCAATTCTCTTACACTAGAAGCTACTTATAGTTTAAGTTGCTCCTGACACGAAAAAAAAAACCCAAATGAAGCAAATGTATGTAGGCTAAGTATTTCTAGTCAAAGCCAGCCCAAAAGATTTTGCTGCCTGAAGCAAAGGTAATATATGCAATGGGTCAGTCTGCACAGCTTATAAAAGTTACAGCCAATGCTGACTAAGAGAATCCATGAGTTCAGGCCAAAATATATTTTCCAAAGCTCTGGGTCAGTGTGGAGTATGCAGCATAGACTGTTTGATATACACAGCCCTGTTCTCTTAACATCTTACTGAAGAAAGAGCAATCATCTGAACTTATTTTTAGAGTATGTCTACAGAAGGTGCAGGAATTATCACCAGAGCAGACAAACTCTCTGCTCTGCCTGTTCGAGGATGGACAAAGGAAGAGCATCTATAGTTCGATTTATTATGGACCCCTCTTGACAGACATATAGCCGGGGGGGGGGGGGGGGGGCTTGAGGGGCTTCTCATAGTGGTTCGCGAAAAGGCCTTACTGGTGCATTATTTAAACTGTTATGTTTATTCGTATAATGATCTGATCACCATACTCAATATATCTCATATGCATGGGGGTATTGGGGTAATGATACAAAAGATTTGCTAGGGTAGGCCCTCTTTCACTCAGACTCAGCCCCCCCCCCGAAACCCCCCCTGAAAAAAACTCACACACACCCCCGAATCGAAATCCTGGCTACGGGCCTGCCTCTTGAGCAAATTGGGGTAGTTTTGTTAATATTTAACAATTAATCAATTCACCCTCACAGCCCTACTAATGTATACAGAGTAAACTAATTAGAATTGCACCTACCCATTCAGATTGTTGTGTATAAATAGCTTTATCTTCTGAAATACCCTGTAGGTGTGAATCAGAAATGCCTTGATTACTCTTGAAAGATCTCATGGATTTCTTCAACAGCACCTTCTGTTACTGAACAATAGCTAAAACTAGGCAGACAAATATTCTGGTGCTATCAGCTTGTGCTTATGTTCTTACAAGCTCAATATCCCCAGCACCATTTTGCTGAGTGAAAGGAAAATATGAATAATAGAATTCCAGAAGTGAAAGCAATTCACTCTCACATTCTGCATGACTCTTTATTCTTCACACACCTCTTGCTATCTACTAAACAATCTATGATTCAGTCTAAAACACTGAATGTTTCAGAAGAAGCTACAAACAACAAAATGCACTATTTGTTATGGATTGTTCTCACTTTAGGATCTTTGTCCCCAATAAACAGAAGACACACATTTTGGTTTGAGTTTCCTTCAACCAATTCTACCTTCTAGTTTCAAAAATATGAATAGATGTAGTGAGGGAGGCAGGAGGTTTCTGGGGAGAAACAGAAAATATGACTTTAAAAAGTAATGCAGGTTGAAACTTCCTTATCAAGAATTCTGAAATATTCCAAAATCTGAAACTTTTTGCTACCAATAATTCACTTCTGCATTTGGGGAAAGGGCCGTACACACTCAGTGCTTACCAATGGTGCTATAGGGAGGGCACCCTGGAAGCAGGTTGCAAGGGTGAGCCCCATTGGCTGCTGTATGTATCCAGCCCAGAGGGAATGAAAATGAATCATTGGGAGGGGGGATTTCCGTCCCCTTACTGGCCACTTTGCTGAAGAAGAAGAAGAACTTTATTTTTCTACCCCACCTCCATTTCCCCGGAGGGACTTGGGGCGGCTTACATGGGGCCCAAGCCCAGGCAGAATACAATTAAAATAAAGCAATAACAATTAAAACAGCATAAAAACAGCATGAAGGGACAGAAAATGTACTCACAGCCCAGGAAGTATCTAGAATGGGGCCTTTTGTAAATAGAGTCCTCCCACATTCCTTTCTTCTCTTTTTCCATCAATATCCAAAAAAATCCAAATCCAAATAAAATTTTTGACCCCAAGCATTTCAAATAAGGGAGGCTAATAGAGAACAGACAGAAACTTTTGTGCCAATTATTAATGTGTAATTTAGAGTTATGCACTCGTGAGTGTAACATATTCATGATCCCCAAGTGATGTAGGAACTGTGAATGTCTCCTTATCTCTACTTACTTGGCAGCACCTACTCTAGGAGCCATGGTGGCACAATGGATTAAACCCTTGTGCTGGCTGAACTGCTGACCTGAAAGTTGGCAGTTCGACTCTGCAAGACTGCATGAGCTCCTGTCTATCAACTTCAGCTTCCCATGCAGGGGCATGAGAAAAGCCTCCCAGAGGATGGTAACACATTCGGGTGTCCCCTGGGCAACGTCTATGTAGACAGCCAATTCTCTCACACCAGAAGCAACTTGCAGTTTAATGTATTGTTGAAGGCTTTCATGGCTGGAATCACTAGGTTCTTATGGGTTTTTTCGGGCTATAGAGCCATGTTCTAGAGGCATTTCTCCTGACATTTCGCCTGCATCTATGGCAAGCATCCTCAGAGGTAGTGAGGTCTGTTGGAATTAGGACAATGGGTTTATATATCTGTGGAATGGCTGGGGTGGGGCAAGGAGCTCTTCCCTGCTGCAGTTAGGTGTGAATGTTTCAGCTGATCACCTTCATTAGCATTTGAAGGCCTGCCTGAGCCTGGGAAAATCTCTTGCTGGGAGGTGTTAATCTGTGCCTGGTTGTTTCCTCTCTGTTGTTTTGCTGTTGTAATTTTAGAGTTTTTTTAATACTGGCAGCCAGATTCTGTTCACCTTCATGGTCTCCTCCCCTCTGCTGAAATTGTCCACATGCCCATGGACTTCAATGGCTTCTCTGTGTAGTCTGACACGGCGGTTGTTGGTGTGGTCCAGCATTTCCGTGTTCTCAAATAATATGCTGTGTCCAGGCCGGTTCACCAGGTGCTCCGCCATGGCTGACCTCTCTGGTTGAAGTAGTCTGCAGTGCCTTTCATGTTCCTTGGTTCGTGTTTGGGCAATGCTGCGTTTGGTGGTCCCTATGTAGACTTGTCCACAGCTGCATGGTATACGGTAGACTCCTGCAGAGGTGAGAGGATCCCTCTTGTCCTTTGCTGAATGTAGCATTTGTTGGATTAGCATTTGTTGCAGTTTCTCAAGTCACTTCTGACACAATAAAAAAGCACCTACTCTGATTGGCAAAGGTCTGTTCCACTGTTGCTCAAGAAGCAGCTGACTGTCATTTCCATTCTCTTCCATGAGCAATCTCTGGTGCAACAGAAAAAGGAAGGCCCCTTGCCATAATTTCCCCTCTTGACAAAGATTGCTTGTGTGGGATGCAGGGAACAACAGCCTGCTGCTTGTGAATTGACAGAGAACAGACACAGTAAGTGAGGAACAGGTGAAGCCAAGTATAGTACCATAACTGCAGCTCTTATACATAAGAATTTCCCACACAAGATTCCAGCTTAAATTACTAGGAAGAGGACTCATTTATTTTGTTTGTGGTCATCCCAGCATTATATGCAGCTAGATTCATTTAGTGCCATAGAAAAATAAAACACGTCGTAGTTTATTTTGCAACAAGCAATAGCTTTTAGTGGGTTGTTGTAGGTTTTTTGGGCTATTTGGCCATGTTCTAGAAGCATTCTCTCCTGACATTTCTCCTGCATCTGTGGCAAGCATCCTCAGAGGTTGTGAGGTCTGTTGGAAACTAGGAAAAGCTGGGTTTATACAGTATATCTGTGGAATGTCTAAGGTGGGAAGAGGGACTCTTGTCTGTTGGAGTTAGGTGTGAAAGTTTCAGTTGGCCACCTTGATTAGCATTTGATGGCCTGAAGACTAAAATACCTCAGAACTCATAACCTCTGAGGATGCTTGCCATAGATGCAGGTGAAACATCAGGAGAGAATGCCTCTAGAACAGTGATTCCCAAAGTGGGTGTTACTGCCCCCTGCTGCAGTGATCTGGGGGGGGGGGCATAATGATCACAGGTACATTTGGGGGTGATGAATAACCGTAAGGGGGTGGTGAAAGCATAAAAGAAATTAGAGAAGATTTAGAAAAATTGATTTCCAGGGGGTAGGCCAAATAAGTTTGAGAACCACTGCTCTAGAACATGGCCATATTATAGCCTGAAAAACCCTACAACAATCCAGTGATTCCGGCCATGAAAGCCTTCGACAATACAAAATACCTTTTCTGACTAAATACCTTTTAGTCTCCATAATGTTATATTAATAGTATGTTACTGGGATTAGCAACTTATCTAGTGAAAACCAGCCATTTAGTTGTGCATCAGAACAAAAATCTTACCACAAGCCCTCTTCTCAATTATTGATGGCTTTGTCATATAGCAAGCACATCATTGTCATCATCACCATCATCGTCGTCATTGTCATCCATCCAGTTAGATTTTCTGGAGGACATTTTCTTCAGTCATCCAAATCCAGATTGACGTCAGAGAGTACATTTTCTTCAGCTACTCTGATTGTGGAATGATAAGTTAGAAGAGATGCGTCAGCTAGAGATGTTGTCTGAGGGCCCTTCCACACAGCCCTGTATCCCAGAATAGCAAGGCAGAAAATCCCACATTATCTGAGTGTGGATTCAGATAACCCAGTTCAAAGCAGATATTGTGGGATTTTCTGTCTTGATATTCTGGGATATAGGGCTGTGTGGAAGGGCCCTGAGTTTAAAATAGCAGTAAGGAGCAGTATTTTTCAGGAGGCCTGCAACATAACCTGTTGTGTTTTCTTTTTTCAAAAATAACTTTCCAATCTCTGGCTCTGTGTTCAGATTTTCCTATTCCTTTTTTGTCTGCCCCAAACAGTTAATTGGTGGTATTTCAGTTTTTCCAAAAGAGTTACATGAGCAGTTCATCTGGTGTCCACAGCAGCACTGAAGAAAGGAGCACGAGAACTATTGTAACCTTTTTGCTTCTTAAATGCACAAGATTTGTCTCACTCCAAAAGAATTCTTGCCAGGTATCAGTTGGGCTCTTCACTCCTGGCTTTTCGGATTTATTTGCCTTGAAAAAGTATGTGCTTGATCCCACTAAAACCGAGGTTTTGCAGTCAGCTGATGAAACTGGAGCTGCTATGGTCACTTTGTCCTCATTTAGAAAGTAATAAAACAGTGAAAGGGAAGGTGAAGGAAGCTTTAATACTTCATTACCCAATTCTTTTTCCTCTGACAAGCTGATTTCAGAAACTGGTGTCTGACTGAGGAGGCATGAAGACCAACATTCATTTAATTTAATTTCACTTCTGTCTCCTGCTGTCCAAAGCCATTTCAGGCTGGTAAGTGAACACCAGAAAGTGCCTTGCCCCAGGTTAGAGCACTGGTGCATTTAATTTCATACAGCCTATACCAGTCTTTCCCAGCCTTGGGCCCTTCAAATGTTTTGAACTACTCTTCTCATCAGATAACATGGACAAGTGTTGGGAGACATGGAGAAGCTGGAGTCCAAAACCTCTGGGAGTCACCAGATTAGGAAAGGATCATCCAATAGTAACTTGTAGAGCAAGTGTGTAGGACGTGTTTGCAAGCCTGACAATCTTTTAGAAAAAGTCAGGGAGATGTACACAGAATCTGTGAAAGAATCTCAGGAGATCTTTGACACAGCAGGATCAATTGTGGAGTCTATGGGTGGAAAAGTTAGGATTCCTCACATCTGTTCAAGGCAGACTTGTAAAAGCAATAGCCAGGCAATTCCACCAACACCAATGGAATATTATAGGCCAAATGTGTATACCCCATTTTCTGGACTTTTTCTGTAGTCAGCTGCAAGAAAGATTTACAAAGCACAGGGAAGTAGGGACCGCCAAACACAACACCCAAACATGAATCAAGGAACATGAAAGGCACTGCACACTACTTCAACCAGAGAAGTCAGCCATAGCAGAGCACCTGATGAACCAACTTGGACACAGCATATTACTTGAAAATACAGAAATGCTGGACCACTCTAACAACCACTATGTCAGGCTACACAGAGAAGCCATTGAAATCCACAAGCATGTGGACAATTTCAACAGAAAGGAAGAAACCATGAAAATGAACAAAATCTGGCTACCAGTATTTAAAAAAACCTCTAAAATTATAACAGCAAATAAAGAACAACACTCAAACACAGAGGAACTCCAGACAAGAAACAATCAGGGATAGCTAATCGCTTCCCAACAAAGGATTCCCCAAGGCAGTAACAAGCCACACCTAAAAACTGTCAGGCCATCAAATGCTAATCAAGTTGTCCAATTGAAACATTGACACCTAGCTCCAACAGACAAGAGTCTTTCTCCCACCTTGGACTTTCACAGATATATAAACCCAATTTTCCTAGTTTCCAGCAGACCTCACAACCTCTGAGGATGACTGCCATAGAAACGTCAGGAGAGAATACTTCTAGAACATGGCCATACAGCCTGAAAAACCTACAACTACCCACAGGGAAGTAGTTCAGGAACTACAAGTGTTTCTCCCTATTGATTGTGGCCATTTAAAATCCAACTGGAACAAGTGCACATAACTTGAGAATGAATGCCTTTGAGATGCTGTTACACTGCTGGAAGAAAAAGATTATTTGCAGAAGAACCTTCTAATGCACTGGAGACATATATTGTCTGTGATAGACAGTTTTTTCCCCAAATGCGAAGAAACTTGCCAACATTGCCAATGTCAACAGCTACAAATGAAAGGTCGTTTTCAATTCTTAAAGGCTTGTAAGCATACATAAGAAGCACAGTCGGGGGAAGAAAGACAACTGGATTTACATTCTTGAGTGTCTACTGCAATTTATCGATGGAGCCTGATTTCTGTTAAGGTGTATTGACACAGTTTTCAGGTGTTTCCAACAGGCATTGTGACATTCTTTTGTAACCACTAAATTACCAATTAGGAGTCATTTTCAGGTTAAAAATTGTTTCAACCACCCCTCTCCCCCGCAGCTAATTTTTTCTGACTATTCACCTGCATCATGTTCATGTACACTTCATTCCTTGCTTAGTCCTTATACTTCCTCTGAAGTGGTCTGTTATGTATAACTGGCAAAAGTTCCTTGAATGATAAGGATCATAGATTGATCCTGGGAGCATTTATATGCAAAGCATCTGAGCCCCATATATAGAATGTTTTCTCCCTATCTCTGTGTTACCATTGTCAATTACACTATAAAATTACTGGGGGAACACTGATGTAATGTGAACATCAAGCAAACCCAAGAGATTAATACCTGTCTCTTTAAAGAGTGTAGAGGAAAGGAGTCAGGGAGGCCCCACACACCAAATCATTATCAGATAATTGCATTAATATAGGGGTTTGAGACTACAGCAGGCTTATACCAATTAATCCAGCCTTGGACATTTCCTCCACCTACTGCTTTACACTGAAAATGTAAATATTCGGGAGGGGGGGGGGAGCAGTTAGATTCAAGTTTATTTGATTCAAGTAAAAATCCAACTTGGAGGGAAGCAAAAGTCATGTCCTTGGAAGCCACAGACGTCTGCATGAACATAAGTAGGCAAGCTGCATTCTTATATTTTTAAAAAAAACTAAAGTAAGTAAAGCTTTAACAGCTTCAAGTCATCCTCACAAGGTCGCAGTTTACACAATTTTAATTAACTTCCATTGAGCATTGATGTTCACTTTGCAAACAGAAATATGTTCATTAAAACACTTATTAAATAGCTTTGCAGTTATACTGCTAAGGAATGCTAAGCAGTTGGAATAGTCTGCTTATGTCAGAATTGGGCGACTGTTCAAGGTTAGGGGACTGCATTGGTCCTAGAGGGATTCCTGGATGGCCACCCAATACACTGTCCTCAGATTTAGGACGAGTTCCTGATTCAAGACAGGTAAAGTCCAGTGGCCTAAATAATCTGAAGGCATGAGTCCCTGTCTGATCTTGGAACCTAAGTAGAGTCAGCTCTTGTTAGTATTTTGATGGGGGATCACTAACACATACTAGTTGTTTTGGCGCTATTTCCAAGGAAGAAACTGGCCAAACCACTTCTGAGTCTTACTTGCCTAAGAAAATTCCAGGAAATGCATGGGTTCACCATAAATTGACAGGCAGCTTGGAAGGGCATCTGGATCAGAGCAGATCTGAGTTATTTTCTCTGTAAAGTTTCTTGTAAATTTTTCACAGTTGACTCTTAAGTGTTCTCTGCTTTCTTCTTACTAGACCAGTGGTTCTCAAAGTGTGCTCTGGGGAGCCCTTGGGGCTCCACAAAGCATACTAAGGGGCTCCACACTTCCCTCCTCCTCTCTTCTCCCCCTCCAAACTTTCCCTCCTCCTTCCTGCTCCTCCCCTCCCCCTGCTTCCTTCACCTCAGAAACCTTTTTTCCTTGCCTCCCTTGTCACCAAAAGCCTTTTCTCCTCACCTTCCTAGCCACTCTGATCCTTTTCCTCTTGCTTTCGTTGCCTCTATAACCCTATTTTCCTCTCACCATCAGAGGGTGCTTTGATTGTGCTTTTCCTGCATAGCAGGGGGTTGGACTGATGGCCCCTGGGGTTTCTGCTATTATTATTATTATTATTATTATTATTGACACAAAAGCACAGTATGTCACAACTCTATATGATCTATATGCTGGATTCCGTATCACAAAATCACAAGTCAAACACTTCCCAAGCTTCTAGGACTGTGTGATTATTTTCAAATGATGCGTGCAGATCCAAGTAAGGTGGCCTTTTGCAGTTGACAGATCATGATTTTGTCGATGTTTATTGTTTCCAAATGCCAACTGACATCTTTTGGCATGGCATGCAGTGTGCCACTGACCACTGGGACCACCTGTACTGGTTTATGCCAGAGCTTTTGCAGTTCAATTTTGAGGTATTGATAGTGGCTGAGCTTCTCCTGTTGTTTTTCCTCAATGCGACTGTTACCTGGTATGGCGACATCAATAATCCAGACTTTTTTCTTTTCCACAATCGTGATGTCTGGTGTATTGTGTTCCAAAACTTTGTCAGTCTGGATTCAAAAGTCCCACAGTATTTTTGCATGTTTATTTTCCACGACCTTTGTGGGTTTATGATCCCACCAATTCTTTACTGCTGGCAGGTGGTACTTGTGACATAAGTTCCAGTGAATCATCTGGGCCACAGAGTTGTGTCTTTGTTTGTAGTCCGTATTATTATTATTATTATTATTATTATTATTATTATTATTATTATTGCGAAGACTGGGTGGCCATCTGTTGGGAGTGATTTGATTGTAGTTTTCCTGCATGGCAGAAGGGGGTTGACCTGGATGGCTCCTGGGGTCTTCCCCTGAAATACTGTTAAGTTTATGTTGGTCTAAAAGTTTGCCCATGTATATATGTGTGTGTGTGTGTGCGTATAATATAATATAATATATTATGTGTGTGTGTGCGTATAATATAATATAATAACATTTATTGGGACTCCATAGTAAACTTCTGCTTTAAAAAGGGCTTCACGGCTGAAAAAGTTTGAGAACCCCTGTTATAGACCATAATGTAAAAGTCTCTGATCAATCAAGCTAGTTCCACGGGACTACACTATGCAGAAACTATGGTAGTGAAATATAGTTTCTTTGCTGCCATAATACAGACTTTCCAATAGGGCTGTGCAAAATTTCATTTGTGCCTCATTTGTCATATCTATTTGTAAGATTCGTACATACGAAGTGATGTTAAGAAATGCAAGTGGCACCCGCGTAAAAAACTTAATATTCAAAACACTGACTTATGACTTTTTGGAAAAGTTATGTAAGTTTCATAAATGGCTCCAGGTCTCTGTCGTGGACACTACTTCTTACCCAAAAGGGCTGGGTTTTGTTCCCTCAGAGAGCCCTGAGGAGGATGGTGAGGTTGGAATGGAGGGATAAACCTGTTCTTTCCCCAAAGGGGGCAACGAGGGGGCCCCAGGGCTGGCGGGTGGGATATCTGGCTGGATGGCTAAGCAAGGAGGAAGCCCCTCCAGCTGGCCCAGAGAGAAAGTGGCTTTCCAGGCTTTAACATGGAAAGTGAACAGAATTCTGGAAAATGTAGTTCAGGGTTGGCCCTTTGAATTCTCTAGCACATGAATCCTTACCTTTCCAAACTACATTTCCCAGAAATCATCCTTGAAAGTTTTGGTGTTCATTCTTTAAAGTGATTTTGAGATAAAAGGAGATTGTTGGGAGTTGAGTCAACCCTGTGAGATACGCAAAGTTGAGAGGCAGTAACGCCAAAGTTTACCTAGTAGGTTTCCTATTATTATTATTATTATTATTATTATTATTATTATTATTATTATTTCAAAGCCAGGATGGGCATCTGTTGGGGATGCTTTGACTTTGCTTTTCCTGCCTGGCAGAGGGGGGTTGGACTGGCTCTTCCAATGAAACTTTTTTTTTATCAGCCCTGTCCTTGCAACTGTTTTGCACAAGCCCCTGCCTCACCCTTTAGCTTAGTATATGACCACGATGTTAGGCTATTGGTTGTTGTTGATGGTTATGTTTTTATGATGTTTTGTATTTGTAATGTTTTAGTGTGTTATATTTTAATCTCTGTTTGGTAAGCCACCTCGAGTTCCTTAGGGGAGATGGCGACAGGATACAAAAATTAAGTTGTTGTTGTTATTATTATTATTATTATTATTATTATTATTATTATTATTATTTGAAACACAAGATGAATCCACAGCAAACAAGATCACTCTGCTGGCCGTTGTATTGGATCACACGTCGGACACTTCCCAAGTGTCTAGAACTGTGTGATATATCGGTGAGTAATGCATGCAGATCCCAGTAGGGTGGCCTTTTGCAGCTGGCTGATGGTAATCTTGTCAAACAGTTTGTGTTTAAGTGCAGGCCAAGGTCTTTAGACACTGCAGCCAGTGTGGCGATCACCACTGGGACCACCTTTACTGGTTTGTACCACAGTCTTTGCAGTTCGATCTTTCAATCCTCATATCATTTCAACTTTTCCAGTTGTTTCTTTTCAATTCTGCTATCACCTGGAATTGCAACATTATTATTATTATTATTATTATTATTATTATTATTATTTATGAAAGTTCTTATTTTCTTCCTCATTATTTATATTTAAAATGTTTTCAAAATGTTACTTTGTTATTAGTGTATTTTTGAATAGTTTTTCAATAGCATGATTGATTTTAGCTATACTCCGTTTTAATCTAAAATGCAACCTGCCTTAGGTTCTGTACTAGAAGAAAGGCACACATTAATTAAGTCATTTTAAAAAAAAAGACTGACACTGATTTGAATTAAATTTGCCTAGGGTAAATGATAGATACTCTGTAGATCTATAAAGCTGGATAAGAATATGGCCCATTCTTACATGTTAAACACTGTGTAATGCTTGATCAGCACACCTTGTTTCCTTTCTGCCCCCATGCAACCCCCATGCAATTAACCTGTTAACTTCTGGAGCGCATCCTGTGATTAATTATTGGCAACAACAACAACAAGTCAGGGGTGGCTTGGCAGTGGCAGTGGCCAGCTGCATTTCTGCAACCATAAGCATAAATACATCCTTATCCTCCTGGTTCAGAAATGCACTCAGATACCTGCCCTCCCAGGTAACAATTTAGCCACAGGGCTGTGCTCCACCAAGGATCACATCGAAATCCATGAGTCCACAATAAGTTAATGGGCAACTTGAAGTAGCATATAAACACAACAACATACACAAAGCCCCAGATTCTCCATGGATGCCTTTTTTCTGTACCAAAGGGATTCTGAGTGCCTTCATTTCATAGATATTTTATTTTTAGAATAGGTTTGTTCATGTTAGTTAATTAAAATTTGTCTTCAGTCTGCAAAATCACATTTAGTCACTTTCTGTAATCAGAGATTAAACTTTCTGTAATTATAGCTGAAATTTGAATCTTTGTTTTTCCATAGCTCCATCATTGCTTTCCCCTTCAGGGTCCTTATATTGTCAAATTGGGGAGGGAGGGGCAGTGAGAGAGAGTCCTCCTGTTTGACAAGTGGGGAAAGGAAAATGCCCATAAGGAGAGGGTGAATTATCATCTGGGTAGGAGTCTCCGGTGGTGCAATGGGTTAAAGCCTTGTGCCAGCAGGACTGCTAACCAAAAGGTCAGTGGTTCAAATCTGGGGAGCAGGGTGATCTCCTGTCTGTCAACTCTAGCTTCTGATGCAAGGACATGGGAGAAGCCTGCCACAAGATAGTAAAACATCCAGGCATCCCCTGGACAACATCCTTGCAGATGGTCAATTCTCTCACACCAGAAGCGACTTGCAGTTTCTCCTGACATGAGAAAAAAACCATCTGGGTAGACAGGCAGAAAAATCAATGAGAAGGAGTGGTGGTATAAGTTCAGAGAATGAACCGAGGAAAGGGGGAATAGGTGGAGTGGAGGGCAAAGTTCTTTCTAGTTGTTATAAAGTTAGTAGTTTTTTAAATACTACTTTAATTTATATAAAAGCAATTCATGTTGATAAAAATTGTGACAGATGACTTGTCTGCATGCTTAGCCTGCTGACTATGTATTACTTGTTGATGGGCTGCTCCTTATCTAACCTTAGAGTTCTTTATCTTGAGACAGGATTTGGACAGGACAGGCCTTTCATCTTGAAACAGCAGACAATCCTTTGACAAGCATTTTAATAACCCAGTGGCTTTCAGGCAGGCATATCTTATGTCACACCAAACACCAAGCAAATGAACTAGCATCCCACTCTAATAGAAACAAAAGGCTGAATTTTCCAAGAAGGGCATTTTTAGTACATTTAACATTTCCAGCAAGTTAAGAGAAAAGAGAAGGAAATACTGTATTTCCTTAATTCTAAGACGTATTCCCCCCCTCCCCCATATAAACATCTCTTTAAAGGGGCGCAGTGAGTTAAACCTCTGAGCTACTTAACTTGTTGACCTAAAAGTCGCAGGTTCAAAACCAGGGAGCAGTCTGGCAGAAGCTGTCAGCCCCAGCTTCTGCCAACCTAGCAGTTTTCAAACATGCAAATGTCAGTAGATCAATAGGTACCGCTCCAGCGAGAAGGTAAAGGTGCTCCATGAAGTCATGCTGGCCATATGACCTTGGAGGTGTCTACGGACAACACCTGCCCTTCAGCTTAGAAATGGAGATGAGCACCAATCCCCAGAGTCAGACACGACTGGACTTAATGTCAGGGGAAAACCTTTACCTTTACTAAAGGGGGTGCAACTTAGAATTGTGGGTGCTTTTATATAGGGAGGGGGGTATTTTTTTCCGTTGCTGGAACTGCAATTAATATGTATCTTACAATTGATGGATGATGTCTTAGAATCAAAGAAATAAAGTATTGAGAGAAACACCATTCATTATTATTAGCATAACAAAAGGTCATGGCTAGATAATCGCTGACAATTAGCGCTGAGGGAAGATGATATGCAGGACTTGCAGCATGACAATAGAACCAAGGGAAAGGAAACCCATGTCCCACTAGAATACCTAGAATCACTGTGTCTCACTGCAATGCATATACCACTGACTGGGATTAAATAAAAATAGAACTGTCTGAACACATGGCCATTTCACAAAGGCATGCTATGAGTAAATACAGATTGGGGGGCCCTTCCAGACAGGCCCTATATCCCAGGATTTGATCCCACATTTTTTATTGATCCCAGATTATCTGGCAGTGCAGACTCATATAATCCAGTTTAAATCAGAAAACCTGGGATCAGATCCTGGGATATAGGGCCTGTCTGGAAAACCGAAATCCAAAAGAATCCAAAAACCAAAACATTTTTATGCCCCTCCTTTCATCTTTGAGGAAGGGAGGCTAGTGAAACACCCAGCACCCACTGAGTTTTTCAATGGAAAATCCTTACATTAAAAAAAGCACCCCTCTTAATTGGTATTACCAGCATAAAATTCCAAGTACTCTTTTTAATTTTCAAAATGATAGCTTTCGGCTGTTAGGAATTGTGGCAGTTGAAATCCAAAAAACCTGGAGGACCAAAGTTTGCACATGCCTGCTCTAGATCATCTCTTTGTTGCTTGCCCCTTATGAATCTTGAAAACGTTTTTTTCTGGACTACATCACCTGAGATTCTGAGAAGTAGCACACCATTGCTTCATTTGCAGTAAATCTAAGAACTTTACATCCACACCATCTTTACATCTCTATAATATGTCGCATCTGATTTTTATTTTAATGTATGGTTAGAGTTATGACTGTGTCTCTTTTGCATATAAAAAAGCATCCCATTACAATAAAAATGTTTGCATTGACACAATCAGTTTAGTGATATCCTATATACTCCTATATAAGTCTAGACCAGGGGTCCTCAAACTAAGGCTCGGTGGCTGGATACGACCCTCCAAGGCCATTTACCACGGGGTCAACCTAAGTCTGAAATGGCTTGAAAGCACACAACAACAACAACAACAACAACAATCCTATCTGATCAGCCAAAAGTAGGCCCACACTTCCCATTGAAATACTAATAAATTTATATTTGTTAAAATTGTTCTTCATTTTAATTATTGTATTGTTTTAAAGTGTTTTTGCACTACAAACAAGATATGTGCAGTGTGCATAGGAATTCATCCTCTTTTTTTCAAATTATAATCCGGCCCTCCAACAGTTTGAGGGACTGTGACCTGGCCCTCTGTTTTAAAAGTTTGAGGACCCCTGGTCTGGACGTTTTCATAAAAAAACTGGGTTAACTTATCCACGGGTCAATGTGAGCACAGGCAGCCCCTGAGTTAAAAACATCAGACTTAGAAATGGCTCATAGTTAAGAATGGGGCTGAGTCAAATAGTCAAATATTTGATGGATAGTCAAAGTATTGGATATGATGAGTATGGACAAACTTACCTTATTAGTTGCAAAATCACAAGGTAGAGGTATCAAAACCATGGACTGGACACTCTTTAATTACTACTTGAAAGAGACCAAAGTCAACTTGAAGATATAAGCTTCAAAAAGTCCAGATAGAGGAAGAGCAATTGGAGAAACGTAAACAGAATGAACAATATGAAAACCACAAAGAAGAAGATTGGGAAGATCAATATAAAACATCTATACTCTTCTCTTTTTTCCCTTTTTCTCCTTTTTGTGTTTTCTGCTTACTTTTCACTAACTTTTTTCTTTTCCCACCCCCACCCCCTGAGACTTCTTCATTTTTAATTTTCATTGTATAAAAACTTCATATATAGGTAGATTTCACTCACTTCCTGGTGACTCAGCTCCATTCTTTATATATATATACACACTTAAAAATGTACTTGTTCTGACTTACATACAAATTCAGCTTAAGAACAAACATACAGAACCTATCCTGTTCATAACTTGTGGACTGTCAGTACTGTAAAGTAACTGCTAGGAACCATCCCCTTCCCTCAGGAAAGGGGTAAATGCCAAGGCTCTAGTCTTGTGGTTCTCAACCTGTGAGTCCCCAGATGTTTTGGCCTTCAACTCCCAGAAATCCTAACAGCTGGTAAACAGGCTGGGATTTCTGGAAGTTGCAGGCAAAAACACCTGGGGACCCACAGGTTGAGAACCACTGCAAACCTATCTCATAAGAACTTACATCTCTCTCTACTATGGTGCCACTTCTGATGTTTTTGGATGCCTGGGTAAGAAATTGATGGTGGTGATGGCTGGAGAGAACTGCCCTCCTGAGATGTCATTTGTGCTTTTCCCCTTAGGCAGAATGACCCTCAACCAATGCACAGCAATGCCCTCATTTTGCTCCCTATCCCATAGTTATGTCCCTGCCCTCTACCAAGTCACCTTTTGGCTCTGAAGGTAGGCACATGGAATTGAAGGCACTCTCATGGATCTTGAAAACTGAGCAAACGTATATGAGTGAATATGGTTTCATAAGTGGTCCTCACTCATTTCAGCTGTAATTCTATGTCCTTGTAATTACTCAATTTACTTTTGAATCAAATTATACTTTTGAATCAAATTATACTTTTGAATCAAATTATACTTTTTAATCAGTTGTGGCAGTTGAAGTCCAAAAGACCTAGAGGACCAAAGTTTGCCCATGTCCAATCTAGAGACACTGATTTAGGTACACTCTCCAACAGAAATCTAGACGTAGTTTCGCATCCGATGCCAGAGTCTGCTATCAGCACCACAGCCACATTGGAAAGTGCATGAAGAGACGGACACTCTCCCTCTCATCCAAGCAACCACAGCATTTCTGGCTCGCCCCAGGTAAGGGGGTTGTAAATAGGGATCCAGCAGGAGGTCTTCATGTGGGAGTGAGCTGTGAAGAGAGTGAAATGTTAAAACTGCAACTTGAAAATTGATCTTTGTAGTGCACCCTAAAAAGCAGGCAGTGTTCCCATTGCCTAGCTACCCAGCTGTCACTACACCCACATGTTTTTCTTCCAACTCACGGCCTCCCCTTCTCATTAAAGAGCCCAGAAGGACCCATTTTATTTGCTACACTTTTGCACGCACTTTTCTCTTTTTCAATCTCTCTCTTTCACACACACCACACACGCCTCCCCCAACTGCACCCCCGCCAGTGGTGAGCACTTCTGCAAGTTGATAATCTTTCCCATGTATTTATATAACTGATATGCATATGACATGTAGAGTCGTGACTATGAGTAGCCTCCAGAAAGTACATTACTTTCCTTTTGTAGCACTGAGGGCCATTCAAAGCTAGGATCCTAATGCCTATGAGTCAATGTAGGCTGGATTCCGTACAGCGGTAATTAAGCCTGTGCAACTTCAGAATCCAATTTCGTTATGTAAACACAGGAAACCGTTTTAAAGGTTTCATCCTCATGCCTACATTTATTTTCATTGTGACAATTACATCCCCCACTTCCATCCTAAAGTTGTCTTGGCAGACAATGGCTGAGAAAAATATGTAGAGCAGTATTATCTCTATCTACAGTATAATCCCTGTATTTATGGGTCTGCTACCTGTAGTTTTGCTTAACCACATCCTCCACTCCCCAAAGTTTTCCCTAGGCATTTTCTAGGTCCTCCAGCATAATTGTGTGATATGCTTCGACTGGAAGGATCTAGAATTGCTAGAGTTGTTTCCTCTTGGCATCTTCCAGATCCTCCAGTGTAATTTTAAAGTGTAATTTTAAAGCATAAGTCATTCCTTTCAATAGGGTTTCCTATTCTCCGCAGTTTGAAGTTCCCATGGTCAAGGGAAAACATACTTCTGAAATATGGGGGTCATACTATATCTCTCTTCCATTCAATTTATCATGTTGTAGTCGAATTCAGTGCTAGAACCACGGAGAAAAGGATCTGTGCCTGGTGAGCATACGAGCTAAACCAAAATAGATCAGGACAAAGAAGCCACTCACTACGGTGAAGACAAGCCACAGAGGGTTATATTTTTCTTTTTTTAATATTTTTTTATTATTTTATCATAGTTCAATACATTTGTTATACATTGTTTATGTTGCAGCAGATACATATTATTCAATAAAACCTACCATACTTTAACTTTTGATATCTACTGTTATTTTTCTGCTTATACATATTATCTATCCCTCACCACTGTGCTCCCTTGCCCCCTCCCAAGCCACAGCTTTTACATATCATCTGTCCAAAATTTCAGTTTTTCTTGTGGAGGTAACTTTCCTTCTTTCTTTTAAAATCCTTATTCGACCTGGCCATAAAGGATGTGTGTAGAAGCAAATGCTTTCAAAGGTACAATCTAACATGAGTACAAAGACCCATGATTTTATACATTTGACAACTATTCAAACCTCCTGTTCTCTCCTTTGATTCATCAAAAGAAGGGCCAGTTTGGATTCACACCCTGATTGGCCAATGCTTCAATGACGTTGCTGCCCCCAGGTGGGAATTTCTTCTGGTGGGAAGGAGACGATGGGGGATTGGTCCGGAAGGCCCAATAAGCTGTGGGAGGCATCCCCCATAGGAGGAGGTGAGCTCCAGAAGATCCATGCCCATATTTGGGAAATGTTAATGGGTTTTCTAAGGGCTTAATTGTCCACTTCCAAGTGATGGGGATATGTTTTGGGAAAACAGAGGTGAGAGATCCCAGGAACAAAAGTGTGGTCTCTTTAATTAAGCCTTGGAATTGAAATAAAGAAGTCCCCAAATTGTGCAAATGTATGTATTCTAAGCTTCTGTTTTTGCAGTCAGCAATTTCTCAGTCCAAGTAGGATACTTGGCTGAACAAAAAATCAGCTGACTTCATCAGATCAGGCACTGTCTATCGTTCTATATGTACACACAATAGATCTTGATTATCACCTTAGCCAGGGATAGCCAGGATGATCCACCCAGCCTCTTCTGTCAGGAAATACCTCTGTTAGGTGGTTGAAAGGTGAAGACCTCTGAGGCTCGCCTTTTTATGGCTTGGCAAAATGCACATGTATTATATGCACATATAGGAATAGGAATAATATTAAAGAATACAAGGTAGGCAGAAAGTACTCTGCGGTGGTGGTTCGAGTGTGGAGGGATAGGTGTATTGTTTTGGTGCTGTGTGCTGGGGAAAGCATTTAATTTCATTGTGCAATAGAATAAATAATAATAATAATAATAATAATAATAATAATAATAACAGCAACAACAACAACAACAACAATAATAACATTTCATTTATATTCTGCCCTTCTCATCCCGAAGGGGACTCAATGTGGATCACAATACACATACATGGCAAACATTCAATACCGCTTTGTATAGACAATACACAGATAGAACAGAAGGAGGTGTGTTGTTTTGACTCAGTGTCCAGCTGTTTTGGTACCATGGAAGGTTGGGTTCGAGTCCAGCCATAGGGGGTGCTGTCGCTCCATAGGATTAACAGCTGTCAGGTCTTCCTCCTTCCATTTGGTCGCCCAGCATTTTCTGATCTTCTTTCTTTAAGGCGTTGTAAAACACCTCTCCCGCTTTTAGAGGTACTTAATTTCTCTAATTACAGCTAAAGCTGTTTTCGAACTGCTTAGGTAAACAGTGAGCAGGGCTGACAGTCGGGTGCTCACGCTGACCCGGGGCTTCGAACTTGCAACCTTTAGGTTGATAGATCTTATAATCGCTGGTGAGTTACCAGCTGTGCTAAACAATGGCAATATTCTATTCTATTAAAGATTTGAAACAATATAGTCTTTGTGGGGGAGTTGAAAATAGAAATACTGCAAATAAATAAATAATAAATAAATAGTTGGTGTCTTTAGTTTAATATCAATTAAGTTGGATGAGAATGACTTGAACTTATATAAATGGCACTGTCCCACTCGCACAGTTGGTTCCTCTAAAAACAAAACAAAAAAGCTAATGCCATTTCCTTATGGCCTCATGGAGTTTTTTTAATCATCATCCAAACATATCATGGAAGCAGGAGTAGCTGTATTCATTCTCTAGGTCATCATCCAGGCAAGGAGAACCCACCACCTCCTGAGGCAGTCTGTTTTGTTCCTGAACAGCTTAAATTCTCAGGAAGTAACCCAAATGTTAAGCTGTTATGTACTTCTCTGTCATTTCCACACATTGTGTCTAATCCTGGCCTCTGGGACAACAGCAAAATTTTTCTCCACCTTCTTGAAGCAACCCTTCAAATTTTCTCTTCCTGTAATTTTCTCTTTTGCGGGTGGAATATACCTAAGTCTTTCAACGATGTTTCAGTGGTTTCTATTTCCAGGTGCCTGGCAAATAGTAAATATATATTAGGAAGAGAAATGTTTGTGTGCGAAGGTCCAGCCATTGGACCATACTCACTGGAGTGTCTTACAGGGAGCACACCACCCCCTGTTGTGTCAGTTCCACTGGCTGCCGGTCCAGTTCCGAGCACAATTCAAAGTGCTGGTCTTGACCTATGAAACCCTATATGGTTCTGGTCCAGCATACCTGTCCAAATGTATCTCCTTCTACGTCCCATATCGGAGTTTAAGATCTTCTGGAGAGACCCTGCTCTCGGCCCCACCTTTGTTGCAAACGCGCTTGGCGGGGACGAGAGACATGGCCTTCTCAGTGGTAGCCCTCCGCCTGTGGAATTCACTTTCTGGTGAAATTAGATTATCGATGTCCCTCCTTTCCTTTAGAAAGAAGTTAAAATCATGGATGAGGGATCAGGCCTTCGGATAATCTTGCTGACAATGACAGTGGCAGTTATGACAATTGCTATGGAAATGGACTATGGACATGCTTGATGGAGTTTCTAACTACAGAATTTGGCTCAGATAAAGTCACCAGGCTGTTATTGAAACAGAATCAGATTTTAATTTATTAATGTGATTTAATGTTTTAAATGTATGTAGTTATTGGATTTTATTATATATTTTATTATGTGTACATTGGAGGCATTGAATTGTTGCTGGCTGGAAACAGTCCTGAGTCCCCCCCCCCAGGGGGGGGGGGTTGAGTAGGGCGGGGTACAAATATCTTAAATAAATAAATAATAAAAATGTAGCCAAACCAAGCAAAATCGGTATTGTCACCATTTTCCATAAATGCAGGGCCGAAGGAGCTAACAGGTACAATAGTTTTGCATGAACTTATGAGAAACTATAGCTTTATAGATGGCACAATTTTGTGGGTCATCCCATTTCTAAAAACAATCTGTATATAATAAAGTACACTAGATAAAACAATCACAGTAATGTAACTGTTTTTCTAGTTTGAATTAAAACAACTCAGTATTCGATGTTTGGATTTGGGTATGATGAAGACTAGAGACAATCCATCATTCACCGACTAGCAATTCTTTGTCAGGCCAAATCTAAGTGATCATACATATGGCAAAGACAAAAGCAGATATGATGGATTCTGATGTTCTCTGTGTCAGGATACTCCAATAGCTCACAAAGAATGACATCATTGGCATTTCACGGATAAGCAGTAACTCAACTGAGTTTTTAACCCTACCCATTTTATCATAATATCCTCAGACAAGCACCGAAACCAAAAATCAATGTTTAGAGACCTACATCTATCAAAACTTCCAAAGGGTGAAAAAACCTCTGCAAATATCAGGGTGAAGGCAGAGGCTTTAATTGTCAGTTGTCCTATTGGAGCTTACGTCCACCTGGAGCCTTACAGTGACATTAAAATAGATTTCCAGCCCTTTGCTCAATGCATCAACCATGGCAAAGAGAATAAATCAACCTTTCAGTTGGTGTTGTTAGTGATAATCAAGGGGATCCTGCCGTAAGGTCAATTCTGTGAAATTCCATCACCTTCCCTTTCAAGGATCTACAGGGCATGACTCCGAGGAGCTGGAATTCCAGTAGCAGAGATTTTAATAAATCCACTTTCCATTGAGTAGTATGTTGGCACTGGCAATTTCAGAATAGGTTTTACCTGTTTCGTACAAGTAAATAAATAAAACATGCAGGTTATTTATATCAGTCTAAAAACTGTGCTTGAAGTAAATGATGCTTAAACAGGGAGAGTCAAAATTGGTTTCTCAAAAATTAAGAAACTCTGTTAAGAAAAATAATAGACAAACAAGAATTTTGCATACATTTCTCCTGGCATTTGTTCTGCAGAGAAAAACATGTAGGCTGGGTTGTTGTAGTTGGGTTGTTGTAGTGAGGTCTCACAGACCTCACACCTCTGAGGATGTTTGCCATAGATGCAGACGAAATGTCAGGAGAGAATGCTTCTAAAACACGGCCATATAGCCCAAAAAAACTACAACAACCCAGTGATTCCAGTCATGAAAGCCTTTGACAATACGTCGAACATGTAGTTTTTTCAATGCACAAAACTCCTCGCTTTCTATATACAACATGGGTTTCCTTCATAGGTCACACAGAAAATTGGAAGTTTTTGTACTCAAAAAATTATTATGTATATTCCTCCATAGAAGTCCCTCTCAATACTTTCAGAACATTTGAATATTGGGTCAGTACTCCAGAGCTATATTCATTTTCTCCTGGAATTATTTATTTGTCATCACATGCAAGGACAATATAATTGAGGATTTACATCCCTACGCTGAAATACTTAACTGCGATGACTTTCAGCCTGTTCCTATTCCAGCCTCCTCCTACAGGAGCTTATAGCTTATATTCCTAGGTCTTGCATCCCTCCTGATGCCTTCCCACTGTACATGCGTCATTGTCCCTTGAATCATTATTCACTTTGTGAGTTGTCAATTACATTCAAGTTTAGTAGCCTGTTGCTGCAGTACCCAACTTGGAGATGATGGCTGGAAGGAAAAGAAATGGCACACAGGAAGTGTCCATCTGATATACCACAAACAGGAGCACAGAGAATCATAGAATCATAGAGTTGGAAGTGACCTCTTGGGCCATCCTGTCCAACCCCCTGCCAAGAAGCAGGAAAATCACATTCAAAGCACCTCTGACAGATGGCCATCCAGCCTCTGTTTAAAAGCCTTCAAAGAAGAAGCCTCCACCACACTCCAGGGCAGAGAGTTCCACTGCTGAACAGCTCTCACAGTCAGGAAGTTCTTCCTCATGTTCAGGTGAAATCCCCTTTCCTGCAACTTGAGGCTATTGTTCCATGTTCTAGTCTCAAGGGCTGCAGAAAACAAGCTTGTTCCCTCCTCCCTATGACTTCCCCTCACATATTTAGACATGGCAATCATGTCTCCTCTTCACCTTCTCTTCACCTTTCCCTCCCTGCCTCCCATCAACACCTGAATTGTCTATTAGAGAGCAAAATAAATCTTTGTGCTCCCAGAGCATGATATAGATGCATCCCAGATACGAATCTGCAGGGCCATCATCCAGAATAAAACAGGTTGATGCAGGCCCGTAGCCAGGATTTTGATTCGGGGGGGGGGGGGGCTGAGTTTGATTTGGGGGGGGGCTGAGTCTGAGTGAAAGAGGGTCTACCCTAGCAAACCTTTTGTATTGTTACCCCAATACCCTCATGCATATGGGATATATTGAGTATGGTGATCAGATCATGATATGAATAAACATAACCGTTTAAATAATGCACCAGTAAGGCCTTCTCGCGGACCACCATGAGAATTTCGGGGGGGAGGCTGAAGCCCCTCAAGCCCCCTCCCCCCTCCCGGCTACATGCCTGGGTTGATGGTATATACAGGAAAGGAGCCAATGTATGCTTCCTGGAGAGGCATTGCAGCCAATATCACTATGGCACCCACCTGTCTCCCTTTTCTGGATTTGCACTATTTGCACTATACATTATGGCACTTTAGCTGCTAAAGTTCCACAGTATTGGAGGTTTGGGGGTTGGGAATGGGGTTTGGTGTTTTTATGAATTTTAGAGAATTGATTTTAGGATAATTTTCACCTGAAATGCATTTTTTTTAAAAAAAAACACTGGGTTGAATGTGCCTTAGGGACTTGCACAATCATAAAACTGTGTTCCTGGGTTCCCCTGTGCTTCCCCTATGCTTCTTTCACTCCTGTTTTAGTATTGATTCTGTTAATAATATTTAACTTCACTGGAATAAATTAACTTGTGAAAACATTTGCTGAATCCGCGGATTCCTGCCAGCCAAGAGACGCTTAGCACCAAAATCAACCCATTGGTCTCTGAGATTGTTTGGCAGCCAATTGACAGACAATTTTGATTATTTATTAGCCACCTGATTTTGTGATAGATTTGATATGACCTTATTGAACCTACCTGGCTATTTCAGGCAATGGCTTGAGCTTACTGTTTAGCCATGGGGCAGTCACGCTCCTTCAACCAAGCCTACCTTACAGGGTTACTATTAGAATTATAGAAAAAAGAGGAGACACCCAGTACTCTGTGGAAAGAAGATGGGATCAAAATGCACTAAGTACATAAAACAAAATATTCCATTTTTTAATTAACAGCATTATAACAAAAGACTACTATTAAAAACAGAACATAGGGAAAGTACATTAGAAATATATTCCCGAGTTATACCTTGAGAGGATAGAGGTAGCATTTCTACCATTCAAATGAGATTATGCTTCAGGGAATCCAAGACAGCCTGGAATCCTGAGGAAAGTGCTTTGAGTGCCCTGGGTAAGGCCTCTGGTGATACATTATGATGAATAGTTAATAATGGGGCACTTATAATAAACTGAAATACACTCTTCAGTGTAAGTGTTCCATTGCCTGGAAGTAATTTATTGTTCTCTTTTTGCCATATCTCCATTTTCAGAGCTATCTTTCTCTGTATTGAAATGGCATGCAAGGTGCAGAACATGGTGCCGCTACATGGTATCTGCTGCATATTCAGCCAAAAAGGACTTGAAGACATAATAACTCAGTTATTAGTAACCATGGTTTAGTGTTACAAGAAGAAACCATGGTTTAATGTTACAAGAAGTAACTACCGTTTAGTGTTATAAGAACAAATCTAGTCCCTCCTCTATTTCTGGCTCCTGTTCCTTCCAAAGATGCAACCATGGATGCATTCCTGGTTGCAAATACCATGTACCTACACCATGTTCTGCACTTTGCATGCCATTTAGTTTAGAGTATTGACAAAAAACTAAACTGTCATTGATCTTGGCTATAATTACCGTATTTTCCAGTATACAAAGCGACTGGGGGTATAAGATGACCCCCCCCCCCAACTTTTCAACACAAAATAAAGAGTTAGGGATATACTCGTGGTTTAAGACGACTCCACATTCCATGGAGACTGGCTGGGGGTGATGGCCTGCTGGGCTGTCCCCACAGCCTCCACTACTCTACCCACTCTACTTTCAAGGCCCTCCTCTGCCCCGCTGTTCACCTCCTCTGAAGGCCACTGGACTCGCCTTAGGCCCAAGGAAGTGCCTCCAGAAGATGACTCCCAGCAGCCCCGGATGGCAGTGTGCCTGGTATATGCTTGCTGAGGCATTCTGGGAGACGTAGGAGTCAGGGAACTACGGCTCTCAGAGTGCCTCAGGGAGCACATCCCAGGCACACTACTGCCAGGGCTAATGGGAGTCGTCCGAAAGCACTTCCTTGGGCCTAGATGAGCCCAGTGGCCTTCGAAGGAGGTGAGAGTTAGGGGCAGAGGAGGGCCATGAGAGTAGAGCGGGGAGAGTGGCAGAGGCCGAGGGGACAGCCCAGAGTGCGATCACCCCCGGCCGGTGTCCATGACAATATGGCCAGCCGCTCCTCCTCCCCATGCCCTCCCTCCACCCTCCTCCTCCTCCTCCTCCCTCCCTCCCTCCTAAGGTAGTTGGATTGTTTTTCTTTTAATTATTATTATTTTAATTTTATACCTGGTGTACTAGACTACCTCCGACTTTTCATAAGATTTTCCAGGCCTAAAAAGTCGTCTTGCCAGAAAATAAGGTAGGGAAAATACCCATCTTCATAAACTATGGCTTGAAGTCAGGCATGTAGCCGGGGGGGGGGGGGATTGAGGGGCTTCAGCCCCCCTGCCCCGAAATTCTCATGGTGGTTCGTGAAAAGGCCTTACTGGTGCATTATTTAAATTGTTATGTTTATTCATATCATTATCTGATCACCATACTCAATATATCCCATATGCATGGGGGTATTGGGGTAATGATACAAAAGGTTTGCTAGGTTAGACCCTCTTTCTCTCAGACTCAGCCCCCCCCGAAATCCCCCCTGAAAAAAACTCAGCCCCCCCCCCCCCCCCCCGAATCGAAATCCTGGCTATGGGCCTGCTTGAAGTTGGTTTGTTTCCATTACCTGTATATAAAATAAATTACAGTATCTTTAGATTTCAGTAACATGCCAATCTGTGGCAAATCTAAGGGCCCTTCCACACAACCCTATATCCTGGAATATCAAGGCAGAAAATCCTCCAATATCTGCTTTGAACTGGGTTATCTGAGTCAACACTGTCATATATTCCAGTTCAAGGCACAGATAATATTCAGCTGTGTGGAAGGGGTCTGAGTTCACACTCAGATAATGTGGGATTTTCTGCCTTGATATTCTGGGATATAGAGCTGTGTGGAAGGGCCATTTAGATAGAAAATGAATCTGACATAGCTCTGCTGGTGGGAAAGGGAGAGTGTGCCGAGTCCACTGGAGACTAGATTGACCCTCTTTAATGTAATACTTAACTCTGGTTAAACATGACACTGAAGATAGGAGAAGGTTCCTCAGATACTGGGTTCAGATTCACTGTTTATCACCCCTCTCCCCAACTTCACGCTATATTGATTTCTATATTCTATACTGATTGACACATCACTAGCTCTGTTTTGTCAGGTAATAACAGAAACAGGTATTACCCATTTTCTTCTGAATTATAACTAAATGATGCTTTCAATGCCGCCCTATAGACAAGATGAGGGAAAGGGTGCCCTTAGCTCTCTCTCACACACAGGCATGTAGCCGGGGGGGGGGCTTGGGGGCTTCAGCCCCCCCCCAAATTCTCATGGTGGTTCGCGAAAAGGCCTTACTGGTGCATTATTTAAACTGTTATGTTTATTCATATCATGATCTGATCACCATACTCAATATATCCCATATGCATGGGGGTATTGGGGTAACAATACAAAAGGTTTGCTCGGGTAGACCCTCTTTCACTCAGACTCAGCCCCCCCCCCCGAAACAAACTCAGCCCCCCCCCCCCAAATCGAAATCCTGGCTATGGGCCTGCTCACACACATACACATACACAGAAAAGTTTATGTATGTATGTTTTTTTTAAATTGTGGCATAATAACACCTTCTATTCAAGGAATGTTACTGTAATTTGTTTTAGGATTGTGGCCAATTTAAGAATAGGAAACATTTCTGGAAAATGTTGATTGCCGTGCAGCAGACTGATGCTTTCATTGCTCTCCCACAAGTTAAAGGAAGAACTGTAAATTGCTTTTGATTGTCGCATTAGAAATCACTTGTGGGAGGGAATGAAAGCATTAGTTTGCAGCATCTGAATTGACAGAACAGATCCCTGCTGCTCACAGCTGCTGCCCAGTTTGTATTGGGGAAGTACTTGTGGTTGGGCCAGAAAACTGTTCCTTAGGCCCAATCTACACTGCTGCATAAAATCCAGATTATCTGCTTTGAACTGGATTATAAAGCAGTGTAGACTCATATAATCCAGTTCAAAGCAGATAATGGGGATTTTCTGTTTTGATAATCTGGATTATATGACAGTGTAGAAGGGGCCTCCATTGAGTATAACCAAGCAGCTGTTCTAGAATCTCCGCTATTGTGCTTCGCACCACTGGTTTACGGTAATGTGATCTTCAATATTTTAATGGTTTTGTAGCTGAATAAATTTTGATTTACATTTTTATATTCCCCCATTCCCTATATTCTAAACATTCAATTTTAATGAAGTAAAAATATATCAGTCATGTAATTCTTTGAGGTTCATTCTAATTTTTCTGTTAACTTGACTTTTATATAGCCTATTTTGTAAGTTAGCACACTCTGCACAGAAGATGAAGGTCAGCCCTGTAGTCTAATCCACTCATTTTTCACACCAGTGTCCCACTTAGAACTATGATTGTCACACAGGCATCAAATATGGATTTCTAGAAAGAACACCTTTGTCAAGTGTTCCTATAGTTTGAGATTAAGAGGGTGACTACCAAAGAACAATAATTTATTTGACGCACTCAGTCTATGAATCTCTTTGTACATATTTAGCTGGTACCTTGTAGTCAGAACAGCCCATTCCTATCAGAAGACTATATCAGACATGCACAGAATGGCACTGTTCCATGTTCCTTTTGAACATGGAATGGATTGATATTTTAAACTTGAAAATTTAAGGCGAACTAAGTATCTTGGGAGAACTTTCCAGTAAATTAAAAAAATTGTCCATCTATTCTCCTATGGGAATATATACTTTCAGTTTTTATCTAGGCATCAGAAGGGCCCCTTCTCCACTTCCATATAATCTACATTATCAAATCATATAATCCAAGTTATCTGATTTGAACTGGATTATATGTGTCTGCTCTGTCATATAATCCAGTTCAAAGCAGATAATCTGGATTTTATATGGCAGTGGATAAGGGGCCTAAGTTAGCTACTTATCTGTTTTCAAAACTTCTTGCTCTTCTATATTGGAATATCTTTGTTTAGATATGTGCTATTTAAGCATTTGAGTTAAGACCACACAATTTCTTTTGTTCCAAAGAAACTGCCTGTACCAGTCTTGGAAGCTGTGATAATCTTTAGAATGGTATTATGCTACCTGGAAACCTGATACAATCCTAGCTATGAAATAATTCCAGTTCCCTGTCGACTGGAAATGTATCCTCTAACTATTTATTTATTTTATATACTTTGATTTATATCCTGCCCTCTCTCCCTCGTTGAGGGACTCAGAGTGACTCACATGCAGCAGCTATTCAATGCCATTCAACATAACCCACATCATATTCAAAATACATATCAATAAATACATATAAAATGTATATAACTAATCTAAAAATAATAATACAGGATAACAGAATTGTAAAAACCCTATAATGAAGGTTAAAAACCTCCACTTTCCCATTGTCATATTCCATATTCATTGCACTTGACCCAACTTAACTGTTGTCTTCCCCAAAGGCTTCCTTCCAAAAGGAAAGTATTTATTTGTTTCCTGAAGGATAATTGAAGGATAATTGGGAGGGGGCCATTCTGGTGTCCTTTGGTAGGGATTTCTGGAGCCGAGGGGTCACTGTCGAGAAGGCCCTCTCTCTCGTTCCCACCAGCTGCACCTGAGATGGGAGTGGGACCGAGAGTAGAGCCCTGTAGTCTAATCCTCTCATTTTTCGCACCAGTGTCCCACTTAGAACTATGATTGTCACACAGGCATCAAATATGGATTTCTAGAAAGAACACCTTTGTCAAGTGTTCCTATAGTTTGAGATTAAGAGGGTGACTACCAAAGAACAATAATTTATTTGACGCACTCAGTCTATGAATCTCTTTGTACATATTTAGCTGGTACCTTGTAGTCAGAACAGCCCATTCCTATCAGAAGACTATATCAGACATGCACAGAATGGCACTGCACCACCCTTTTGAACATGGAATGGATTGATATTTTAAACTTGAAAATTTAAGGCGAACTAAGTATCTTGGTGTCCTTTGGTAGGGATTTCTGGAGCCGAGGGGTCACTGTCGAGAAGGCCCTCTCTCTCGTTCCCACCAGCTGCACCTGAGATGGGAGTAGGACCGAGAGTAGAGCCTCTCCAGTTGATCGTAGGGCTCGGGCTACTTCATATCTGGACATAGGGAACTAATATGGGATGATGCGGTCAGATAGATAGCTTGGTTCTGAATGATTTAGCCTGAACTATCCAAGTTTGGGCAAGTTAATCCTCTGTTATCTCACTTTTTTATTGACTGTTGCTAGAATACTAAATGATTTCTGTTATATAAATCTGTGTATACCTAGCTCCCCATATTTACTTGAGCATAGTGAGCTATTGAATGTAATGCACACCTCAAATTGAAAGGAAAATGCACATTACAAGAAATGGAGTTGCTATTGAGTATAATGTGCCCAGCAGCACAGCCATAGCATGTCAGAGATGCTTGCAATGTGAGTGGGGTCATTTGGGAAGCCATGCCCCTTTGTCAGGCCAAGGCTGGCAAACTCACCAGTCTAACATGATTCCCAATTGGCCTCTTTAACATGGTCTTTAAAAACTGAGGTTTTGAAGGTCTCATGAATGAGGCGAGTTGGGAATCACATAGGACTGAGCTGGGGGGTGGCGGCGAGAGACCCCTAGAACCATTTGGGAGGCAGGATCTGCGGCTAAGTGGTAGGAATGCCTGGGTCAACAGCAGGGCTCTCCTCTTCCTTCTCCAGGTGCCACGGAGCCCTGAGGCTGCCACCACCATTAGGAACCGTCACACACTCAAATCTAATGCATACCTAAATTTTGACAATGTAATTTAGATAAAAAGGTGAGCATTAGACTTGTGTAAATATAGTATGTAACAAAGGTACAAATCAACTGCTTTACTGAATTGTGAAGATGATATACCAACAAGAACATTCAATGCAGATTGGTGCCCAGCATGCATCTGAACCAATGCACTGCACATCAGGATTGATGCCATGCACATTGGTTTCCGATTTGCATTGGTCACCAATGTGCATGGGCACTTTGTTTGCTTCTCTTACACAATAACACAACAGCAGCCTTCTGCTGTAATGTATGCATGATTCTAATTCCTGCATACCCAAGACCACTTTCAAAAACACAAATATGAGTTTTAAATGCCATTTTAGTATCTACTGTATTTTAATTTTGTTTTTACCACACTGCTCCTATTTAATTGCTTTTTCATTTTTGTATTGCACCTTTTAAACTTACTTAGCATGCATTGTTAGCCACTTTGAGTCCTTACGGGGAGAAAGGCGGGGTATAAAGAGAATAAACAAGTAAATCCCCAAAAGCATTCTGACCTTCATTTCTAATAAACTAGTCTGAAATGAGAAGCACAATAGAGTGTGCATTTCTTAAAAAGGTAAAAATGTATTTGGAGATGTTTTAACTAGCTTAATTGAACCTCTTTAAGCTCTTCTCAAAATTCCTCAGGTAACTTGCCTCGTCCAACTAATGCTGTTTGTCTTCATCTGCAGCTATTAAAAGAAGCAGGTGGGCTAGACAAACTGTGCAGCCTTTGGATAAACCTCCTTCCAGACATAAGGCTGCATGGTCTGTTGGAAAATAGTAACTGAAAGGTGTCAGGAAAGATCTAAATCCAGTGGGTGTTCAATCTTATGTTAAACAAACATGTTTCTGGTGTGTTCTGAATGTGAGCTCTTCTTCCAGGTCGAAAAAACCTAATAAGAAATATCAAAAGCTGTGTAATTAAGTGTTTTCCTTAAATAATTTCAGCTCTCAAAGTAATGTCAAAAAAACCTCATCACACTAGAGAATGAAGTTCCAGAGGTTCCTGGCAATTCCAGACTTTAACAGCCTCCCTAAACTACAAACCCCAGAATTCTGCAGGAGACAGAAACCGGATTTAACGTGGATTCATTCTCTAGTGTGTTGAAGTAGAGAGTTTGAAGCGAAACTTTTAAAATTACAATCAATATGGTCCACACCCTAATTTACATGTACTAATTGCAAGGAACCTCTGGAACTTCTAAACAGAAATTTGGGGCCACTTTCTAAGCAAATGCTGGAAAACTTCGGTGAACACAGCTCTTGGTTAAAAGGCACAGACAACAGATATTTGGTGTGAGAGTTTATTTGGTGTTGGTGTGCATTTCAAATAAGAGCTCCAGAGTTTTGTTTCAGTGTCTACTTAAGACTACTGAATATGGATGGTGAGGGAACTGTTGCAGTCACCCATGGTATGTTTGAATTCTTGCTGTGCACAAATACAAATTGGTTGTCCAATTGGAAGAAAATGTCCGGCAACTTGAAATTTACACACCTAATCTTCAGCATATTGGGGATCATGAGGGTTTTTTTAGACAGAGCAAGGCAGAGTGTCCTGGATGCAGGCATGTAGCCGGAGGGGGGGGGGCTCGGGGGGCTTCAGCCCCCCCCCCCGAAAATTCTCATGGTGGTTCGCGAAAAGGCCTTACTGGTGCAATATATCCCATATGCATGGGGGTATTGGGGTAATAATACAAAAGGTTTGCTAGGGTAGACCCTCTTTCACTCAGACTCAGCCCCCCCCCCGAAACTCAGCCCCCCCCCCCGAAATGAAATCCTGGCTACGGGCTTGCCTGGATGTTTTCCAAATACAGGAGGTAGGTATTTGAAGGAATGTGATGCAAAGACGTAGAAGAACTGAGGGTTTTCCTTTGAGTTTAGAGCTGCCAAATTGTTTTGAAGTTCTCTCCCTCATTAATGATGATGGAGTATAGGAATAAAAACAGAGAATGTGCAGGTGACCTTGGAAGATTCAGCACATGGAATGGTCCGTCCCAATCATCAGAGTAGATGTGTGGTGATCATAAGGGAATCCCTACTGAGGGGAACAGAAACAATGATTTCCAGGTCTGATAGGATATCACTAAAGGTGTGCTGTATTTCTTGGGAAAGATCTGTCAGAACAGAGAGGCTGACAAGACTTGTCAATCCACTGAATGTTACATCTTCCTTCTGGTCCTTATGGGAATTATTAGTACTACAAGGTGTAGTCTTTAGGATATCACACAGGAATATGAGGCTCTGGGTAGGAAGCTGAAGGACTTGAATACATAAGTTATTTAATCTATCCTCCCAATTGAAGGACAAGCCCATGAAGGGAGAGAAGAATAGTGGAGAGCAACAACTGGAGCCGCTGGGAATGATTTGGCTTCTTGAACTACACTTCACGGTTTCATGAAGATGAACTTCTGGCAAATGATGGGTTGGACCTCTCAGCAGTTGGCAGGAATGTTTTTGCTAAGACTCACAAACCTGATTAGGTGTGTTTTAAATGGAGTTTCGTGGAGGAGGAAGACAATATCCTTGAGGACATGAGTTCATTAAGTGCTGGAAATAATAGCCTGACCATTGTAGAGAGAACTGGATGAATAGTACAAAAACCTGACAGTGGGAGGGAAAGAAACTTAAATAATCAGCTGGAGGAGGGTAATTCATAGTCATAGTTGTCTGTAAATTAAGCAGGTGCATGAGAAATATATATAATCCAACAAATTTCTCACATGCTTTGCAAACAAATTTGTTGTCCAAAAACTGGAAGAAGCAATAAGGAAATCAGCTATTTAGGATCTGATCCTGACCAAAAACAGTGATGACCTGGTTAGTGAAGTGGAAGGGGTGGGCTCATTAGGTAGGAGTGTCCAGTGCTGAGCACTGTAGTTCAAGTAAGAAATTGACAACCTGGAACACGCCCAGAGGAAGGCAACCAAAATGGTTACAAATCTGGAAACTTATGAGAAAATGGGTATGTTTATCCTGTAGAAAAGAAATGACATCATAGCCATGGTTAAATATTCAAGATTGAGCAAGAATGTTTTCTGCTGCTCGAGAGACCAGGACATGGAACAATGGATTCAAATTTCAGGAAAATAAATTCCACCTAAACATCAGGAAGCACTTCCAGAATTGGAGTGTGATAGTATCTCCTTCACTGCAAGTTTATAAATATCTGTTGTGAGTGTACTCCTACATGGCAGGGAATAGAACTGGAAGGGCACTGTGGTCTCTTCCAACTCTGTGACGCTATGGTGGTGGACCTTCTCCCAATTATTCTGCTCATATGCAAACTGGACTACCCAACTAATAGCAGGCAGTGCTCTTTCTGAGTATGACTCTGAAGTTATTGCAGCTACTCAGATAACTGTGAAAACCATGTATTCTGAGCCTGTCACTCCAGTACTATATTAGTTGGCTGTGTTGGTTGCTATTTTACTTCTGAGTTTCCTGCAAAGTGCAATTCAAAGTCCAATTCAAAAGCTCTGGCCTTTAAGGCCTTAAGTGATTTAGGATCAGATTGATGGATGTTTGTGCTCAGGATAAGATACAGCAGCTCTGCTCACAGAACTGTAAATACATATGATCATAATCATTGGATTGTTTAAAAAATCCCTTTCAATTGTGTCTCCCCAAACACAGAACTCTCTCCCTCAAGAGATCATTTGGGTTCCATTTTATTTTCTTGATGTAATTTTCCCTGAACACAGTTTTGTTTTAGTCTATCTAGGGACAGGATGTGGTACTGATTTAATTATTTCTCTTGTTCAGTTTTTAGAATATCACTTCTTTGTAGTTAGGTTTGTGTTATCATATGTTTATGTTTCGTGCTCTCTCTTTCTCTCTTTCATTCTATACACACACACATACATATATATGTATATATAAGCTTGTTTATGGATGTATATTCTGCTTAATATTTCTGCTATACAAATTCAGCAAATAAAAAGAAATATATTAGAGGACACTTAATTTTGTTGTTGTTGCTGCTGCTATTGTGTTCCTTCAAGTCATTTTTATTCATGGCAACCCTAAGGCAAGCCTATTGTGGGGTTTTCTGGGGCTGAGAGTATGTGACTCACCCAAGGTCCCAATGGGCATCCATGTCTGATTATGGAAGGCAACCCTGGTGAGAGTTGCAGTCCACTACTCAAACCATATCCATACAATAACTTTGTGGCATTGCAGTAAAAGACAATGATGACAGTGTAGTCTGAATCCTTTTGTTACTTCCACGTAGACCAGACACACTGAATCAATAAGATTTGCTCGGAGTAATGGAATTGATGTCTTTAAACCTTTGCTTCTCCAGATGTTTTACACTACAATTCCAACATTCCTTCTCTGTGGCTACGTTTCATAGTGCTAAGAAGGACTGAAGGTCAACCCAATCGGTAGAATTGCAACTTTTCTTCCATATAACCAATGCAGTTTTTAATGAACTTTTTTCTTTTAAAAAATGACAAACTTCTTCCATGCCTAGTTGTTATTCTTAGAAAATTTCCTAGTTAATTTTCTGTAACTGGAAATGTCAAGCACATTATATTATATTGCCCACTTGCAGTTAAAGGAACAACTAAACCAAAGATAGGTTTGGCTAATGTCTTGGGGCCTGTTCAAACCAGGCATGTAGCCAGAACCACCATGAGAATTTTCGCGAACCACCATGAGAATTTCGGGGGGGGGGCTGAAGCCCCTCAAGCCCCCCCCCCCCCCGAAATTCTCATGGTGGTTCGCAAAAAGGCCTTACTGGTGCATTATTTAAACTGTTATGTTTATTCATATCATGATCTGATCACCATACTCAATATATCCCATATGCATGGGGGTATTGGGGTAACGATACAAAAGGTTTGCTAGGGTAGACCCTCTTTCACTCAGACTCAGCCCCCCCGAAACCCCCCCTGAAAAAAATTCACCCCCCCCCCGAAATGAAATCCTGGCTACGGGCCTGGTTCAGACAGTGCCTTTATTGCAGTATCTACCGCAATAAAGGAGGGGCTATCCAGATGATGTTCTGGACAGTCCCAAATTAATTTGCTACAAACCAGGAAAACCCTAGTTTGTAGAGAATTAATTAGATAGTGGGTTTATTTTGCGCCTTCTTGGAAGGCGCAGGATAAATCCGCTATTTCCGGTTCTGGACTGCAGAATACTGTACAGACAGTATTCCCACAGTTCATCGGGCTAAATAAGCCTGGTAAACTGTGAGAATACTGACCCCCCCCCCAAGCCCCCACACCACTTAGAAAAGTAATGAAAACTTACGCGGTCTCCTTTACAGGTTTCAACCAGTTCTGCTGGTGCATAGAAATGACGTGTCAGAAGAGCGAGAGGAGGCAGAGGGAGGAAAATTGCTTCCCCCCCCCTTTCCTGGCGCATCATTTCTACGTGTCAGGAGAGCTGGCCCAAGCCTGTAATGGAGGCCGCATACGTTTTCATTACTTTTCTAAGGGGGCTTGGGGGGAAGGGGGGAGGGCCTCTAGACATTCTCTTGGGCTAGTCCCGAGAGAACGTCTGGACACCCACCCCAGAAAGCACGTGCTATCTAGGGTGGGTGTTTACAGCCTCCCAGAAACATCTGCATTTTTTAAACATGGATGCTTCTGGGATAAAAGGCAGTCTGGATCTGCCCTTGGCTTCCCAAGAGCTGGGTCAGCTGCTCCAAGTCAGACCCAAAGAACTGTAATGGAGCTCTGAAGAACAATGCCAGCAGACATTGTAAGTGTCTATGAATGAGGAACTGTTTATGGCCATAGGCACATATAGACACATACAATTACAAAAGCATAAAACATACCACTTCATGTACTGCATTTCTGTAAGATCAAACAGCCGTTCTCACTTGCTATCCTAAGCTGCTGTCTTTTATACTTCACATTTACCAAAATGTCGCTACTACACAAAACCCACCACCATCTCCTGTTCCTACTTTATTTCAAATTAAATTCATACTGTTTCACAGCAATGCCGTTCTTTATCTAAATGTTTACTTACAGATCCACAAATCCTCCCGCTATATTAAGTATGCCCTTGTCTATATATACACACAAATTTGCACACAAGCTGTTAGAGGTAGAAATATATGGGAAACAAGTCAAAACATAAGGAAACCAAGAACAAATATCAAGGGATGGGAGGGAAGCTGCTGCTGTTCCTTCTCTCCCTGAAGTAACCTCAAATAACTCAGTCACTCCTGTGAGATCCTTACCCTGTCATGAACCCAGGAGTAATTCTGAAAGCTCATTTCATGTGGTGTTTCTCCTGAAGACGAACAACTCTCCCAATGTTGTTGCCCATAAACCCTGAATGAGCATCCACATTGTAAGATTTGTTTCTGTCCAGGAAAAACACCACATGAAATGAGCTATCAGAACTAAGGATTGTGGCATCTTCTGGAACCAGATGGAAATAAAGCTTTAAATAGCCACACCATCTTAATAGTCTTCTTCTCCACCACAAAACATGAAAAAAGCAAGCATATCCTCCTCAACACATTTATTTAGAAGTTCATTCCAGAACGTACAGTGGGATGTGAATGCTCACTATCCCTCCCCTCATACTGCCTTCCTTGAGTCGTTTCACACTTTTGTTGTGTTCTCCTACCTTGTTGCTCACACTGTTCACGCCCTTACCTCCTACTCCTTCTCTCACCTCATTTCGTGTGTCCCTCCACCAACACCATGACTTATTGCTGAAAGGTGAGGCAGACTTATTTCTTGCAGAACAATCTCATCAAACCTGATGAGTGCCTTCACATTATGTCTTATACAGAACTCCTCCAAGAGCTAGAAACATCTAGAGTGGAGCCATACCATAGAATTATAGCAGTTTGACATCACCTTAATTGCCATGGTTTATTGCTATAGAGTTCTGGGATTTGCAGGTTGCTGTGGTACTAGAGCTTTCTGACAGAGGTCACTTCTAGACAGCGATTTATCATGGGAGAAAATGGGTTAAAGTAACCAGTTTTCTCCAGCATTGCTGTCCGCACAGGCACCCAAAAGAAACGGGCTTTCCCATGTGGCAAACAAGCCCTATGAGGAGAGGCTTAATGAGCTGGGCATGTTTAGCCAGAAGAAGAGAAGGCTAAGGGGAGACATGATAGCCATGTACAAATACATGAGAGGAAGTCATAGGGGGGAGGGAGCAAGCTTGTTTTTGGCTTCCCTGGAGACTAGGACACGGAACAGTGGCTTCAAACTACAGGAAAGGAGCTTCCTGATAATAGTGGTTGTAGGTTTTTTCGGACTATATGGCCATGTTCTAGAGGCATTCTCTCCTGACATTTCGCCTGCATCTATGGCAAGCATCCTCAGAGGCTGATAATAATCCTTCTGCTGCTATATTATGATTTTTCATAGGAAATACTATATCATGGCCGGCTGTAGCCAATTAAAGTAAAACAATACAGCCCAGTAGTGCCAGAGGAAGGAAGAGGTGGTCCAAGACACTTTGCTGCCTTAGGCAAATGACAAGCTGGTACTCCACCCACGTTCCACATACAGAAATGAATTAAACTGGCAGTTTGTTTTCTTGAAAACTAGTGATTGAAACGTGTCCTACTCCACACTTGTGGGATGAAGAACAGGCTGTGTAGCACCCCTAGTTATCTCCATGAAAGTAAAGAAATGCCCAGAAGTTTCAGAAGGAATGGCTGAAGCGTGCCATTGCTTCTCCCAGGAACTGCAACCTGAGTTGGATGCCTCACTCAGCCTAATGATAGGCCTGGCCTTGTCATATAGGAAGCAGCTGCTAAGTATATTTCTTTGAATGCCCTTGCTGTATAATACAACACTGTATCTGGTGAAATATTTAGGAAGACCATGCACAACAGCCCAGCATAGTTGGCTATGAATTTATTTTTCCCAAGTAGAACCCATTGAGAGTTGCCAGATGTACAAGTTGGGTTTAGAAAAGGCAGAGAGGAACGAGAGACCAAATTGCTAATATCCGCTGGATAATGGAGAAAGGCAGGGAGTTTCAGAAAAACATCTATTTCTGCTTCATTGACTATTCTAAAGCCTTTGACTGTGTGGATCATAATAAATTGTGGCAAGTTCTTGGTGGGATGGGCATACCAAGCCACCTTGTCTCTTTCCTGAGGAATCTGTACAAGGACCAAGTAGCAACAGTCAGAACTGACCATGGAACAACAGACTGGTTCAAGACTGGGAAAGGAATATGGCAGGGTTGTATACTCTCATCCAACCTATTCAACTTGTATGAAGAACACATCATGCGATGTGCGGGGCTTGAGGAATGCAAGGCTGGGGTGAAATATGCAGATGACACAACTTTGCAGATGACACCACTTTGATGGCCGAAAGTGAGGAGGAGCTGAAGAGCCTTCTAATCAAGGTGAAAGAAGAAAGCACAAAAGCTGGGTTGCAGTTAAACATCAAAAAACCAAGATTATGGCAACAAGAATGATTGACAAATGGGAAATAGAGGGAGAAAACGTGGAGGCAGTGACAAAGATTACTGCAGATGCAGACTGCAGCCAGGAAATCAGAAGATGCTTACTTCTTGGGGGGAGAGCAATGACCAATCTTGATAAAATAGTGAAGAGTAGAGACATCACACTGGCAACAAAGATCCACATAGTTAAAGCAATGGTATTCCCCATAGTCACCTACGGATGTGAGATCTGGACCATAGGGAAGGCTGAGTGAAGTAAGATAGATGCTTTTGAACTGTGGTGCTGGAGGAAAGTTGTGAGAGTGTCTTGGACAGCGAGAAGATCCAACCAGTCCATACTTCAAGAAATAAAGTCTGACTGCTCATTGGAGGGAAGGATAGTAGAGGCCAAGATGAAGTACTTTGGCCACATCATGAGAAGGAAGGAAAGCTGAGAGAAAAAGTATGATGCTGGGGAAAATGGAAGGAAAAAGGAAGAGGGGCTGACCAAGGGCAAGATAGATGGATGGTACCCTTGAAGTGGCTGGATTGACCTTGAAGGAGCTGGGGGTGGTGACGACTGACAGGGAGCTCTGGCGTGGACTGGTCCATGAAGCCACGAAGAGTTGGAAACAACTGAACGAATGAACACCAACAACAGAACCCATTAACCACAAATCCTGACATATTTCTCAGATCCCACTTAGCCATTTAGCTCCAGGAAAGCTATGTCCAGAGCTAATCCATTAAACATTTGCACATGAGGACCTTAGTGGGATCTCATCAAACATAATATACATACAGGCAGATGGGTTTTTTGAGAGTTGTTATTGATAATCTTTGATGCCTGTAGGATAGAAAGAGGAGCTATAATTTATCTCCCATCATTTCGTAAGACGAGGGATGTATCCTAAGAAGCATTAGCTTTAAGGCATAATGTTTAAGCAAACCGGAGAGCCAAAAGCAGTCCCATTGTGAAATGTTCTACAAGCATATCCAACCCTGCCATTATTTATAAATATAATAGATACATAGAAGAAGGGACCTATGTGACTGTTGTAAAATCAAAAGAACAGTCTTATTTGGTATTCTGGATTCAGATAAACCATAGATGGATGATAAACATTGCTGCCTTAGAAAATCAGCACACAACTGTGATTCCTGCAATGTTAACTTTAGTGCATATGACTGTGAAATCTCTCCCAGTCTACGTCTCCCGATTACAATATACTGTAAAGTTGCATTTATAAGTGGTATGGCACATACTTTATTTTAGAAAATTATTTCAATGTGAAGGAGTTGTATGAATTTCTCCCTCCTCGCTCACCATGTCTATTTCAAGGTTGAGGCGTCTGTGAAATATTAGCAGGCAAACTGAGGAACACGTATCGAGCAAAGAAGAGCAATTTTAACAACTGAGACCACATTAGTAATGTTTTTCACAAAAAGGAGATTGAGTGGTAGACAGTATTATTAAATACTTCAGAATGGGGGAATTAAAATGTGAAAAGGGAAAGGGAAATTCTTTTTCTTCTTTCTTCCAAATCTAAAATTTAATTTTCAAAAATCAGATTGGTTGTTTGATTGCTTTTTGCCAGTTGCAGTTCCTAGATACTTCAGCCCTTGACTAAGCATTCTCGGTTCCTTTGTGTTTTCTGGAAGGCCCAGAAAAGCCAAAGTCTGAACAGCAAAGAAGAAGCAGGGGAAGCCGAAAAAATGAAGTCCTTTCAATTAACGAAGGGGTCATTCAGTGTTCAGTCTATGGTATGATTTGCTTTATAAAACATGCACACTGTACTGCAGATACATGAATATTTTGTAGCTAAAACCATGAAAAATATACAATGAATGATATTACATGTAATGTATTTCCCATTTTTAAAATACACTGCCTAGAATATGGTGTAACTCCTGGACTATATTCTTCTGTTCCTCAGTTTTCACTATGTTCTCCACTGGGGGATGGACTGCTCTGATATTTCACCCCAGAGAAGCAATTGTTCTGTTTTTGTTTGAAGGCTCACAATTGCAATGCCTTCTAGACTTTACGCACATGGGGGGAAGTTGCCATCCTTAGACCAAATACTTTATCACACTTACCTGTTGTTTAACAGCCATTACATTTTTAAAGGAAATCCAAACATACTGGGAATTAAGTAAAAGGTAAGTAAAGGTTTTCCCCTGACATAAAGTCCAGTCGCGTCTGACTCTGGGGGTTGCTACTCATCTCCATTTCTAAGCCAAAGAGCTGGCGTTGTTCGTAGACACCTTCAAGGTCATGTGGCTAGCATGACTGCATGGACTGCCATTACCTTCCCACCAGAGCAGTACCTATAGATCTACTCACATTTGAATATTTTCAAACTGCTAGCTTGGCAGAAGCTGGGACTAACAGCAGGAGCAACATACTGGTTTGAAAAGAAACCCACCTGTTTGTAATTGTGCTACTGTGCCTCCATCCAGGCCTGTAGCGAGGGGGTGGTTTTAGGGGTTCAACCCCCCCCCTGAAATGTTTCAGATTTTTTTTTTAAAAAAACCTGGTTTACTCGTGAATTTTAACTGGTTAACCAAATCCTCCTGCTAAGTCTATGAGATGCAAAAAATTAAGAGTCCCTCCAGAACTGTAAGCACTATCTCAAGCAAATATTGACAATTTATTCACACTGTCATTACTTGCAGCAATAGCTGATGTAGTGAAGCAACCAAGTTGGGTGTGTGTGTGTTGAATGCTCTCATTAAGGAGGCCAGACTTGGTGGAGGTGGTTGACAGGGGCGGAGCTACAGGCTATTGAAGGTTGCTCTGCCCCCTGCTGTGCTCTTTGCTTCAGAGTGAGCTAGGAGGCAGGTTTCACCCCCCCCCCCAAATTTTCAACCCTCCCCAAAATTTTCAACCCCCCCCCCGAAATTTTCAATCCCCCCTGAAATTGTCAACCCTCCCCGAATTTTTTTTCTGGCTACGGCCCTGCCTCCATCCTTTGCTTCTCCTCTCCCAGTCCTCTTTCCATGTTTTGCCTCTTATCTCCCCACCCCACTAGTCTCCCATTTCTGAAGAATTTGCAAAAAAAAATATGTTAAAGTGTAGGAGAAGCAGACTTTGTCACTTTCTTCTTTTTGGGGGGGGGGATGGGGGACGGAGATGGAATGCAATTGGCCCAAAGGGAGAAGGTGTTGGCTTAAGCAGGGAGGTGTTCCCAGGGGAAGGGGGATGAGATTGTAGCTAACCCTTGAAAGCCACTCTTTCACTTTCCACAGGTTTATTCTTCCATATTTTGTGTTTGGCAACCTGATCATGCATTTTCCTGTTCCCTGAGATCCCACTGACAATAGCTAGGGAAAATGAAGAAGCACATTATATATGTGAAAGTAAAAGAGAATGTCTGGGGACAGATGTGAGGGCTAAAATTTGGAAGCAGTATTTGTTACGCTGCCTGGAGTGTGCTGGTCATCTCAAAAAGGATTTTTATCCTCAATATAAGAAGGAAAAGTAATTAGTTAATGGCTGTTTCCAATTGACAAGGGGAGTCAGGCAAGGGTGCATTTTATCAGCCTGTTTAACTTTGAATATATTTTACAGAAAGCAAGATTAGCTGCAGAGGAAGGAGGCATGAAAATTGGTAGAAAGAGCACCAACTATTTGTGATATGTAGATGATGTCATACTGATAACACAAATATCAAAGACTTGGAACAATTACTGAAGAAAGTAAACAAAGAAAGTGCAAAGCCTGAAAGGTTAAAAAAAACCCCACAAAATAATGGTCACATATTATTTACATAACTTTAAAGTACATGATAAATATTTTCCATACTTTGGCTCAATTATTAATCCAAATGGAAACTGCAGGGAAGAAATTCAAAAAAGACCACAACTTTGGAGGTCAGCTATGAACTTTGGAGGTCAGCTATGAAGGAATTATAAATATAAATTAATGAAAACTAAATTTATTATTGTCCAAGGTTTCGTATTTCCCATTTCTATGTCTGTTTTGAAAGCTGGACAGTGAAGAAAGGTAATAAGAAGCAACTTGGAAGGTGTCATAAGATGAAGTTGTCTTGATGACATTTAACAACAAACAGCAATACAAAATAGTAACAGTACCTGTCAAACCATGTTAAGAGTTCTACTCCTCCCATATTGTGCTCAAAGGTATCAATGTGATGTTGATTTTTATAACAGGTTTTCACTTGTAACATATTGTTACTTGTAACACAAAGCCTACCGGTACTTACATCATTGATTCTCTCATGATACATTTACAGCTGCCCCTCCACATTTGTGGTTTTGGCATTGGTGGATTTTATTAGTCACAGATTTATTGTCGAAGTCTTTCATGGCTGGAATCACTAGGTTGTTGTAGGTTTTTTGGGCTATGTGGCCATGTTCTAGAAATATTCTCTCCTGATGTTTCGCCTGCATCTATGACAGGCATCCTCAGAGGTAGTGATCTCACAACCTCTGAGGATGCCTGCCACAGATGCAGGGAAAATGTCAGGAGAGAATGCTTCTAGAACATGGCCACACAGCCCAAAAAACCTACAACAACCCATTTGCAGATTTGATGAAAACTTCTCTAAGAATCTCATTGTCCTCCAGTGGGATTCTATAGTCCGCTTCCAGCAAAAGTTGACCATAGAGTTATGCTGGAAGACATTCCTAGGTGTTCCCTTAGGCTAAAATAAAGCAATTTATTTTATTCACTACTCTTTTTTTTTTACTTTCATGGGGGTCCTGTGTTCCTTAACCTCAGCAAATGTGAATGGCTGACTGTACATGATTGGACTTCACAGATACATGGGAATATTCAGATGTAGGAATTACTATTTTTGCTCATCCTGTATCTTCAGTGAACAGCAGGAAGTTAAATGTAGTAAACAATTAGGTGGCCTTTGGTTTGCAGTCACACAAAAAGCAAGAACATGAGATCTTTGGTATTTTTAAAAAACACCAGCAATATTCTGAGTGGCTTGCACAGGGCAGATTCTTATATTCTTTGGGTCAAATCAAGTTTGGTTAGGTGTATATACTAGAAAGCCGCCACTTGTGAATAGAAGTCAAGGAGAGGGAAGCTCACCTAGGTGCCACTCCTTGAAGGCAACAAACATTGTGCTGAAAACAAGTCATTGCATTACTGCCACTTTAATGTTGCTATTCATCAGAAAGGAGAATGCTGGATTATGTCGCTTCATTGTTTATGACTCACAAGAATGCCATCATTCTCAAGGTGCTGTGTAAAAGAAAAACAAAAAACAACACAGAAACAAGAAACTTCTACATAGTGAAAAGGACATTGACTTTTATGAAGGACAGGCTAGGACAGGAGCCTCTTGCTTTATTACCCCACAGTTGCAAGGACTCCAAGACCTACAGCTGGATTCAATCCAGTCTCTGTGCCTCTGCATAGCTACATTTTGAGCTTTTCATAAAATGTGTATTTAATAAAGAAAGAGAAGTGAGAGTTTCAGAGATTTTAATTTGTATTGAGCTTGTCATCTTGCTCAGGTGCCCATCAATTTTGAAAAACGGTCTGATTTTGACAGGCAGACTGATAAACCAGCCAATGTCATAGGCTGAACTTGCACAATTTACATTTTTTTGACCACCACTCCCAGAATGTGGGATTCTGGGACTAGCAGTCCTATAACACATCAAATCAATGAGGAAAGGGATAGAAAAATCACTTTATGCCCTCTTTCTTACAAAATAGATAGTAGTGGGTTAGATGTATTTTTCTCCTATTCCAAGAAATGTAACAAGATGACACTGGAATGGGAATGTGTGGATTTCTCTCAAATGGTTCTGAAAGCCCAGCTCTGGGTTCCTGTTGAATTATGCTTTAAAATCTCTGCTTGGATCATCAAGTTGTAGTTATTGCAAGACAGCTTATCTGAGTTGAGCACTCAGTATTATTTTGTAATACTTCTGATTCAGTAACCTAAAACTGAAACTGATTCAGTTCTGATTCAGTAACCTAAAGTAGCAGTGGGCAATTGTGACCTTCCAGGTGTTTTCAGCCTACATCAGCCTTAACAAGTACAGCCTATAGTGTGGTTATAGGATGTGGATGCCAAAAGTTATGCTTTTAAAACAATTTCAGGTTGTTCTGCTTTGAACATGAAGTACAGCATTATCAAGATCCGGAGTACTATAATGAATTGAGTGTTGGACTAGGAAACTGGGTATCCAGGGTTTGAATTCCTGCTCAGGTATGAAAACCTACTGGCAAGGGAAGCACCACCCAAACAAATTCTGATAAGAAAATACTGTGATAGGTTCACTTTAGGGTCATCACACAAAATTATTTGAAGGTACACACAACAACAATGAGCAGTTGGGACTCAACCTTACTATGGACTTCATCAGATGGGCAGGGGGAAAGCCGGTGGAAAGTGGGGAAAGCATCTTACCTTGTTCCCTCTTGTCTTTCCCCATCTTATGAGATGGCCAGTTATCCCATGTGCTTACTGTGCCTTTCCCCATGTTTCCCCCGTTTTCTTCTGCATTCTTCTGCTTGGAGCCATATACCACTCAACTCCTGAAGATGGTCTTCGGGCTCTGTTCCTTGGGCTTAGGAAACAGAGTGCCACGGAGTCCCACCAGAAGTAACCTTATGTCATGTGATGACCTCTGTGGGGCTTCTGTGGGGCTCCGTTTCTTAAGCACATGGAAACAGAGCTCACAGACCATCTGTTGAGATCTTCTATAAAGAACACACAGTTGTGTGTCCTAAGGAATTTTTATGGTGGATCTAAAATGACCCTATCATAAGGTTTTCTTGGCAAGATTTGTTTGGAAGAGGGTTAGGATTGACTTTGCCTGATACTGAGAGAATATGATTTGCCCAAGGCTACTCAGTGTGCTTCCATGATTGATGGGGATTTGAATCCTGGTCTCCTGGAGTCAAACCTCTTATACAAGTTTGCATCCTATTATATTGTGCATTATTGTTCAGTAAGAATAATAAGCAGCTGTATTATCATGATTTTTCCCCACAAAGATAAGCATGCTTTATAAACTCTGTTTTCTCTCCTTATCTTTTGCTGATTTGAGTTGGCCTCTATCTTTTGGTTTCTATCTGTTCATTGATTGATCTTTCACTAATTATCTAATTTCTTGAACTCAAAATCTGCTTTTCGTCATACACCAATCCCTTCTTTGCAATATTAAGCCTTATTGATGTGTTTCCAAAAACATTGTCATGAATCTTGACCTATTTGCTTTCAAATAGTTACTATATCTTCCTATACCAGAGCTTGGATATGAATTTTAATTCAAAAGAAAGCCTGTAAAAAGCAATTATCTCCAAAAAGTGTGCTAAAATGCACAGCAGTCAACTTTATTCAGTTGGTAGAAATTGCCAAACCCCAGTTGATGCTTCTGGCATTGGGAAATCTTTAAGCACTAAACATTTTATCCCTCATTGGCAAAGGAAAGTGTTGCCTTTCAGTATGCTTATTCAGCACTTTAATATCCAGACACATAGACCACCTCATCATATGCAGGAAGAGAAGCATCTTCACCCCACTTCTTTCTCTGCTGGTACGGGATCCCATGGAAGCCATCACATGACACAGGGCTACTTCCATCAGGACTCTGTAGGGCTCCATGCCAGCAGTGTCATCGAAAAAAGACAGAGGAGCTGAAAAGGAACCAGGGGACGGGGGGTTTTTTTTGGTCGTGTCAGGAGTCAGGGACGCCCGGATGATTTGATGTTTTATCATCCTTGTGGGAGGCTTCTCTCATGTCCCCGGATGAGGAGCTGGAGCTGATAGAGGGAGCTCATCCACCTCTCCCCGGATTTGAACGTGCGACCTGTCGGTCTTCAATCCTGCCGGCACAGGGCTTTAACCCACTGTGCCACCGGGGGCTCCACCAGGGGACAGTGGGGAAATATCATGGGAAGGGATGCCATGAACCTCGATGGTAGGGAACACAGCAAAACAGTTATCTAGCCTGCCCCACAATTTCAACTGCTGTCCCCTGCTTTACAAGGGGTCATTTGATGAGGTCCTTACTGTTTCCCGTATTATTCTCATTATGGCTTATCTGAGGCATAATAGTTTTGTCCACCTTCAAAGTATTTCAGTGATGCCAAGTGGCTTTCCTTCCTTTAATCTTTTTTAGTGAAGCGCGCACATTTTGCAATATCTATCCTGTATTTTGTAGGCAGTTGTCAAAGATAACCCACAAATCAGTATCAAATGAAAATCATTATGTTGTCTTTTAGAACAGGTATTGTGCAGGCTAGGTAATATATAAAAGGTAAGGGTTTCCCTTTGACACTGAGTCTAGTCGTGTCCGACTCTGGGGGGTGGTGCTCATCTCCATTTCTAAGCCAAAGACCTGACGTTATCCGTAGATGCCTCCAAGGTCATGTGGTCGGCATGACTGCATGGAGCACCATTACCTTCCCACCAGAGGGGTACTCACATTTGCATGTTTTTGAACTGCTAGGTTGGCAGAAGCTGGGGCTAACAGTGGGAGCTCACCCCATTTCCCAAATTTGAACTGCTGACCTTTTGGTCAGCAAGTTCAGCAACTCAGCAGTTTAACCCGCTGCTCCACCAGGGGCTCCTTGGTAGTTTATAGGGTCATTTAATAAAGGAATTGTTTTACAGTTCTAAAAGACTTTGGAGATATTGGCCCGAGCATAAGGAAAATGTGATCACACTCTGCAAGCATATTTTAAAAAATATAAAGGGGGCATTTTGGGGAACAAAAAGGTTAGATAGGGATACATTACATGGCCCAAGTTAGTGACCTGTTTTGCTGGTGGATTATTTTAATAAGGGAGAGGCAGAAGTCGTCAAATGCTTCCAGATATATTCCTTCCTACTAACAGCCCACTGAAAGGCCTTAGTGTCACAAGGATGCTTATTCACACCCTGGTTTTGCCTTGGGGGCTTGTCAACCGATGGCCAGATGGTGCCATTGAGGGGATCAGATTTGGTACATTGACTGCCCATTTCTGACATATACACGCTGCACCGCACCAGAATTAGGTCAGAGCTCACAAGAAATTTCTGACACCTTTGAATATATTCCTGTGATTAAATTTTTAATTAGCATTTATTCCTGAGTGCCATTTCTTTCCTTATTTCAGAAGCCTAGGGGTAAGCATTTCAATAAATGGCAGTATGTTTCAAAAAAGCACATGCTTAAATCCCCAGGACAAGCTCAAGGACTGCAGCAGCGACAGCAAAAAAGCTCACTTGCAGAAAATAAAATGCAACGCACTCCAGGAGAAGAAGGGAGCAACCAAACCCAGAAAAAAAATTGAGCAAAATACATAGGGGACACTGTTTCCATAGTAACTGGCACTACAGCTTGCTTCTGATAATTAATGGAGGGCTTTGCTATTACAGTATTCTTGAAATTTCACTTTCCCCCTGCGCTGCACTGCAGAATGCAGTATCATTTCCCCATTCATAAATATTTCATCACCGCGGGCTGCTGTGTTTCATCATCACCGCTAACGCTCAGCCTAATCGCCCCCTTGCAGGATTCATGTAGCCCTGTCAGGACAGCAACTTTCATTTCCCTTTTTTTATTTGCACAGTCTTCATTTTTATTTATTTGCTGGGATTCTCTTTGTTTTGTTTTTTAACACTTCTGAGTCACAGGTGTGGGCTTTAGCGCTGGGGAGGGGCTCTTCTCACTTGAAAGCCATGCTAATATCGCGTTTAGAGGGTTGTGGGCTGTCTTCTTCAAAACAGAAATAGAGCTATAAAATACTGTCCCTGTTTTATATGCTCAACGTCGATACAACCATAAGCAGGAGCATACAGGATCTGGGTCTTGAGTAAATGTGGACTATCTGTAGCAATTGATGTGTATTATCTTAAGCCTCATGCACTAAGTCAGCGTTTCTCAACCTGGGGGTTGGGACTCCTGGTGGGTCACGAGGGGTTTTTAGAGGGGTCACCAAAGACCATCAGAAAACATATTTCTGATGGTCTTAGGAACCCCTTTGGCAGAGTAGGCTGAAGATCTCTCTGCCTGTCCTTCTCTTCCTTTTTGGAAACAGACAAGGAATCCTCCTAGCAAAAGCCCTCCTCCGCTGTGATTGGCTGGCCTCTCAACTAAGGGGAGGGGTGTTTCTGAGACTCCAAGTGGGGAAGGGAGAGCAGGCATGCTCGGCACATGATAGCATGGTGCACATGTGTGAGTGAGGGGGAACGTAAGAGGATGGAGGGAGGTTCACACTAGTGAGTCCCTTCAAGGTACGGATGTTCTGTCTCGGAAGTTTGGTCCAATTCTATTGTTGGTGGGGTTCAGACTGCTCTTTGATTGTAGGTCAACTACAAATCCCAGCAACTACAACTCCCAAATATTTATTTATTAATTTATTTATTATTTAGCGTTTTTATAACCCGGTCTTCTCGACCTCCGAAGAGGGACTCAGGCCGGCTAACAACAGAAGATTCAATACAGTATGATAAAAATAAATATACATCATCAATATAAAACACATTAAAATACAATTCATACAAATTACAAAAAAGTCAGTTCGTCAGAGTGAAATCACAAATTCATTGCCATCCACCAGTAAGGTCAGCAGTTATTGACTCAATCACCATTCTGCAAATGCAGTATCCCAAAGCCATGATTTTACGAGCTTTCTAAAAGTCAGGAGTGAAGAAGCAGATCTGATCTCCATCGGGAGGGAGTTCCAGAGCTGAGGGGCCACCACCGAGAAGGCCCTGTTCCTCGTTCCCACCAAACCTGATTGCAAAGGAGGTGGGAACGAGAGTAGGGCCCTTCCAGAAGATCTTAACAACCTTGATGGTTCATAGAGGAGAATCCGTTCGGACAGGTAAATTGGGCTGGAACCGTTTAGGGATTTATAGGTCAACACCAGCACTTTGAATTGTGCCCTGAAGCTGATTGGCAGCCAGTGGAGCTGACGCAACAGAGGAGTAGTATGCTCCCTGTACCCCACTCCTGTTAGTAGTCTGGCTGCCGCTCATTGGACTAGTTGTAGCTTCCAGGCAGTCTTCAGAGGCAACCCCACGTAGAGAGCATTGCAGTAGTCTATATGGGATGTAACCAGAGTGTGTACCACCGTGGCCAAGTCAGACTTCCCAAGGTGCGGGCGCAGCTGGCACACACGTATCAAGGCCTATTTTCCCCAAACACCTCCAGTCTTCACATTTTGGCATATTGAGTATTTGTGCTAAGTTTGGTCCAGATCCATCACTGGTTGGGAGTCACCACAACATGATGAACTGTATTAGGAAGGTTGCGAAACACTGCACTAAGTGATGTGCAATGGGCCCTCCAATCCACAAGATCCAGGAAACATGGCATAACAGGGGGGCAGAGTTATGCTGCCCACTCGGAAATATGGCTTTACACAACTGCAACGTCACATGAGAGTAAATTGCCATTATCCTGCTTGGGAAACAGCACAGGATAGCACCACATGTGTGGCAATGTTCTGTGTATTTGGTCCATTCACATTTTACAATTATAGCACTATTTTTCACTTCTAAAATTTTATTCTAATGTACTTTTTGAATTTTCTAATGTACCTGCATTCTGGTCAGAGCTGTCATTATTATCCAATTATAATGATACATCAAATTGTTATCGAGCCACTGTACCTCCCTCCCAAATTAATCAAAATTGTCAAGCGACCTCACGTGAATTTGTATAATTTTCCTTTTTTATTTTATTTCTGGAGTTTTGCTAATCCGAACAAATGAAAGCCTCAGGAGGACCTAGCAGCAACTGCATCCCAAACTCTGTCAAATCAAACACTTCAATAAATGTATTAAATGAATTTTTGTGTATCCTGTATTAATTAATATTGTACAAAACTAAATCAAATATACTGTGAAGACACCCATTCACCCAATCCCCTCTATTTACATAAACCCCTGGGAATGGAGATTGCTGAGTCATCAGAAAATACCCCTCCAGCGATCTCCCAGGCCTAGAAATGTAATCTCTTTTGTGTGTGAGTAAATCCCTGATAAAGGCAGATAATCCCTTTATCCGTAGTGCTATGTTTTAAATTGTTTACCTGGCCAGAGGTGTTCAGAGGGTTGTGATTCCCATGGAAGACAAGGTCAAGCAGAAATGAATAAATCAGCGTTTTGAATGGATCGCTGAGCCTCTGGATATTTGGTATTATCACCTTTTGTTTTCCATGTTCCTCACCACTATCTTCTCTAGAACTGGACATTGAGTCAATCAGGAGGCCACCTGCATAGCCACGTCATTATCTTCTTCAGTTTTACTCCCCTCACGGGGGGGGGGGGGGTGTCTCTATAATAGATTGGATCTTTAAACTCCCCAATTATTAGCTGTACTTCTTCTTACCACAACAAACCCCCCCTCCTGCATGTGATGCAGCGGGAACCTCTGGCCTGTCACAGTGCAGATCCTGGCTGACCCATTTCTCAGCCGGTTTGGGGAGATGCAGGAAGTCTGGATAGCTGAGAATGTATAAAAGATCGTGTTTATCTCTCTGAAGGGGTGCTTGCACATTTTTGAGCAGTGATTCAGTAGTTGCATCCCTTTTGGCCAATTTGTAATAAAATCTCTGTATTTGTTGTAGGTTTTTCCGGGCTATATGGCCATAATCTGGAGGCAATTTTTCTCCTGACATTTCAGGAGAAAAATTTTCTGTAGTTTGCCTTCAAATCTGGAGTGTTTTGTTCTCTGTCCTGGCTATTCTGGTTTAGTGGAAGCTCACCAGGCACGGCCTCTCTATCCATGGTCCTAGCTGAAATCACTAACACACATGGTTTTGTCTCCACACACTACAGCACATGCTATTGTTTTAATTGATGCTGGGTTTTTTTATTGTTCCTAATTTTGGTATTTTAGCCACAACATTTTGGCATGTGCATAGGAATTTGTTCATTTTTTTTTTCAAATTATAATCCGGCCCACCAACTGTTTGAGGGACTGTGACCTGGCCCTCTGTTTAAAAAGTTTGAGGAGCCCTGCTCTAGAACATTAATCCCTCGGGGCCTCGTGAGCAGATATAAGCCTTACCAGGAGACAAATATTCTTAGAAAAGCATACTCTTCTCACTTTGACACTTCTCTTTGAAATTGCTACTACTATTTCATTCCATTGATCAGGTTTTTTTAGGGGAAAAACAGGGATAAATTTGTAACCTTTCCTCGTGGAGCAGTTTTGCAGAAGTCCCTTGATCATTAGGATTGCTCTTTTCTTTAGAACTGGGAAAAGGTGGTTTTAAAATAACATGATCTCTCAAAACTTAAATGCTAATGATCCAAGAAAAAATATGCATGGCTCTGAAGTCTGAATGCCTGACATTGCACTGACAGGACATTGCTTTACCTCTGTCTTTAGAGGGAAAGTTTTGGAAAGCTATTTTTGGACTATAATTCTCAGAATCTCCCAGTCAATGGCCATGTTGCTAGGATAAGTTTTGAATATGTAGTCCAGAAAAACACTTTCCTGAAGCTTTGCCTTTATCCACATTCATAGTTCCGGCCCTATTGTGTGGGGTCAGAGATGGGAATATCCAGGTTGAACACACTTTCTTCATAACAGAAGACTTTTGTTATCAGAACAGGTGTAGTGGCATGTTGGATATTTAGAAATCAGGAACAGAAAACCTGCTGAGAGAACTACTTTGCTGAGCGCCTGAATGCGGTCCACCACCTGGAAAAAAAATATGTGTGCAGGATTTAATTTAAACTTTAAGAGTTTCTTTCAAAGGATATGAATGCTCATTTCTCTTTGTAGTTTTGGAACCTTTTCTCTGTAAAGGCTAAAGTATAAAAACCATTGAGTCGGACATGACCCTTTAAGTGCACAATCTATTCCCAAGGATCACCCAACACTGCAAACTGCCAAGAGATTATTCTGATGGGGTGACTCACTGCATGTACTTCTTACATAAACGTGCCAGATTAAAACCTTCAGATGCAATAGTAACTATTCAAGAAATATACTAGTGCAGAAAGAAGGGTGAAAAAACCAAAAGCTTCAGCTGACATCCTTGGCACATTAACAGCAATGTGTCTCAAGATCAACTGCCATTCAATAGCAGATCTCAGTCTAAGGAAAGTTATTATTTTAGAAGGTTGTTATTTTGAAAAAACCAGGAAACAATAGGAGTAAGGAAGGTACAAGAAGTGCTTTAGTATTCCTCAATGAAGAACATGTACAATGTGTTGCAATGAGCAGATTGTACTTGTTTCTCATATTATCTTTTTCTGTTGTGACTAATAAACAACCCCCTTAATTGTTAAAGGCTTCATATTTTTATGTTTTTGGGGGACTGCATATCAGGATCATTGTCTATTATTTACCCCCTTTGATAGTATTGTTGTTTTAACTGTGGGAACCGAACCAATCTATATCCATAGATTTTATTTATTTATGTATTTACTATATTTTACCCCACCCTCTCTCATCCTCAAGGGAACTCAGAGTGGCTTCCAAGTAGGCAAGAATTCAATGCCATATAAACAAACATATAAATACAATAAGCATATACCTTAAAAACCATAAAATTTAAAATGTCAATACATTAAAAACCAAGTATTAAATTATTTTCGTCTGCCAAGAAATAAAGTCTGCCTGGCACCTTCTGGCTCATCTTCTGGCCTATCTCTTCCAGCAGGTCTACCCAGTCAGTTTTAATCATGAATTTAAATCTCGTGTCTAGTGTTCACTATATTTTAATCTTTGTTCTGTGCATTTTAATATATGTATTTGTAGAAATTTGTTTTAATATGTGTATTATATATATTGTTAATGATTATATGTTTAGCTATGTTGTAACCCACCTTGAGCCACAAGAAGAGACTGAAAAGAAATAAATGTATTTATTTATTCATTCTCACTTTCCTCAGCAGGAACAGTAATGAAGCTATTGAAACCTGACCCAGGGAAGGGGACAGGCAAGGTCTGCTGCAGCCACTAGGCAAGAATGGTGCCTCTGTCACTGCTTATAGACAGTTTTGACACCTTTCTGATGGTGTCACATGGTATAGTCTACACCCCAAACCACTGTGATTGAATCTGTTAGTCAGGTTTAAGAATTAATGCGCATTCTTTGAAATTGCTTGTAGAGGAGTGTGAAAGAGAATATGAGATTTCTTTTCAATGTTTAAATCATTAATCCATTTTGTTATGTTAAATTTCTATGACTTGTATCTTATGAATTTGGTTTCCATGAATGCTAATATATAAATACTGAGTTTGGACACTGTTTGTGGTGGTAGATTATTATCAGAACACAATAACCCACCCCAAAGGATTTGCAGTTCACTAAGAGACTACAAATAAACATTTTTTGTTTTCTTTTTATTAAAAACCTTTTCTGGAGGTCCAGAGTTGCAAAGTTCTGAAGATTTAGAACAGGGGACCTTAAACCAAGGCCCGGGGGCTGGATGTGGCCCTCCAAGGTCATTTACCCAGCCCACGCTCAGGGTCAACCTAAGTCTGAAATGACTTGAAAGCATACAACAACAACAATCCTATTTCATCAGCCAAAAGCAGGCCCACACTTCCCATTGGAATGCTAATAAGTTTATATTTGTTAAAATTGTTCTTCATTTTAATTATTGTATTGTTTTAAGTGTTTTTGCACTACAAATAAGATATGTGCAGTGTGCATAGAAATTAATTCATTTTTTTCAAATTATAATCTGTCCCTCCAACAGTTTTAGGGATTGTGACCTGGCCCTCTGTTTAAAAAGTTTGAGGACCCTTGATTTAGAAGATCAGGAACAGAGCTAGCAGCAGCTGTACCCCATGAACTATATTGTGTCTAACCCTTTAATAAATTGTGTCAATGTAATGATTTCTGTATAACTTGTATATTTCTTAATGTGTACTGTATCAATTTCTTGTATGAAGTGTATGAAATGTTTCTTAGATAAGTATCAAAATGTAACCTAAAGACAGCCACCTCTCTGTGGCCCTGTTTAGACAGCCTCCTGAGAACGAGAATGTTGAGTAGCTCACTTTAGCTATTTCCCAAGCTAGGCAACTACCAAGGCCATTGTACGCAAAGATAGATGATCAGGCCTGTAGCCGGGGGGGGGGGGGGGGGGTTCAACACCCCCCCCCCCAAATTTTTCAGGTTTAAAAAAACTGGTTTACATATGAATTTTAACTGGTTAACCTAATCCCCATGCTAAGTCTATGAGACGCAAAAAAGTCCCTCCAGAAATGCAAGCACTATCTCAAGCAAATACTGACAATTTATTCACACTGTCATTACTTGCAGCAATAGCCGATGTAGTGAAGCAAACAAGTTGGGGGGTGGGGGGGAGTGTTGAATGCTCTCATTAAGGAGGCCAGACTTGGTGGAGAGGATTGACAGGGGCGGAGCTGCAGGCTATTGAATGCTGCTTTGCCCCCTGCTGTGCTCTTTGCTTCAGCATGAGCTAGGAGGCAGGTTTCAACCCACCCACCCCCCGCGTCAAATTTTCAACCCCCCCCCCAAATGTTCAACCCCTCCCGAATTTTTTTCTGGCTACGGCCCTGTAGATGATCCCCTTTATCAACCAGATAAGTTCATGATGTTTACTCACCTAACTTGAGGCTGAGAGTCTGGTGAAGCAGAGATTTAGAAAAAGTGTATACATTAACTTTCTTTACTGGCAGCCTAGATGTGTATTGTTCAGGACCTTTGTCTTCTAAATCTTCCACCTTTTGTCGCACACACAACTGGACTCTTCAGCTAATCAAAAGGTCATCATCATATTCCTACCATTGTCTTCCCCTGGACTGCACCCTCCGCTGATTGGTACTTAAATCTGACCAATCCCTGGATTGCCATTTTTCCTGTCACAGGATTCCCCACCTGGAGATGGTGACATCAATGGAGCTCCCAATCAACCCTGGTGCAGATCCTAGCCTACCTCTTCTCCAACCAAATCAGGGGAGTGAGAAGTCTGAATAGCTGTCAGGACTCTATAAGATGCCTTGTATTTTTCTGTGAATCCATGCTGATGTGTTTTGAAGAGAATTGCTCATACTTGCCTACTTTTTGGCTGAACCGTAATAATCCTCTTTGGCTTATCTTCAACCTGGTGAGTTTGTTTCTCTGTCCTGGCCTTAGTTTACACACACCAGGCATGTACTCCTTAAACACAGGCCTAGCTCAAATCACTACAAAGAGAGCTGGTATCCAGAAGAGATAGAAGTTGCACAATATATCACACAGAAACTTTGAGGACTTCTTGGAGGTTCACATAGATTAGAGCTTTCCAAACTTTTCATGTTGGCGACACACTTTTTAGATATACATCCTTTCACTGTACTTCAGTTTTACTTGCAAACTGGAGGTTAAACCAACCCCTTATAAAAGTTTCATACAATACATATGTGTGTGTATGTGTGTGCATAGAGTATAATATATATGAGTTTCAAATAATCTTTACTGTATAAATGAGTTTTGGGTCTTTTCCCTTATACTTATGTAATGCACTTCTGTAATTTCCTCTATCGCTGCTCAATTTGGTTCATCACAAACATCATTGTCAGCATATTTTCTTTTCTTAATTAGAAACTTATGAATTTTAGTGGCAATTACTGCCATCAATCAACAAATTGTGCAAATTATAGAAATTATAACAGTATCTACACTGGAATAGCATCAGCCTTTGTTTGTGGGGACAAAAGGGGGGAGCACTTGTAGCGCACACACCTAGGGATTATAGTCAGCACACTAGTGTGTCCCAACACACAGTTTGGAAAACTCTGTCATAAATGGTGGTCACACAGGTGGGACAGTAGGAAGCCTTTATATTGAGGGTTGAGGTGGGAATAAGGGAAAGCCCTTACTCTTGGCAGTGAGGTTTCTGTTAGTCCTCAAATTTGATGGCAGTGGAATCACACTGGAGCTTAAAGAATAGATAGTGTTGATACCATCTGAAATTCTGTGTCTGCCTACTCTGGAATCCTGAGGTTTGTAGTTTATGGAGGGGCAAACACCTTGATGAATCAAGCTTTCAGCCTTTAACTGGAGCATGTTCAGTGGGTGTGCTGTATTGTTAACATGCACTACATCACACCAAATCCAGGACACTCCTCCCCCTCAAACCAAGGCTCCAAAAAAGGGGGTACATCTTGGAATTGATAGTATCTTAGAATCATGGGGCTTTTTGAAGTTTGCTGATGTCATGACCATTTCAATTTGGGCAGGAAACTTGTATTCCCCATTGATTTTAAATGAAGTACTTTAAAAGTGTGTTGGTCTCCTTAAAAGAAGGCATTTTTAAATGGTACATGTCCCCCTTTCTCCTTGAAATCAGAACTCCAGAAAGAGGAGTGCATCTTGGAACTGATTGTGTTCTAGATTTAATTAGATATGGTAACGTATGCTGAATGTAAGTTTCATTGCTTTAAATTAATGTTTTAATTGTACTGAACGTTTGTGCCACATATTGCTTTAACTGTGTTAATTCATATTTTGACTTGCTTGCTTGTAGAAAAGTGAGACATTAAATACATACATGCATAATCAACCATCACTTAGGAAAGAAACCCACTGAGGGCGGTTCCAGAGAGCCCTTTATCCCAAAAGCATCCGCATTAAAAAATGCTGATGTTTTGGAGGGGGTGGGGGCTGTCCGTACCAATCCCAAAAAGTGCGTGCTTTCTGGGGTGGGTTGTCCACACCTTCTCTCAGGACTATTGGGCCCTACCCCCCTCCCAAGAAGGCGCAGATAAATGCACTATCAAATTAATTTGCTACAAACCAGGGTTTTCCTAGTTTGTAGCGAATTAATGTGGGATTGTCCAGAACATTGTCTGGACAGCCCCTCCTTTATTGTGGGAGTTCCCACAATAAAGGCCCTGTCTGGACAGGCTCTGAGTGACCTTGGGCAAGTATTATTTATTATTGTTATTATTAACTTTATTTATACCCCGCTAAAATCTCCCGAAGGACTCGATGCGGCTTACAAAGGCCAAGGCCACCAACAAAACAACAGCATAACAAATACGACAGTAAAAACTCATAAAGCAAATAATAAAACATCAGGCAAAACAATAAAACACTAAAAACAATGACAACGTGACGCATTTAAAACCTAAGGCCAGGCCAAATGTAATGGACAAATTTAAAAAGTGCTGGACAGGACAGGTGAAATGTAGAGGTTTTTGGAGGTAGGTGCAATGTGCAGACAATCCTAAATCTCTAAACAAGTGCATTTGGAACATGATGCTAGGAGTTTCCTATTCTGGAAAGGCACACTGGAACAACCAGGTCTTCAGGCTCTTCCTAAAGACTGCCAGTGTTGGGGCTTGTCTGATGTCCTTGGGGAGACAGTTCCAGAGTCGGGGGGCCACCACAGAGAAGTCCCACTCAGAAGACAACAAAGTCAAACCACCTCTGACAAATCTTGCAACAACAAAAACATCAGCAACCCTATGTGATATATACACTATAGGTTGGAAAGAACTTGAAGGCATACAAGCAACAACAATGGTAAATTGCAGGGCTTTAAAATATAATAAACACGCATGCCTAAAAGCTATAGTTCTCCTGAATGATATTTTGGTTTAGACACATCTGAAGGAACAAATAGAAGATCAGATATGCAATGAAGGTCACAGATGCTGAAAGAAAATATGCAAGTTTTGCAGATTGTAAGCCAATTGAAGGTAGGCATCAGGCAAAAAGCAGTGGCTTTCAACCCTTTCGAAAAGCCTTCCAGGAGAAGAACAGATTGATAGTAGTTTTCAGATGATAAAGGGTTAAGGCATCTTGCTAGAAACTGCAGTCACAGCAGCTGCTTTTTGTAAAGCAGAAAGTCTTTTAAAAATAATTATGTTATGTGTAGTTTCACCCTGAGGAAGATGACAAAGATACATCCCTCTAAGGGCCACTTTTACATATCTATTAATTCAAGAGAATTGCTTCGCTTGATTAATCGCAGAAACACTTCTTAAAACAGTTTAAACTCAGTGATTCATTTGTAACACATGCTCTCTTTGCTTGCTATTTCTCCTCTGCCCCAATGCCATGCTTATGTTTCTTTTGGGACAAAACTGTAAAAAGCACGCTGTTTGTTATCTCTTCTTCTTCCTTTCTATGCTCCATACTTTCCCTAGTGGTAAATTCCATGAGAGTTCTCTCACCTGTGTTCCCAAGAGATTTCCCAAAGGAAGATTTTCAAATATTCATCCCCAACCCAATGTTAAGAATACAATTGTTAGAGAGCCTTAAGCACCCTTTAATCCATTTTAAACCATATTCCCCACACATTGATTGGGTGTATTGGTTATCTGATAGACTGTTCCTCCATCTCTGTTTAGCCTGTATATCTGAAAATAAGTCAATACCCAACAGTGTGAGCTATCTATAGCAGTGTTTCTCAACCTGGGGTTTGGGACCCTTGGGGGGGGGGGTCGCGAGGGGGTGTCAGAGGGGTCACCAAAGACCATCAGAAAACACAGTATTTTCTGTTGATCTTGGGAAGTTTGGCCCAATTCTATCATTGGTGGGGTTCAGAATGTTCTTTGATTGTAGGTGAACTATAAACCCCAGCAACTACAACTCCCAAATGTCAAAGTCTATTTCCCCCAAACTCCACCAGTGTTCACATTTGGGAATATTGAGTATTAATGTCAAGTTTAGTCCAGATCCATCATTGTTTGAGTCCATAATGCTCTCTGGATATAGGTGAACTACAACTCCCAAACTCATGGTCAATGCTCACCAAACCCTTCCAGTATTTTCTGTTGGTCATGGGAGTTCTGTGTGCCAAGTCTGGTTCAATTCCATCATTGGTGTTGTTCAGAATGCTCTTTGCTTGTTGGTTAACTATAAATCTCAACAACTACAACTTCCAGATGACAAAATTAATCCCCCCAACCCCACCAGTATTCAAATTTTGGTGTATCAGGTATTTGTGCCAAATTTGTTCCAGTGAATGAAAATACATCCTGCATATCAGATATTTACATTACGATTCATAACAGTAGCAAAAGGACAGTTGTGAAGTATCAACAAAAATAATTTTATGGTTGGGGGTCATCACAACATGAGGAACTGCATTAAGGGATGATGGCATTAGGAAGGTTGAGAACCACTGATCTATAGACTCCTTTCAATGGAAAGCAAAGTTGGGTTTGTAATTTGTCCTCTGTAACATCTCACCACTCAGCGATGTAAACAACAACATATTTCTGAAAATCACCAAATCTCTCCCCTCTCCCTCCTCTTTCTCTATGTATATATAGACATACCATATATATTAGACATACATACTTGCTGTAATACACACACGCACACACACAGCTTGAGGATAAGTTCACATTTAACTGATGCAGTAGAATAGGGGATGCAGCTATGAGGTCCAAATTAACCAATGGAACACATGCACACTAGTGGGCTGCCATTCATGGAGACATGGGAATGCACATGTATATCCAGATCTTGGATCATTTGTGCAGATAAATTGCCAGTTGCATCGAGATATTCGAAGTCTGGAAAAAAATTTATCTCTAACTCAGAAGTTGCCCCCCCCCCCCCCCAAAAATGGATCAACAAAATCATGACACATTGAAATTGGTGCAGACTTTGCCCCTTTAACACTGATGTGGATAGGGAACAGATTGCCAACCCAAAGCCCTGAAGTGTGTATGATGTTAGGGGACATCGGCATGCCTTTCTACGAGCCTATGCTCCCTGAAGTCATCTGGCCTATAAAAGTAGGACAAATCAGATTGTATCCAGAGGAGGTTAGCCAAGATGACCAAAATCTGAAAACTAATCCCTGTGAGGAACAATTTAGGGAGCTGGTTAAGTTTAAATTGGACTCAAGAAGACAGAGAGGTGATATGATGTTCATCTTTACACACCCAAAGGGATGTCATGGATGGAGTGAGCTTGCTTTCTTTTGCTCTAGAGACTAGAACATGAACCTAATACACACAAAAAAGGTTCTACCTAAACATTAGGAAGAATATCTTGGTAAGATCTGTTCAACAATGAAATGGACTGCCTTGGAAGTGATGAAATCTCTTTCTTTAGTAGTTTTTAATCAGAAGGCAGATTGCCATCTGTATTGTTGAAGACTTTCATGGCCTGAATCACTGGGTTGTTGTACGTTTTTTGGGCTGTATGGCCATGTTCTAGAATTATTCTCTCCTGAAGTTTTGCCTGCATCTATGGTAGGCATCCTCAGAGGTTGTGAAGTCAGACCTCACAACCTCTGAGGATGCCTGCCATAGATGCAGGTGAAACGTTAGGAGAGAATGCTTCTAGGACATGGCCATACAGCCCGAAAAATCTACAACAACCCAGATTGCTATCTCTTGAAAATGTTCTATTCTGCATGGATTAAACAGCTCTTGAGATACTTTGCAGATATACGATTCTACGACTCTGAGTGTAATAGAGTGGGAAATCCATTCTTATATCCTAAACTAGTTTCTTGCTTCTATATTGAAAGGTTCAGAGCTTCTTTCCATGCATGTGTTTTTTTATAGGCACACTCAATGTTCATGGGACCCTTGATTCAGATATGGAATAAATATAATGTACAATGAATTCTGAGCTCTGGGAACAAACCCAATAGTGAAAGGTACATACCACCACTGTCAGGCACTGAAGGTCAAAACAATCTGACCAATTCTATATAGGAGGCAACTGCGACATCCAGCTTCGTAATCTTTCAAATGACAGTGGTGGAGTCATGTACGCCAGCTGAACAGACCATATTTTCCAGTTTCCTGACGGATCCTGATATTTATTCCATTATGATTCACCCTGTTTTATCATCAGGGCTCCATGGAGCACGAACAGTAAAAACAGTGGGTACTTCATGGGCTGCCTGAAATTAACAAGGGAGGAAATAGTTATGCTTCTTAATGTCACCATCCTCCTCCAGATGCATTTGCATAGAACATAACAACATCAGCTAGGGCTTACACGTTAGCGCGCTAGTTTTCTTTCCAACCACACTAGATTTCTGAAATGTATGTGAGCTATTCCTGGCATGCTGTCCAACAGAAAATGTGTTGGAAAAATATCTGACCTGTGAAGGGTGATGTGTTTCCTTGGTAACTGCTCTAGATTCCCCAAAAAACCATCCACAGGGTGTCAACTCATTTGGAGTGGATCGGAGTGGATAACACAAGTTCCCTCCCGATGAACCTGGGATGGTGGTACACCTTTACCGCCCCCCATCCATGGAAAAAATCCCCCAAATGCCTTTAAGGACAGTTGGGGGCAGGTCTTCCATATTTTTTTAACCTTCTCTGGTCTGTTTCACTTCTTGGAGGAACTTTCCTCCTAAAGCAAGTGCCCTAAAATTCAGCTGTAATGTCACTGTCTGAGTCTAAAATGCCCTAGGGACAAACACAGGACAAAATTGCTTCCCAATGTCCTTAAAGTGTGTTTAAAGGCATCTGGATGTGAAAAAAATCTCCCAAATTGAAAAAGATGTGTCTAATCTATTGGGTCACTTTTTTTCCTTTCATGCATCCAGTATGATAGACCACTCCTACTGAAATTTCATCTTCTACTCAACTGTTAATGGCAAAGAACCCCACTCCAATTTTTACACTAGCAACTCTATACCCAATGTGCTAGGCTATTGAGTCTAAAAATGTATATTGGATATAGATATTATACATGGTAGATAGTATTGCGTGGTGGTTAGAGTGTTGGATTCAGATACCAGGAAACCGGAATTTGAATTTCTACTCGGCCATGGAAGGCCAGTGGGTAGCCTAGAACAAGTCACACTATGGCCCCATCTACACTACCAGTACCTATTACAGTAGCGGTCCCATCTTATTTCAACTTGTATCAGTCTTGGCCCAGCCTTTTTAGTTGTCCTGGCCCATTCCTTTTCCATGCCCTAACAAATAGACATGAAGAGCAGGCAGGATTTTTCTTTTTCTTTTCTTTTAATATTTATGTGTCATTGGGCCATTCCATGCTTATGTTGCTGTTACTGTTATTTTTTGTTCATGTTGTGTATGTTTTGATGTTGTTGCTTGGAAACCGCCCTGAGTCCCCCCGGGGAGATAGAGCGGTATATAAATAAAGTATTATTATTATTATTATTATTATCATCATCATCATTAAGGCAGTTTTAAACTTCATTATATGGTCAATTTAGACTCATATAATGCAGCTCTATGCAGTTAAAATTGCATTATATGAGGCAATACTGGCCACAGGATTTTTCTTTTTCTTTTCTTTTCTTTTCATATTTATATGTCACTAGCCGTCCCCTGCCACATGTTGCTGTGGCCCACACGGGGGTTCTGTGTGGGAGGTTTGGCCCAATTCTATCGCTGGTGGGTTTCAGAATGCTCTTTGATTGTAGGTGAACTATAAATCCCAGCAACTACAACTCTCAAATGTCAAGATTCTATTTTTCCAAAACTTCACCAGTGTTCACATTTGGGCATATTGAGTATTGTATTCGTGTAGAGTTTGGTCCAGATCCATCATTGTTTGAGTCCACAGTGATCTCTGGATGTAGGTGAACTACAACTCCAAAATCAAAGGACACTGCCCACCAAACCCTTCCAGTATTTTCTGTTGGTCATGGAAGAACTGTGTGCCATACTTGGTTCAATTCCATTGTTGATAGGGCTCAGAATGCTCTTTGATTGTAGGTTAACTATAAATCCCAGAAACTACAACTCCCAAATGACAAAATCAATTTTTTTGAGTGAAGAACATACATTGGGTTGTTAGATGTATTGTGTCCAAATTTGATGTCAATTTGTCCAGTGGCTTTTGAGTTCTGTTAATCCCACAAACGAACATTACATTTTTATTTATATAGATTGGGCAATTCCGTGCTTATGTTGCTGTTACTGTTATTTTTTGTTCATGTTGTGACTCTGTATGTTTTGATGCTGTTGCTTGGAAACCACTCTGAGTCCCCCCAGGGTGATAGAGTGGTATATAAATAAAATATTATTATTATTATTATTTTACTGACACAAAAGCACAGTATGTCACAGCAAATTATTATTATTATTATTATTACTATTATTATTATTATTATTATTAAGGCAGTTTTAAACTTCATTATATGGTCAATTTAGACTCATAATGCAGCTCTACGCAGTTAAAATTGCATTATATGAGGCAACACTGAACACATAATACAGTTTCAAATAGCATTGTACGGTAGTGTGGATGGGGCCTCTGTCATCCTTAGAGAAAAACAATGGCAAACATTCTCCCGCCTGAACTCGGAGACAACTTGAAGGCACATAACATCAACAACTTTTGATATTACAAGAAAGTGGATGCTGTTCTTTTAGAAAAAAATACATTTGGTAGAAACAAAGTTTGGTATCCTTCTTTTGGACTGGCACCCAGTGCAATTACGTCTGGAAAAAAATAATTTTTGCATGTGGAAAATCAGTTTTCTTCCATCACCCACACATCAGACATTTCTAGATGCTTTTTGCACTAAAAAGAAAGGCTGGGATGTCACTTTAAAGAGAAGATTGAAAGAAGTACGTGCTTCCAACCCTGGAATTTGGAATTGCTGGAATCCGGTAACTTTGGCAGTATTTCCGACTCCAGCCTTGCTTCCTGAATTGGTTGGCCCGAAGCAACAATATATAGCTTTTTTCTTTCCCCGAGGCAGTAATCTATTCTGTTACTATGGAAACCAACTGAAGTTCAGGTAACTGTTTCCCAAACAACCCCTTTGTACCGAAGAGTGTCAAATAGAGTGGGTCTTACTGTTGTTTGTCATATTATTTTTTTTTAAAAAAGAATAAACTTTGAGCCAAACCTAATCTCTCAATCCCTTCACTAATTCCCAGCAAAGCTAAAGTTGGCTGGTAGAGAGTGTTCCTGTGCCACTGCATGCGCAACACAGGACATCAAGCATATTATCTGCACTGTGATAATAACAATTTTATTCATTTAAATCCTGGCCTTTTCCCACTTAATGAGTAGAGATTAAAAACATATGAATAAATACACAGAGAAAGTCATTACTGGTTTTTCCTCTGGATTCTAAGACACTTGTTTCTCAATATAAACATCTCTAAGAACAAGATGGTCTTAAAATTGTAGAAGGTGTGTCTATCTATCTCTCTGTCTAAATCAGTTGTACCCAACCTGTGGTCCGTGGACCATCACTGGTCCCCAAGAAGGAAAATATGGTCCGTGGCCTCACCATTACTACACTATTGCCTTGAAACCATGTAGCAATGAGAGCAACTGGTCTTTTGAAACCCTCTTATAGTGCCGAGGTAATGGGGATGTCAGGAGAGGAGAGGTTAACTAACCACAAAAGATTACTACTACCACATCCACTCTATATTAATAAATACTAGTAACTCCTGGGTGGTGTGGTCAATCACCCCCAAACCCCACCAGTATGCAAAGTTGGCCAAGTTGAGTCTGTGTGCCAAGTTAGTTCCAGGTCCATCATTGGCAGGGTCCAGAGTGCTCTTAGATTGAAGATGAACTATAAATCTCAGTCCCTACAACTCCTATAAATCATGGTACATTCTCCCCAAACCTCTCTCTCTAGTATGTTCAGTTGCTGTGTGCCATAGGAATGGATAGGAAAGGGTTATGGGAGAGGCAGTGGGGTCCAGGCCTGTAGCCGGGGGGGGGGGGGCTTGAGGGGCTTCAGCCCCCCCCCCCCCCAATTCTCAGGGTGGTCTGCGAGAAGGCCTTACTGGTACATTATTTAAACTGTTATGTTTATTCATATCATGATCTGATTACCCTGCTCAATATATCCCATATGCATGGGGGTATTGGGATAATGATACAAAAGGTTTGCTAGGGTAGATCTTGAGCCCCCCCCCCCACGAATCAAACTCAGCCCCCCCCCCCCCAAAAATCAAAATCCTGGGTATGGACCTGGTGGAGTCATACAAATTCCACACCAAGGGAGAGAGAAAGGAACACTGGGATGTGACACTCTCTGTAACCTGCAATGTCCTTGGAGGGAGGGCCTTGGTCGCTCCCCAGCACTGTGGGTTAAAGCTGTTTGTGGAGGCTGGAGGCTGTTTGTGTAAGTGGACACCCCTCCCACATAGACACATACACATTTTCACTTTTACTATGTGTAGAGATTATTATTATTTTATTTTATACTAGCTGTCCCCTGTCATGCATTGCTGTGGACCAGTCTGTGTATATATGTTTTGTGTGTGTGTATATATGTGTGTGTATATATTTGTGTATATGTGTATATATGTGGTTTTGCACATGCGTTGCAGTGTTGTTGTTGTTGTTTTTTGGGGGGGTTTTTTGCTTTTTAAGTCTCTTCCGCTGTGTTTTTTAGTGTTTTATGAGAGATGGTGACTCGTTGGCCTGATAGGTGTACTGTGTCCAAATTTGGTGTCAATTCGCCCAGTGGTTTTTGAGTTATGTTAATCCCACAAACGAACATTACATTTTTAGTTATATAGATGGTTTTCTGTGGATGAGCAGATGGCGATTACTGGATGGCATATGTTCTGTATCAGAAACTAGAGCTGATGTGGTCTCTTTAATGCAATTTCTCAATCAGCACCCCAAATAACCAAACCAAATCTAAAGTTGACCAAAAACCGATTCGTAACCCTTTTGGTACCAATGTTGGAGAGTGGTCCCTGGTCAAAGTGGTCCCTGGTCAAAAAAAGGTTGTGAACCACTAATCTAAATGTATACATCTATATCTGTTGGTGGTACTGAAATTAGTGTGATTCTTACAATCAATGGTGTCTTAGAATCAAAGAAATATGGTATTTTTAAAAACACTATACAGTTGCACCAATTTGGTTTATATAAGACCACTTTAGCTAGCATGATTTCATCTTATGGATTGCTGGTATTTAAAGTTTGGTGGGATAGTTCAAATTTGTGGCCAGAAAGTGTTATGTAATCTATGTTGTTTCGGTAAGCACCTCTATGCTAATAATTGCAATTATTTCCTCGTAAACACGAATTGGTCCAAAGACAAAGAGTTATGCATCTTGTATTGTCAAAGGTGGTGTCTTGGAATCAAAGAAATACATAAAGTAGTGATTAATTATATAATAGACCAACAATTTCAGACTTGTTTTGCTTTAGACAGCTTTTAATTTCCATTTTTGAACTCTATTTTTGAGTGAACCCAATTGGAACAAATGTGTGGAGGTGTTTGTATCTATGTGTTGTTTGTTCTGCATTAGCAAATTAAAAAAATCTCTGTCATCTCTGCACAGCAATGCACACCGATAAAACTGTCTAAGTTGCAAACCTCACAAAGTTTCTCTTGTGATTTCGGGGCACTTCTTTATTATTGAAATCTTTAACCTGTTAAGGATATATACATTTGGGTGGGGGGTGGGATGACCCTGTTCTCAACCACTACTGCTGAAGTGCATCTTGTTTCTATGGGACTGTAGTTAGGTAATGTCCATCTACAACTGAAAATACTGATGGCAGACTACTGCTGAAGCATCTTCTTTAATAACTGTATTTGCATCTCACCTAGGTCCTCAGATGCCATTTGTCCCTGGGACAGGCATTTTCTCCCTGGGGCAGGCTCTGGCCCCTCTCCCTAGAATGTCCTATTCTAGCCAGCAAGTGTCCCAGGAATGAGGTAGATGCAATGAAGAACTATTGAGTAGTTAATTTAGTCCACATCAATCACAAATTACTCACAGATTATTACAAGTCAACAGTCTAGATATAAGAAACCATATATAAGTAATAGAGATGTGGAAGCATGGCCGGTCCAAGGTTAAGAAAACACAAATGCTGAAGAGTACAGTCAGTTACTCAAATAAGATGGTTTAGGGCAGTGCTGTCTAACGTTTTGGTTCTCTAATTGTCTTGAACTTCAGTCCTCAGAATTCCTGACCATTGGGAAAGCTGGCCAGGGCCTCTGGGAGTAGGAGTCCCAATCACCCAGAGGACCAAAGCCTGGACACCACTGGTTTAGAGCAACAGAGACACTGGGGGGCTGCTGACAGATTTATATACAGCTGTCTCCAAAATAACAGGTGCCTAATTGATCAGCATCTCTTTAACAGCTGCTAGGATTAGTGAAATCTTTATCACTACATTGCTTAGAAAAGGATAGTGGCATGTTTTTAGCATCTTCAACTGGCACATTCTGCTGGGGAGTTGGTCTGACTACTGCCTCAGCCTCCAGCTTTCCAGATTCTCAAAAGCCACTATCAACAGGAGGCATGCATTCGTGAACATCTGACTCCTCCATGTCAGAAACCTCTCATTCTGGAAATGGAATTATGACATGGGTGAGGTGTCTTCTCTAGAGGGCTTTGTTTCTGTCTTGGTGTCTCATGGTTCCAGAGGAGAACTGTTAGATATCATTCTATCCAAGTGAGGCATGACACCAATAAGGTCATAATCATGTTTCTTCTTTAAAAGAAGTAACAACTAAATTGTAAGTTGTAATAAAATAAACATTACTCGTTTCTTTTCCATGTACTGAGCAATGTTTTATCTCATTACAACTTGCTGTACTAGCTATGTTGTCTGATGGTGTTTGTAGCCCAAATGTACCTGAGAAACCAAATATTGCTGCCTTGTATTATACTTATCATTTTTGTTGATCCACATTACATGAAGCGTTAAGACAAGCGTTGTTTTCCATTCCTTATCAACCAAACCATTATTTAACTCTTTATCACCTACCTTTTCAAATAGTCATCAGAAAGACAGCTTTTTAGCTCATCCTCAGAAGTATATGCCATTGACCATATGGTGCAATGTATTTCTATGTGACTTGTATAGAGACTGTTGATTTCCATTCTTTTAGAAAGAGTTCTCTTGAAACCAGGAATAAAGAATTTGTGACTTTCTTGATGTACAGCAGTTTAACATCAACTTTTTCTTTATTATCTACACAAGGGCTACTCAAAGTTGTGGCTTATGAACTGATGCCATTCTATGAGCCATGAATTGTTGGTCCTTCAACAATTTCCTAGAAAGAAAAAAATAATTGTATTTAATGGGCACAAATGTAGTACAACTTCCTAGCATACTGGGAACAACTCTGGTTCTCACATCAGATAGTATAAGAAGTATTGGTTCATAGTAGCTAGGGGTAATGTCAGCTGCAGCCCAACAATATCTGGAGGGAACAAGCTTCCCACCCCTGCATCAAACAGTTTCACAAATATAGCCCTCTGGGTGTCTTCTAAGGTCTCCTTCCCTCTGGGTTTAACTTCTTAGTTTCTTTCAAACTGCTGTTTCTTCTCCTCCCCGCTCATTACTTCAACAGTGGTTTATCCAAGACTGGGGAAGAGGTTAGTTTGTCTTAATCACCTATATATCGTTTTCTCTTTTGAAGTAAAAATAGAGGCAGCCTGACTCACTACTTTATTAATTCTCTTTGCTGTAACGTGTCAACTAGTCAATAGTCATCCAAAACTACTCGGTAATGAATTATGAATCATGAATTCATTCAAAGAAACATCGAATGGGGCCATGCACCAAAGCTCGTTTGGAAGAAGTATTCTTTGATAAAGAATACACTGTTTGTAATAAGAGGCACATGTGTTAGCTATGCTCTGGGACTTTTCACATCAATGGGAATTATATGTCTTCAAAGAAAATTTAATTTAGGGGAAGGCTATGTCATTACACTGTAACCATAAGTAACAAAGGTCTGATTGCAGTGTCCTCAGGTATGATTGTATGCTTTGAAAGATGTGTATGTGCCTTCAAGTCTTCTGTTCACCTATAGTGACCCCATTATTTCTATAGGGTTTTCTTAAGCTAGTGAGACTCAGGCCCCTTTTACACTGCCATATAAAATCCAGATTATCTGTTTTGAACTGGATTATATGGCAGTGTAGACTCAGATAATTCAGTTCAAAGCAGATAATGTGGATTCTCTGCTTTGATAATCTGAATTATATGGCAATGTAGACTCAAAGATTGTTTTGCTAGTTCCATCATCTGAATTTTAGATCACATTCCTTGGCAATCTTCCATCCAAGTACTAACCAGAGCTGATGCAGCTTATCATTCCATATCAAATGGAATCTGGTATCTTACAATGACTTGAGCCTTGGAATATGAGTGTTTCTACGCCATAGAATTAATGCAGTTTTGCACCACTTTACTGCCATGGTTCAATGCTTTGGAATCAATGGAGTTGCAGTTTGGTGAGGCACTAGCATTCTTTGGCAGAGAAGGCAAAGGACATTGCAAAAACACAAATCCCATAATTTATTAACATTGAGCCATGGTAGTTAGAGTGTTGTGAAACTGCATTAATTCAGCAGTGTAGATGCACTCTATGACTCTGAAGACCAAGATTCAAATCCTCACTTGTCCATGAAATCCTACTGGATGACCTTAGATAAAGCTCAGACTCCCAGCTAGTAATTGTTTCACCTAGTAAAAACACCTAGTAATTGTTTCATCCTGTACAAGCTATCAGCCTGCAGATATATTTACCTCATAAGCATGGTGATTGAAGTTCTTCCACTGCCTGAGAAGGAAAAGGAAGTACCACTGCTATTCTTGGGGCTCTTACACACAGCCAAATATCCCAGAATATCAAGGCAGAAAATCCCATAATATCTGTTTTGAACTGGGCTGAGTCCACACTCAGATAAAGTGGGATATTCTGGGATATAGGGCTCTGTGGAAGGGCCCTTAGTCATCACTGCTGACCCTTCAACATTATGTTGAGTTATTTCAACTACTGCTTAACCACGAGTCCATAAGCCCTGCGACTCATGCAGCTGAAAGGTCGAATGAGATACAGTCAGGAGTGAAGGCAAAAACAGAAGAGGTCTTTTAAGCTCAGTGGCCAAAGAGGATATCAGCAGTGGTGTCCTCAAAGTACCAACATAAAGGATTGTAAAATACAGAGCACTGATTAACTTCGAGAGATATTTAGAATTCCCAGGCCAGCCTATGATTGGCTGAAAAGCAGCCTGGCCAAGATCCAGGTCCCCATTGGCTGGAAGCTCTGTGAAATAGCTTCAGCGTTTGATCCTACTAGTGGTGGGAAATTCAAGGAATTGTCATTCACTGGTTTGAAGCCTGGGTTTGTTGGGAGATCCTCCTCCAGAAGGGTCACGAGAACCCAGAATGTGATAGGGCAATATGTTAAAGAGTCTGAGGATTGAATCCATAGCTCATTCCAGGTAAACACAAAGGGTTTTGTTGGGAGATCCATCTCCAGAAGGGTCACGAGAACCCAGAATGTGATAGGGCAATATGTTAAAGAGTCTGAGATTGAATCCATAGCTCATTCCAGCTAAACACAAAGGGTTTTATTGGGAGATCCACCTCCAGAAGGGTCATGAGAACCCAGAATGTGATAGGGCAATATGTTAAAGAGTCTGAGATTGAATCCATAGCTCATTCCAGGTAAACACAAAGGGATAGTCCAATAAAGACTATCAGCAAATTGCAGGTGGTCAACAGTTCAATGGGCTAATCTTCACTTGCAACTTATGAGCTACTTCCCATCAGCATAGCCCAGATGGTATCAATGCAAGCCAGAAAAAAATCCTTAAGGACAACAGGAAGATTCTCAATGAAATAGGAGTTTATCAATGGAAAAAGGTTTCTGTTCATGAGTACAGGAAAGACGATCAATGGGAATGGGGTGCACTTGGAATGCATATATACATTAAGCGGTTTTCCTGATCCCCTAATTCATTATGACAGAATTGGTTAGGCTAAGTACAAATGTTCAGGGGCTAGGTATTTCCCCAAAGGTAATCTGATTAACACAGTTTTGGGGAGAAGGGAGACACAGCTTGCTTGGCTTTATCAGAATGGAGAAACATAGGGAAGCAATCTTCTGGCATTGCAAGATTGTCTAGAAAATATATTTAATATAAATTAATTCAGAATTATTTAGAGTTTATTATTTAAGGGGTGCATTTCCTTGATAACAATTGGGTGGCCTTCTCCTGCCCACACCTTGCTTTCTGTGGCCACAACTGCTTGCCACAACACCATATAGGCCAAAATGCTACAGCAGAAATGAACTCCTCAAGGGGCTCTATCCACAATATTCTGTTCTCTCAGCGCAAGTTCGCATTACCCTGAAGATGCTGAAGTACTGGACAGAGCTGAGCAGTCTCTCAGACAAGCATGCTTTCTCATGAAGTCTTTAGATTGGGGTGGATCTCCTAGTAATGGAGCATAGGACCCCCCCCCCCTTTACACACACACCATCACATACCCACTATACAACTCTAACTAGCTAATCATTTTGTCTTTGCTTCTTTGGATCATCTCCTGCCATAATTGACTGGCAAGCTGCTAACACATTCTTCATCAGTTTCCAGGGCTTTGCAGTATACAAGGCTAGACAGATGCTTTTACTTCCCACTTCCACAGAACAAACAAATCTCATATTTTATCCAACAGTATAATACATGACGAGCCAATAACCCTGGTTCCAACACCAAATGCTAAAAGAACCTATACAGAATTCATATGCATTATTGAATAAGGAAATTCTGTGTACAGTTTAATGTTTAGTTTAGTTTTGTTTTTTTAAAATTATCCATCCAAAAGTCTGCCATTTTCATTTCAATATAATCATTTTCATTTTCCCATTTGGAAGAATATTTCTGAATCACATTACTTGCCCAAGGAAAAGTCTAGTCTTTGGTGCTGTCAATTTATCTGTTATTCTCCCAAGGCTTCAATTTACATATGAGGGCTTATTTCTGCCAGTTCTAGTATTGCTCCTTCAGCTCTCTTACTTTATTTAACATCTAGTGGGTGTATTAGCATAGAAAAATGAGGGCGGTAGAAACTGAAATGTCCAGAATTCCAGTCACGATCTAAGGAATTGCTGAGGTTTGCAGCACTATAGGACTGTGCAAGTCCAGTTAATACATGGATCCCTTATCCCAGTGCCAATCCAGCATGGTATATGCCAGATCAGCTGAGGGATGGTTTACATAGCCACTTTATGGCTGCTGCGGATGGAAGAGGGGATCCTGAGATCAAACTGCTCCTTCTCTCCCTTTCCTAATTGCCCTGTTGCCTTGGTTGACATCACTGCCAGCAATGAGAGACCAGTAGGATCCATGTTACACCCAGAGACCGCTGCAACATGGAGAACAGAAGGGGACAGTAAGTGCTATTCCATGTCTCCAGGCTACCAGAGCCTGGTGAACATGGGATGGCTATGTAAACAGTTGCAGCAGGGTCCATCTGAGAACCAGCCCAAAGTCACAGGTTGTTCAAATTCTGCCCCAGAATTCAGAGCAACCCATGACTTTGATTAACACAGGTCAAGACCATGTTAAGGTGGCCTTGCTCTGTGTTTCCCTGGATCAGCTCTCTGCATAGTCTGGCCATCACAGAGCTGTCACATTAAATAGTCCGTGTAGATGTGCCCTGAATCTGATGTACTGTTAAGAACCACTAACACAGAGGTGAAAAACGGTCAGAATGTAGATGATTGTATCGGCTTCTCAAAGGACTAATTTCCTCCAAACTAAGGAAGGTTTTTGCTGTGATCCCACAAAGCCTCTAATGCAGTGGTTCTCAACCTGTGGGTTCCCAGATGTTTTGGCACTCAACTCCCAGAAAGCCTTACAGCTGGTAAACTGTCTGGGATTTCTGGGAGTTGTAGGCCAAAACACTTGGGGACCCACAGTTTGAGAACGACTGCTCTAATGCATGCTATTGGACACATTGCTGCAACTGGGGTCAGGGCCACATTTTTAGGTCCATATAAGGCAGTGGTTCTCAACCTGTGGGTCCCCAGATGTTTTGGTCTTCAATTCCCTGGAATTATAACAGCTGGTAAACTGGCTGGGATTTCTGGGAATTGTAGTCAGAACATCTGGGGACCCACAGGTTGAGAACAACTGATATAAGACTTTTCTCCCCCACCCACCCTAAATAGGGGTGTGTTCACTTCCTGCTTTGAAAAGAGTCTGTAGAGTCCCAAATGGTTGACCATACACCAACTGTAATAAAATGGCCACTAGTATCCCTTGGAGTCCTTGCACTGCTAATGAACATTCAGAGTCTATATCTATCTATATATCTATCAACCATGATTCAGTTTTGAAGGAATTATTGGGTCAACATTTAGCCTACAAGATGCACTTTGCCTGTTGCTACAATAACATCCTGGGAATTTCTGCTTCTCCTCTGCAGTTTTCCGCAGGACTCAAAGATCCACAGTATAAAAAAGCTAAATGTTTGCATTATAGCTCCAAAACTAAATCCACCTGCATGTCCAGCAGCTTTTGTAACATCTGTGCAAATCTGCTTCAGGAGTTTTCCCAGCCTTTCAGAGCCTATGCAGAGGGCAAATGGGGACTGCAAGGTAGGAATGAATTCCTCCCCTGGTCCCACTGCCAGGAACAGTTCTGTCAGTAAAACAATCCCACTGGATACAGGCTGGTCTGTTTCCTCCTTTCCTTTTCATAGCTGCCTCCTCATTCTATATTGCAGACTGTTTTTGGAAATGCGACAGCTGGGAGAACATAACCATTGACTGAGGAATCCCAACAGTGGGGCTAGACGATGAAATGGCTGTACATATAAAAGAATCAGAATTATGCAGTTATATAATGTCCAGCAAATTGTCCAATGCACATTGGTGCATGATGCACAAAGGGACTGATGTACATCGATCCTGATGCATATTGGACTTGGAAGTACATCAGGCACTCTTGCTCATGTCCCAGTGTGTATCTTTGAAATTCAGTCAAGTGATTTCTTAGTGCTTTTGCTACATAGCTACATCAATTGAAGATGTTCCCAGATTCTGGAGAAAAGAGTACTGAATGTTTCAGTCCCTCCTGACAGTGGGGTATGTGCAACAAGAAGTTGCAACAGGAGCCTGCAAGCTTGCTTGCTGCTACCCGGCTCTTGAGATGGGTTGTGGGAGCACTGGAGAGTTAGAAGTGGCTACAACAGTGCAGTACCATTGTCATGGTTATGTTTGATGATGCAGGATCTCTGCCATTCTTGTTTGGTGATGCCATCTGTTTTGAATGTGACATCTAGAAGTGGGGAATCACATGTTTTGCATGGTAAGTAAAGGTAAAGGTTTTCCCCTGATATTAAATCCAGTCGTGTTCGACTCTGGGGTGTGGTGCTCATCTCCATTTCTAAGCCGTTGTCCGTGCATGGAGCATCGTTACCTTCCCACCAGGTAACGGTACCTGGTACCTATTGATCTACTCACATTTGCATGTTTTCGAACTGCTAGGTTGGCAGAAGCTGGGGCTGACAACAGAAGCTCACACCGCTCCCCTGATTTGAACCTGCGACCTTTTGGTCAACAAGCTCAGATAAAAGAAGTATATTAAGTCCCTGACATGTTCAGACAGTTGAAGCTAGTAAAGCTTACCATCTGACTCTGGGGTATGGTGCTCATCTCCATTTCTAAGCTGAAGATCCGGCGTTGTCTGTAGACACCTCCAAGGTCATGTGGCCGGCATGACTGCATGGAGCGCCGTTACCTTCCCTCCAGAGCAGTACCTACTGATCTACTCACATTTGCAAGTTTTCGAACTGCTAGGTTGGCAGAAGCTAGGGCTGACAGCATAAACTCACACTGCTCCCCAGATTAAAACCTGTGACCTTTCGGTCAACAAGCTCAAGTAAAAGAACTATATTAAGTCCCTGACATGTTCAGATGGTTGAAGCTCATAAAAATCACCATCTGAAACTCCAGAGAGAGTCACTGCCACTCCATGTTGTCAATACTGAGTATGATGGCCCAATTTCATTCAGATTCCCAAAGAGAGTACAGAAATTAGGCATGGGCGAGTTTGTTCGGAAGTTGCGGATGTTGGAAGTAAATTAAGAAGTTTCACACTTTCAAACTGAGCTCCGATACGTATCTGTGAGTCAGACGTCCCTTGTACTTCTGAAGCAACCTGGGTCGTTAATTACAATGGCTTGTATGTTGATTCGGAAGTATGAGAAAGCTTTTTTTTTATGAAAGTAAGCCTGCAGAGAGGTGCAGGCTATAGTGCTTGCCTCCCAGCTAATCAGGGCTTATGTTTTGTAAAGGGAAAGGGTTATCCAAGGTTCGGCAGCCATTGCTGCTTATAAACCCAAGCACATGGCTGGAAGGCTCTTTCCAGCCAGGAAAGGGATGAGGGTGGTTGGGATCTTTTTTTATGCTGTTGTTGCTGCTGATGGGTGGGTGGGTGGAAGGGTAGGCAAAGGCATTGGAGCCAAAAGAGGTTTGGAGAAGGGAGGAAGGGAGAAGGAAAAAAAGATTTTGGGAGAGGAAGGGAGAGAGAGAGAAGAGAAAGAGAGAGAAAAAAAAAGAAAGAAGGAAAAGTTTGGGAGGGAGGAAGAGAGAGAAATTAATAAAGTGACTGTGTGAAACCTGAGAGAAAGCCTTTCAGTGTTGGGGGTTTTTTTTGTCACTTTTATCTATTCTCTCCAAAAACTTCTGCCCTGAACTTCAACCTCCAGATGCCTTCTCTAAGTCAGGGTAAAGGCACTATAGTTATTTTTCTTGGGGTTCAACTGTCTCTCTTCTGTTATGGGTTGTGTTTTCAACATCACACTCTGAAGTTTCCCTAGTGTCAGTACTGTTTCCCCCACTTGCGTATGTGTGTGTCCACCATTAACAAATCACTTCTGAAGATTCGGAAGTTTTGGAAAGTTTCGATTTTTTTCGGAAAAAATTGGAAGTGACTTTAGAATCAAATCACCAGCACCCTCTACTTTTGAACACAGTTTAGAACCACTTTTTTCTCTCCCATGCCTAAAAGGAATTCACTCCAGTGAAATTAATTTCCTTACCATGTGCACCATTAGTGTATAGATTTTGAGTAATGTTCATGTTGTATGGAGTGCTGGGGGTTCTTTTATCTTACGTCTGCCTTCCTCTATGGGGATTTGTATGCCTGTTTTAGTCTGTATTAAATGTGGAAATTCAGTTAATGGAGGAGTAAGTAGAAGTGGTTTTCCTCTTGATAGATTTCCTTTGTTCTGAGTGGATTGTAAGGAAGAAGGAAAAGAAATATCAGAATGAATCCCCTACCAGTCATGGTCCTTTCAGAATGAAAGTCTCCCCCTGCCTATTTCTTCCTGAGGTTTGAGAGAATGAGTAGCCTGAATAGAACCCTGTTAAACTCGCCACAGGATCATGTACAAAGCTACACTTTTGGAGAGGCAAGATTATTTGTTAAGCATGTTGCTTTATCTCTCATTGGCATTTCAAGACTCCTAACAGCTTCCAATGTGTGGGATAGTACATTGTCTGAAAGACTGAGCATACTAAAGCCCAGGTAGCAATCTGTTGGTTTCTGGTGTGGATTTTGTTTATGCCCAACAGGCAGAGGTCCTTTCAAGAAAGCATATCCATGAACTCTAGACATTTGCAAATATGTTACTGACTGCCTCTTTTGTCCTCACTCAACATGTACTTTTGCAAAGTGTGGAAATAGAACAGTTGCCTTAAAGACATTGCGACATCTCTCCCTGGCTTTCACTCTCTACCAGTAAATTGAACGGTTCCTGGGTTTCAGGCAATGAGCGTGTTCCAGTTTGCTTAGTATTACATTAAAAAAAATCAGGTGAGTTGTATGAAGAAAGGAGCCAAACCTCACAGTGGTCTCTTTGCAGCTTCTTGCCCTGAAAATATTAAAAATGTTGTAGGAATGCAAACCGAGTAAGCGTGAATAATTGTATTTCTAAAATAAGTTGTTGAAAATCGAGGCTGAACAGTGGTAGATTCAAGAAAGTATGGTGTATAATGCTAAATCTAATTTTCATTTTTGTGTGTTTTGTGGGTGAATCTACTTCTGTTTTGTCTGTGATACTCATTATAATTCATGATATGTATAAATTTTATGTACAAAACCATGCCCTCAAATCACTCATATCATGGCACCATGAGATGCAGAGCTAACCTTAAGAAATGGGGCTACAAAGTTGAGTCCATGGCATAGGAGTGCAGAGAAGAGCAAACAAAAGACCACATTGCAAACTGAATCCCACCACATGCACAATGGAGGACCTTCTCACAGCAACACCAGAGGCTATCTAAGTGGCCAGCTTCTGGTCACAGGACATTTAGCATCATGCCAAGTTTTTAAAACTTTGTGTTTTAAAATACATTATAACTGTACCCCCATAGAATCAAAGAATCATAGAGTTGGAAGAGACCTCATGGGCCATCCAGTCCAACTCCATACCAAGAAGCAGGAAAATTGCATTCAAAGCACACCTGACAGATGGCCACCCAGCTTCTGTTTAAAAGCTTCCAAAGAAGGAGCCTCTACCACACTCCGGGGCAGAGAGTTCCACTGCTGAACAGCTCTAACAGTCAGGAAGTTCTTCCTAATGTTCAGGTGTAATCTCCTTTCTTGTAGATGAAGCCATTGTTCCGCGTCCTGGTCTACAGGGCAGCAGAAAACAAGTTCACTTCTGACACAATAAATAAATATAATCACTCATATCATGAGGACCGTAAAAGAAAACTGGCTGGAATTTATCATAGTTTTGAATGCGTAACCCAGAGATACACATTCAAAACTGTTTTGTATTAAGACTTGCTATGTCTTTAATAGTGTAGAGAACCATAGGAATGCTAAATATCCTCCAATCATGACTTACCAGGCAGCAGCTACTGCAAGCGACATGTCTCTGTTAACTTGTGGTTACAGACACAGTAGACTAATAATTCCACAATATCTCATTCAGCAATCTTTTGTGTGAAGTGAAAATGTAACAGGGATATTTCTTGTAGCTGAAGATTACTGAAGAACTGGAAAGGTCAGATTGCTGCATCCCAGTCCAAAGGGTTGTGTGGACATGTTCTAGAAGCATTCTCTCCTGACGTTTCACCTGCATCTATGGCAAGCATCCTCAGAGGTTGTGAGGTCCTGTGTTATTGTATTAAATAACACAGCCAGGTAAATGACCCTATTGTATGTTTTTCGGGTTGTATGGCCATGTTCTAGAAGCATTCACTCCTGACGTTTCGCCTGCATCTATGGCAAGCATCCTCAGAGGTTGTGAGGTCATACTGGCCATTGTTTCTACCAGTTTTGGTGTTGGTTGCCATCTCTTTGCAGATGACACACAACTCTACTACTCTTTTCCACCTAACTCCAAGGAAGCCCCTCGAGTGCTAGACGAGTGTCTGACCGCTGTGGCTGTCTGGATGAGGACGAACAAGCTGAAGATTAATCCCGACAAGACAGAGGTCCTCCTAGTCAATCGTAAACCAGACCAGGGTATAGGGTGGCAACCTGTGCTGGACGGGGTTGCATTCCCCCTGAAGTCACAGGTCCGCAGTTTGGGTGTCCTCCTGGATTCTTCACTTACGTTTGAGGCTCAGGCATCAGTAGTGGCCTGGAGGGCCTTTGCACAATTAAAACTCGTGTGCCAACTGCGACTGTACCTCGGGAAGGCAGATCTGGCCAAGGTGGTCCACGCTTTAGTCACCTCTAGACTGGATTACTGCAATGCACTCTATGTGGGGCTGCCCTTGAAAACGACTCAGAAATTTCAGATGGTCCAACGGGCGGCAGCCAGGTTGTTAACTGGGGCTCCTTACAGGGAGCGGTCAACCCTCCTGGTCAAGGAGCTCCACTGGCTGCCATTCATTTTCTGGACCCAATTCAAGGTGCAGGTTCTTACCTACAAAGCCCTGAACGGTTGGGACCCGCTTACCTGCGTGACTGCATCTCTGTATACGAACCCACATGATCTCTTCGATCATCTGGAGAGGCCCTGCTCTCGATCCCACCAGCATTGCAGGTGCAATTGGTGGGGACGAGAGAGAGGGCCTTTTCGGTGGTGGCCCCTCGACTCTGGAACTCACTCCCCAGGGACATCAGACAGGCCCCAACTCTGGCAATCTTTAGAAGGAGTTTAAAGACATGGTTGTTCCAGTGTGCCTTCCCAGAATAATGATCCCACAGCACTTTGTCCTCCGAAGCACTTTACATTTTAGGTCTGCTTGTATGTTTCCACAAACACCACTACCACCTTTTCGCCCATGCACTAGCATTATTTTCCATTTTAATTTTACATTTGGCCTTCCCACAGTTTTAATTATGTGTTGTCTTATTGTTAATGTTGCATATCTTATTATCCATGTTTTTTTTAAATTTTAATTGCTTGTTTTGTTGTTTTATTGCTTGTATTGTATTTGGGCTCGGCCTCATGTAAGCTGCACCGAGTCCCTTGGGGAGATGGTAGCGGGGTACAAATAAACTGTTATTTAATTCTCCAAACTGTGAATTCAGGTTATGGGAGCAAAGAAAAATTTAGCAAAAATCTGAATGCTCAAACAAAAGAGTTACCCACATGCTTAAGTAAATCCCAAACTATACGTACAATGAATAGGAGGCCAGATGAGCAGCCAAAGAGACTGGGCATGCTCAGTAGTTTGATGTTGGGTGATATTTGCATAACAAAATAGGAACATGAGCAGTGGTGGAAGTGGTCATGGGAGATGGAGAGGCCTTGGGAAAAGATATGGCTGCCAAAGATAAGATAAGTGCAAATATTGTATGGCTCATAGCCATATACAGAGAGAGAATTTTCTTCACCAGAAGCAATGCTGTCTAAATTCCTGAAAGATGTCTTCTGTGAATCCTGCTGGCTCCAAATACCTCACCAAGATTAGATGCTAATTTTTTCCCTTTTTATTTTCATTTGACAGCATATCACATTAGAAAAAGTACAGTCTGGGGAAAAGGCGATGTTCATAGTACTGGTTCCAAATTGAAATGTTGTTTTAGTTAATACTATGAGTACAGCTGTAAATGTCCTGTAATGGCATCAATTTTTGAAATAATTACTGTAATAAAGAATGAAATACATACAGGAAGAATTGAAGAGGCAAGATCAAAACACAAGGCTGCAATTCTATACAAACCTTTTTTGGGGGGTGGGGGAGAGAAAGGAGCACCACTGCATGTTTTGGAACAATGGGTTTTATGCAGGAGGGAAAGTTAATAGATGTCAGAGTAACACTGTGCAGGCTTTTTATTTTCCTCTAAGGCCAAACATTAAGTTGTGCAAATAAAAAGAAAATGATGTTTCAAAGGTGTCCCAGAACTTGGATACATAGATGTTTTGCGTTCAGTGCAAACTAAGGGCTTGCCTGCTCTGATGAAAAAAAAAAAATCATCTCATAGCCACTGCAATCTGGACACACATTGTTCTTGACCATTAGCTTAGAAGATAATTCTCTTTGGTGCCTTTCTTTAATCTGATGTAAAACAAGAGCAAGAACTCTTGCTTTTTACCCCATAATTTCCTACAAAATCACTCTCTCTCTCATTCTCTCTCTTTGACAGCACTGCTGCAGAGCTGGAGAAAGGAGTAAGTTGATCGCAGAACAGGTTGGTGGGAGATTTATAAGCCATCTTATCCTATGGGAATGCAGGTGTTGCTAGGGAGGGAGTTCCACAACCAAGGGGTCACTACTGAGAAGACCCTGTCTCTCATCCCCACCAGCTGCACATGTGATGCCAGTAGGACCGAGAGCAGGGCCTCCCCAGATGATCTTAGTCTTCGTGCTGGTTTGTAGGGGATGATACGCTTGGACAGGTAGCCTGGGCTGGAACCATTTAGGGCTTTATAGGCTAAAGCCAGCACTTTGAATTGTGCAGCATATATAGTGGTCACAGAAATATAACTTGTTCTTCTGTTGATGACAAGAGTTTTAAAACCCACACTTATTTGAGGTGGGTCGCTTCTGTGGTGAGAGAATCAGCCGTATACGAAGACGTTGCCCAGGGGACGCCCGGATGTCTTGCAATCCTGCGAGGAGGCTTCTCTCATGTCCCCCATAGTTTTCTAAGATCTACAGAGACACTCGCTGGAACACCTCAGCAAGTGAGAGTCCAAAAGTGGCAGGCTCAAACCCAGCACCTCAACCAATGGCTGATACCAAATGAGAGACTCCCTCCTGGGCACACAGAGGACTGGGCGACTTGGAAGGCACTGAACAGACTGCGCTCTGGCACCACGAGATGCAGAGCCAACCTTCAGAAATGGGGCTACAAAGTGGAATCCTTGACATGCGAATGTGGAGAAGAGCAAACCACTGACCACCTGCTGCAATGCAACCTGAGCCCTGCCACATGCATAATGGAGGACCTTCTTGCAGCAACACCGGAAGCACTCCAAGTGGCCAGATACTGGTCAAAGGACATTTAACCAACTACCAAACTCACAAGTTGTGTATTTTTCTGTTTGTTTGCTTTGTTCTGTTAGAAATGTAATATAATGGACTGGTTGCTCTGACACGACAAATATAATTTGAGGTGGGTAGCGTTTTTCTTTAAAGAACAGTATTTAGGGATCGCTGGTAGTAAGACTTACTTTCTTTGATGAAGGAATCCCTTTTATTTCCAGAAACAGGGCAGGGAGAGAAGGCCTCAACCTTTCCTGCCACCACCAGTGTGTTCAAAGGCATTCTAAAAAAAGATTCTGCAAAGACTTTGAAGCAATACGTAGAAAGCACCAGAACTGAAAACACAGAGCTTCTCCAACCTTTTAAAAAAGAACATCTGCAGGAGTGTCAAGCCTCAGACAGTAGAAAACTCCATGAAGGATTTAATTTCATCTATAGGTAATCCCATATAAAAAAAAAGCAGTACTGCTAGGCTGAATTTTTTTTCCGCATCCAGCAAGGCAAACAAGACCTGACTTTTCTGCATTATGTGAGGTTCTTTTCACAAGCCACAGGAAAAGCAGTTCCTCTCTTGTTTTTCACTAGTTTAAAGGCTGAACCATATGGCCACATTTGAGGTGGAAAACTCCCCACAAGAATATTTGTCTTATCACATTTAGTGTGCTATGAGATCTCGCAAAAGCACCAGCAGCTGTGTTCTTCTCACATTGGAGCCTTTTCACAGCAACTGCTATATTTAACAAACCTTACCTCAACCCGGTAGGAAAGGCCTCTGTGTTTTTCAACCACAGCGAAACAGGCTTAGTGATGGTGAGATTGTTTCATGTGAAAATTTGAAGAGGGAGTCCCTGGCAGAGCTGCCCCAAGATGCTTGGAAACTTGCAACGAACTATAAAATGACACCATCTTCTAATTCACTTATGGAAACTGACAAAACTGTCTGAAGTTTCATCCATGTCTACTGCTCATCTCACAGTCCTGGTAATTGAGCTCTGCTTTCTTTTTTGGTGCCTCAGTAAGAGAGAGGTGATAGAGGAGCCAACATTGCACCCCTTATTTTGTGCCCACTCCTCTCTCCCAATTAGGATGTATTGGTTTTGAGCCCTGTAGAAATTAAGATATGGGGCAAAATGTGAGTACACTCTTCCATGGAAGAAATGCATCCACCCAGGAATTTCAGGTATGAAGACAGCGGGAACAAGTGACATAAAAAGTGGAGTGCAAGAAGCAAGGGAAGGGCATGCTGCAAGGGTTTAAAGCAGTGGTTCCCAACCTTTCTTTGACCAGGGACCACTCTCCAACATTAGTACCAAAAGGGTTACGAATTGGAGCTTTATTATTATTATTATTATTATTATTATTATTATTATTATTATTGTCATTATTGTGGAGCCCCCGGTGGTGCAGTGGGTTAAACCTCTGTGCCGGCAGGACTGAAGACCGACAGGTTGCAGGTTCGAATCCAGGGAGAGGCGGATGAGCTCCCTCTATCAGCTCCAGCTCCTTATGCGGGGACATGAGAGAAGCCTCCCACAAGGATGATAAAAACATCAAATCATCCAGGCGTCCCCTGGGCAACGTCCTTGCAGACGGCCAATTCTCTCATACCAGAAGCGACTTGCAGTTTCTCAAGTCACTCCTGACATGATAAAAAAAATTTAAAAAAATTATTATTATTATTATTATTATTATTATTTAAAACATTTATATCCCGATCTTCTCTACCTCTGCAGAGGGACTCAGACCGGCTGACAGCAAAGATTCAATGCTAACACTAAAAATCTAAAACATAATACATAACATTAAGTTACCAATTACATATAAGATAAATGACATAAAATTACATAAAAGCCGTTCGCCAAGATAAAATCATATCCACCTTAGTCCGTATATTCAGTCCATATATTGTGATCAGTACCATTAGTCGATTGCCGGTCTTGGACATCATTCCGAAAAAGCTTTGTTATTTGGGGTTCTCATTCAGAAAATTGCATTGGATAGACTACATCTGCTCTAGTTTCTGATACAGAACACATGTCATCCAGTAGTCACCATCTGTTCATCCACAGAAACCATATTTAATAATCTAGAGTTGATGTAGTAGTAGTAATCTTTCATGAGTAGTCAGCCTCTCCCCTCCCAACATCCCCATTGCCTCAGCACTATATGAGAGTTTAGTGAGACCAGTTGCTCTCGTTGCTGCATGGTTTTGAGGCAACAGTGTATTAATGGTGAGACTGAGGACCGTATATTCGTTCTTGCGGACTACTGTTGGTCCACGGACCACAGGTTAGGAATCACTGATTTAAAGTGAAAGGAAGGAGTAGGAGACCATGTCAGAGCAGAAGAAGTAAAGGAAGGGTATACAGCAAAGGTACAAGGTGAGATAAGTAATGGAGTATGAGCAACAGGAAAGCAATCCATGAAAGCAGCAATGCCAAGACACCAAAAGAGGGGATATATTGTGTGGGCATGAAATAAAGCAAGCAAAGAGAAGTAGAAATGTGAAAGTAAGGACTTTGTCACACAAGGCTGGTAAATCACAATTACAGCATGAGAGTAGTGTCTGTAGCCAATACCTGTCACATGGTGTCTCTCCCACTGATGCTTCACATTTAAATCATTGGTGGAGTGTGCCTTTTATTGAAGGGGGATTTCATAGCTCCCAATATTGCTGCTTGAGTGGGTGGATGTGATTACAGAGACTGTTATCCTGCTGTAATTGTGATTTGCCAGCCTTGTGTGATGAAATCTCAAGTTGTTCATGCATCAATGCACATAATGCAAGCAAGAGACATGTCACAAGGGAACAAGACAAGGTGACAGAGGGAGTAGGCGAGGTGGGAGAGTCAGTGGTGCAAATGGGGGAATGCAGGAAGGGATAGGCACCCCATGAGCATGTGTGGTACGTGATATTTGTTAAAAGCAGAGGGCACAAGAAGTGAGGGGACCCAGCCTTTGGGTGTGAGGCGAGACAAGACAGAGAATAGAAAAGATGGGAGAGTGTTTGAGTCCTAAAGCACAAGAAGTACAGGGAGCACACCAGGAGGTCACAAGGTGAAGCAAGAGGACTTAGGAGACAATGGAGGGCAAGTGGCGCTAGTGGAAATGAGGAAGAAGTGAGGGAGCAGTGCTAGGCAAGGTGAGGAGTAAGACAATTATAGGTGTGGGCAGAGGAGTGCCAGGAGAAAGGGTGCACCATGAGGGGATGACATGAGGTGAGGAAGTGAAGGAAGAGTGAAGCAAGGAAGAAAAGAAGGGTGAACGATCGATTGGCAGGGAATGAGGTGCGTGGTGAGGAACACAGTGCAAGAAGGGACGTGGTATCACAAGGTGAAGGAAGGAGGTGAGAGATGCAGCGCCAGAGTGAAAATAAACAAGACAAGGAGCATAGCAGAGGCATTTAGTGAGTCCAACAAGGGGGAAGAATGGAGGTGGGACCAATTTGGAGCATAGAAAGAAGACAAGGTTGCAGGAGCAGTAGAGGCATTCCAGGAGAAAGCGAATAGTTCCAATTCATTCGTCCTTTAACAACAACAACAACTTTATTTATATACTGACCAGGGCTACTCATTTCCAGGGTCAATTAAAGGACTATACAAAAGGTCTGGGCCGGAAGAAGTGCCCTCAGATGACAGTGGACTGGGGTAATGGGTGGAGTACAAGGCCAATTCCTAACTGTTGGCCAAGGGCTGGGAACTTGAGACTAGTCATTATCGAAGGCCTGATGAGACCGTCAAGTCTTCAAGTTCTTATGAAAAGAGGTGAGTAATGGAGCCTGCCTTATCTCCTTGGGGAGGGCATTCCAGAGGCAGGGGGCCACCACCGAGAAGGCCCTCTCTCTCGTCCCCACCAACCGGATTTGAGACAGTGGTGGGAGCGAGAGGAGGGCCTCCTCAATGAATCTTAGACCTTGTACTCTGCTCCTTGAGGTGTACACTTCATGTTACTACTCTGAGGAAAGAAGGAGCTGGGCCAAGGGAAGAAAGGCCTGATACCAATTAAGACAGATGCTTCATATGAATCTTCAGGTTTTGGGGAAATGGGACCAAACAATTATTTTGATGGACTAATTCCACAGACTCAGAAGCAGAGTGGGCAGATCGAAAGACAACCTGGCAAAATGGCACTACCTAGAAGAAACCTCCACCTTGTGTGACTGTGGAGCAGTCTTGAGAGTATGGGTATTTGACCTGCTATTGGGCAGCAGGAGTGAAACTGGAGAGGATTTGGCAGTGGCACCTCTATCTCTAAAGCTATCTCTAAAGGACCTAGTATTGCATAGAAGGTAACGCTGAAGCATTCCTGAAGTCTTTTACCTTAAAACCGTATGATGAGACTGTTGAAATTGGGAGATGGGGGTAGGAAGATTGCAGCTGAAAACTGAATCACAGCCCTGGCTCATGAAGATCTGTCTGTTTATCTTTAATTTCTGGGTAAGACTGAAAGGAATGCCAAGATTGTCAGAAAATAGCCTAGCAAAACTGTGATTTCAGGAACAACTGCACCTAGCTCTTCAAAAGTACAATCCTAGTATAAAAAGATCACATCTTTTTCATAAATTTGGCTTTTCAGAACTGTATTTTTCCCAGAAAGATAATTTATCAGCAAAGAAATAATTCAAGTTACACGCCAAGAATATCCAAGGAATTCTAGAGAAAGCTAAATGAGTTTCTGTAAGACTGACAATGTCTCATACATGTATAATTTCTCAGTCTGCATCATGAAGACATTGTTTTGTTCCAAGTTTTAGGATGATTACAGCCATTGCGGAAATTTTAGACTGTTTGCATTTCTGTAGTCATGTATTATTCTGTCTTTCTCTGCTGTCCCCTGACAAATGGCTTGGCATAAAAAAGAAGTAAACACCTTTATTAATAATATATAATAGTGATAATTAAGAATGAAATATTCCAGCTGTGCCAGATAATTATTTATCATTTATCAAAGCTACGTGAGGCAGTTTTAAATCATGTCTAGCCCTCTTTACACAGAAAGGCATCAGTCACATTAATTGCTAACTTTACTTTTGTGTGTTTTGTTTAGCATGTTGAACAAGCTATAGCAGTGGAAGTCAATGGAATGACGAGCTCACAACTTCCATCAATGAGGTGGGGAATGTCCCTCATATCTTTAAAGGAGAATATTGACTGTTGAACTTATTTGGACAATGAGGCTGCAAGAGTCTGTATAGCTCCTTAAAGTTCAGTCTAAATCATATTGCAGATTGACTCTCCAAGATCAGTTTTGGAGTACTCGTGGACAAGTTGAACATGACCCAACAATGTCATGCAGTGGCAAAAAAAGCCAATGAAATTTTGGCCTGCATCAATAGAAATATAGTGTCTAGATCCAAGAAAGTCGTGCTACCCCTCTATTGTGCCTTGGTTAGACCACATCTGGAATACTGTGTCCAATTTTTGGTACCACAATTGATGGGGGACGTTGACAAGCTGGAATATGTCCAGAGGAGGGTGACCAAAATTATCAAGGGTCTGAAGAACAAGCCCTATGAGGAGCGGCTTAAAGAGCTGGGCATGTTTAGCCTTCAGAAGAGAAGTGTTGGAGGAGACATGATGGCCATGTGAGGGGAAGTCACAGGGAGGAGGGAGCAAGCCTGTTTTCTGCTGCTCTGGAGATTCAAACTACAGGAAAGGAGATTCCACCTGAATATTAGGAAGAACTTCCTGACTGTGAAAGCTGTTCAGCAGTGGAACTCTCTGCCCCGGAGTGTGGTGGAGGCTCCTTCTTTGGAGGCTTTTAAGCAAAAGCTGGGTGGCCATCTGTCAGGGGTGCTTTGAATACGATTTTCCTGCTTCTTGGCAGGGGGTTGGACTGGATGGCCCACGAGGTTTCTTCCAACTCTATGATTCTATACTTAGTTGAGAATCTCCAACACCAGTGGCCAGTGCTCTACCTAGTCCAACTGACAGCCATTGTTGTTATTTCAAGGACAGAGCAAGCGTATTGTGGCAGGTGGAGGCTTAAGCTGAGATATGGAGATGTCCAGAATTACTTTACCACACTCTGCCTTAAAAAAATAGTAATCAGATGTGCAGTTGGGGATCGCAGAAGCCCCAACTAACTGACACTATAATGCTGCGTCGAGACAACTCAAAACTTTGGTGGCCAAAACCCCAGCATATCCCAGATCCAGGGTGAAATCAGCTCCACAAAATGCATAGTGCATTGTTGACATTTACCCTTTTTGGAGCACATTATATATTCCAGAACAGGGGCTGCCAAAAAGTGTCCCAAAGGCATGATTGGGCACAAGGGGGTAATTGGCCCCTTGGGATGGGGTAATAGATTACCTCTGCTCCTACCTGTCATTTCCTCCTTTTTTCACTGTGGATGCTTGTTGTTGTACTGTATCTTCGATCAGCCCTAGCCAACATAGCTAATAGCGGTAAGAGCTGCAGTCCAACTTTTGGAGGGCCACAGGCTGCCCCCTCCTGTACTAAAAGAGCCAAGTCCCATTGAAATGCCTCAGATTAGTCCTGAATGGGCATGTACTTGGACTGTGCTGTAAGTCTATTAACAAAAATAAAGACATCCAGTCTCCCAGTCCATGACATCAAAAGCCTGCTGTGGCTCTCTTTCAAAGAAAATCAATTTTGGCAATATTCAATACAACAGTGGAGTAGCAGGCAGATGTACCAACACCAATGAGAAATGCAGTCTCCAGACAGTGAAGGAAAACACAAAACTGAGACGAAAATGCAGCATCTTTCAACAGCTATTAAATGACCCAGCAAGATAAATGAAATCTTGATTGTGAACACTCTGTACTTGGCCCTTTTCAGATTAACGCTACTGTCCTGGGAATGTCAGTTTATGGTAGAATTCACTTGACTCTGAAGTGATGCAATTGCAAAGCAATTTGTGGCTCAGGTAAATCACAACTGTTTGCCTTTGTAACAGTTTCCCAAGGAAAGCCAGATAGACTAAATTAAGCTGTAGATCTGTGATGTAGCCCATTCCCAGCACGCTTCTGTCTACTGCAGCATCTTTTTTGCACAAGGCTCATGTCTTAATTAAATTAGTTTGCAAGGGATTACCTCGATCACCCTCTTGCCAATGGAGTCTTAAGTAGCTTGACTCAGAAGGTAAATCCCACTGTGTTCAAGTGGCCTACTCCCTTGTAAGTAGAGATAGGATTGCAGCCTAACATTGAAACTGCAAATGGAGTCCAGCACCACAGTCATTAAACACGTTTTTTCCCTTATTAATAAATACCTAAACAAACAATGCATTGCTTCATTTAATATTTGGTCTGAGAGTTATATGAAACAAAATGCATGGTAACATATGGTGGTGTGAGGAGGATAATTTCTACTTGAATTTCTATAAACCTTTAGATAAGGCCTTTCCCCTGGGCTTTGATAGACCCAAGTCAGCAACTTCTTCTCCATCCTCGGTTCTGCTATTTGTGGGAATTGATGTTTCTCATTATTTACAATCAAGTCTGATTTGATTTTTGGGGACCCTATGAATGAGAGGCCTCCAAGAGGTCAGTTGCTTGCTCTGTTCTTTTGAAGTCAAGGCCATAGCTTCCCTTATTTAATCAATCCACCTCTTTGGTCTTCCTCTTTTCCTATTAACTTTCACTTTATTAAACCTCACTGTCAGACTCTGGAAGATCTTGGAGTTAAAATCAAGTTAACAACAATAAAATGCTGGAGACAAGTGGTTTAATCCTTCTTTTCACAATCCTAAAAAGACAGTTCTAAAGTTTCCCGCTCAAACCTCCTGTATATACAGAATGAGGCAGCATAACTTCCTTTTTTCAAAACTTAACAAAACCCATTGTATTAATCAAAATTTTATTTATTTATTTATAATGTAGGAGCATACCTAAAGTTTTGTTTTTCATAGTTTTGAATTAGGTAGGTGACGTCCCCCATTCTCCATACACAGAGTAAACCGATTTCTGGCGTTTGTCATGACTTGCCAGCATAGCAGGTGTTATGTTGGCAATTTCTTCCTGGATGTTGGTATTCAAATCTTGTAGGGTCCTTGGACAGTTTACATAAACAAAGGATTTCAAAACCCCCCATAGAAAAAAATCACAAGGGGCCAAATCTGGAGAGTGGGCCGGCCACTCCAAATCCACTCGAAAAGTAGGCCTCAGCGGCAAAAGCACGCTCTTCACTGTTCCAACGCATGATGGCGACTGAACTGTGTCAGAACAAAACTTTATACTCCCGCCTCTTGAACAAGACCACTAGTGCTCCGCTACGTCTTCAACCGATTGAATGGCGCGCATTTTAAAAAAGGAAGTTATGCTGCCTCACCCTGTATATCAGCCCCAACTCCCATCCATCTCCTAGTGGCCTAACATTATGCTCAGTCTGTTAACCGCAGTTTCAATTTCCGTCACAAAACAGATATCTACACTACCTTCCCCAACTGTACCCAGCCTCCCTCCCCCCCCCCCCCCCATCTCCCTTCTTTATGGCAGAGAACCAAAGCAGCCAGTCCCAGGCTGATACAGTGATCCTAACACTCATTGTCTTTTCCAGCAAGTCACGTTGTCTTATATATCCAAGGTATGATAACCTCGATCATTTTGGCATCTACTGAAAGTTTAGGCTCTTGAATCCATTTCTTTGTCTTTTGACTGCCAAGGTATGTGTAGTTCATTTTACTCCAGATTCCTGGCAACATACTTCATTTTTCATCTTCCATAACTATACATACAAACTGGGAATAGTGTGATTCTGGGTGATTCTGGTTTTGGTATTCAATTAAATCTATTTACAATTGAGGATCTTGTTACACATGGGCAGCTCTCAGATAAACTAAATATTATGTGAGGGAGTATATGGACCTCAGCCTCATGGGTATTGAATGAGGAATGTGGGAAACATGTGAGAGATGTTGAGAAGAATGTATCATACAATGGAAAAGAATTGTCATTCATAAATCACTCATACAGCTGAGCTCACTTCCTTTTTTGCAGACCAAATGGAAAGAGGTGGGATTCACTTTAAAGTAATACTCTACTAGGGGATTCATAAGGAGGATAGTTGTGAAGGAGAAGGACTACTTTTTCAAGCTACTGATTCTCTTCTAGAAATTCCTTATGTTTTCAGCAGCATTAGCTGGAAAACATGACATTGTGAACCATACATTTCATTTACTCCATATTTCAAGAGAAATCTTGAGACCTATGGAGACAAGTGGCACAAATTGTGCACAGGAAGAAAAGATCAGTATCTTTGGGAAAACACCAAAGTTTGTAGAAGTACCAAAAAAATTAGAGGGATCATGTCTCAACAAAAACTGAAGGCATTATCACATGGCGATGTGTGTTTATGGGTATTTTATTCCACAACATTGTTGCATAACAGTGACTTTCATGTTTCTCCCTACTGCTTGGACTTTATGATATGAGCTAGCTATGTGATGAAAGCTAGACACGTCTTTAATCCGCTCCTCATATCCCACTAGCTATGAAGTGGCTATGTGGGGCTCCAATGACTTTATAGTAAGTGGGTGGGTGGTTGGTGTGGAGGGAGGAGATACCAACTTGCACATCAACCCAAAAGAAAAGAGGCATATCCTGGCATGAACTGTAGTGACCTATACCTTTGTATGCCAATAACATGAGCGTAGCCGTGGTCTTTAGTTCAATCAAGTACAGATTAATAACACACAACCAACCCAACAAGATGTTTATTGATCTTCATAGGAACTGCAATGTTATTCATCTTTATTATGGAGCTGGTACATCATTGCCAAAGGCTTTCACAAATGAAAATAGTTTTTAATAGTTAGAAATGTTTAAGAAATAAAAAGTAAATTGGATAATTGAATGTCACAACGTCAGAATCTTCCTTCCACTCCTAGTTCTTGTACAACCGATTTCTCAATGGCATGATGGATGCTGCTCACTTCCTTCTGAGTCAAGGTCCTTTCCAAATGTCGGTAGGTGATCTGGTAACAATGACTGACCCTTTTTGTCCTAGAAAACACAAACCAGATGTTAGGAATTAGATATACATCAAATTGTGTACCTTTTAAAGAAAGCAAGGGAGAGCTGATCCCTGCTGTCATCTCCTGGTTTTCTTGCCATGTTGCTCTATATTTTCTTGAGTTACCAATGCAAAAGGGATAGTGCCAGACTCGTCAAATCCCGTTGGTAATACATAATTCACTTTGACAGAGTAGAGAACAGCAAAATCCATTTCTTTGCCCAACTTGTTTCTCAAAGGTACAACCACTGCATTTTTGCATTTTTAAATATTATCTCCAATCTAGAAACCTTGAAGTAGTGATTATGTGCCCCCCTGTAGATGTGCCAGAAGAAAACAATTTTAAAAATATCAGACTGAATTGGTTAACACCTAAAAAAGCAAGTTCACATGTAAAGTTCATCCATGATTTCTATAGCTCCCATCTATAGGCACTCTTGCTCTAAGCCAGTGGTTCTCAACCTGTGGGTCCCCAGGTGTTTTGGCCTACAACTCTCAGAAATCCCAGCCAGTTTACCAGTTGTTAGGATTTCTGGGAGTTGAAGGCCAAAACATTTGGAGGCCCACAGGTTGAGAACTACTGCTCTAAGCAGTGACTCGGGAGCGTGGGTTATCCCACTATTTTGGAAACAGTCTCTTCCCATCAGACTATGAGGTGCTTCCTGCTTCTTGGCAGGGGGTTGGACTGGATGGCCCATGAGGTCTCTTCCAACTCTATGATTCTATGTGAACCCAACTTTCCCTGCATCAACTCTAGGGTAGGCTGAAAATGCAGCTTTGCTGCCCACAAATGATACTGTGACCTTTCCCTGGCTCCTTAAGCTTCCAATTTGTTTAACCCAGATATATAGATGGCATTTGTTTTTAAAACTACAAGAGACCCCAGAGAGCTAGTCTGGATTGGCAAACATTGTTTTGGGTGCCCTCACTCAAACCAGTTGATCCTTGCCTCCCAAGTGACCAGACGTGATGGGTTCCATTTGTGGAACCCATCACGTCTGGTCACCAATGTTTGATGAGGTGGATTGGCATGGGTCAAAATGCTCTCTAACCCAGTGGTTCTCAACCTGTGGGTCCCTAGATGTTTTGGCCTTCAACTCCCAACAATCCTAACTGCTGGTAAACTGGCTGGGATTCCTGGGAGTTGTAGGCCAAAACACCTGGGGACCCATAGATTGAGAACCACTGATCTAACCCTTGGATCATGTCCATCCCACCTAGATCAACCTATGCTATGGATTTGTTTTCTGGCCACTACCGTGCTACTACATGATGAACATGAAAATGCAACCTTCTGTTAGGAAATTACAGACTTCTGTTACATAACTGTACTGCTTCCAATGTCTACCCAGAAGCTGCCAAAAATCTATACCATACAGTTCAAGCCTTATGATATTACCTCTCCACAATGGAAGGATTATATGGCATTTATCACACTACAATACTCACTCAACACAGTGAAACTAAAATCAGCATGACACACCTCAAACAGGTAACAACTAAATACCATTTGCTTTCACCAAGACTTCCCAAATGAAACCACTAAAATGTATTGTGAGTGATCTACAGCCCATCCTGGGCAATGACATTTTCCTCAAACAAACCTCAAGGTTACTTGCCAGAAGCAACAGCCTGTGCATCGGAATCACAAACACAGGAACTTGATCCAGATGCCATCTATATTCCCATCTCCACTATGGCAAAACATGTTACGGGATCTACAATCTCTGGAGTTCATTCATTTACTCATTTTCCAGTGTAACATTTGTTATCATTTACCAGAAATGCCCTACTGCTGGACAAATGGGCCAGTCTCTAAACAAAGAAGAATGGACACAAACATGGCAGCAGGTATGGTAATGTTGAAAAATCAGCAGGAGGAATGGTTTTTAAATATTGTCTCCAATCTAGATGTGATATGATTCTGATGTGGAAAAAATGAACAAAAATTCACCAAGAGATTCAGTATTTTGTATTTGGTGAGGCATCAACACTTAGGCAAAGAAAATGTGTATAATTACAACTCTAATGATTCCACAGCATTAAGCCATGGTCGTGTTTTGTTTTTTTTTTTTGTCGTGTCGCTTCTGTTGTGAGAGAATTGGCCGTCTGCAAGGACGTTGCCCAGGGGACGCCCGGATGATTTGATGTTTTTATCATCCTTGTGGAAGGCTTCTCTCATGTCCCGCATGAGGAACTGGAGCTGATAGAGGGAGCTCATCCGCTTCTCCCCAGATTCGAACGTGCAACCTGTCAGTCTTCAGTCCTGCCGGCACAGGGGTTTAACCCCACTGCACCACCGGGAGCTCCAGCCATGGTAGTACCAAACTACAAAGCCCTCAGTGGTGAAGTGGGTTAAACAGCTGAGCTGCTAAACTTGCTAACCGAAAGGTTGTAGGTTCGAATCCGGGGAGCGGGGTGAGCTCCCGCTGTTAGCCCCAGCTTCTGCCAAACTAGCAGTTCAAAAACATGCAAATGTGAGGAGATCAATAGGTACCGCGCTTCATGCAGTAATGCTGGCCACATGACCTTGGAGGTATCTACAGACAGTGCTGGCTCTTTGGCTTAGAAATGGAGATAAGCACCAACCCCCAGAGTCGGACACGACTGGACGTGATGTCAGGGGGAAACCTTTATCTTTACCTTTTAGTTCCAAACCATGCACTGAGAGGATTTTATACATTTTGTACATAATATGTGCTTTAACCTATAAGTCATTTTTCAATTTTTTTAAATGGTACCTTTTGGAAACACACTTCACAAATACAAAACATGCTTTGCACAGGAGTCAGCCATTCTTGGGTACTATAATTCATTTATGAAACTCTCTCTGTTCAGTAATAAAGTTGTCCATCTATTTCTGCTACCTCATCAAAATTGTGCAGCGGTAACTGGTACATTTAAAGACTGCCCCCTCCTACAGCTCATAATAACCCTTAAATGCTTTTAAAGCTCCTGCAAGGGTTTCTGTGTGTTCACTCTGTTACACATTTCCATTCCATTATTCTATCTCCAACATACAACTTGTATTTGATTTCCTCCCACTCTTAATGTTTCCCAGTGAGGCATATATCTGTCCAATAGAGAATCTAGTCCAAGAGCACACACAGTTTCTTTTCCAGATGTACATTTTGTTTCCAATGGTTCTTTTCCAAGAAACCGTGAGGCTGCCATGGACAAAATAGAGCAAAAGACAACATGTTCCCCCGATTATTCTCAGCTGAATTGTGGTTTCCACTGTTGGCTATTGAAGGAGGAAGAAAGCGAAGCTGAAATGTAACTGCATTTGGATACAGCTGATAGGACAGTTTCTCAGAGTGCGTTGAGAACAGGCAGCTGGAGAGATCTCTCAAGATCCCATTGCAATTGCTTCTCTCAAGACAGCCCAAAGCCTAAGCTGGAACCAATTTGAAGGAACACAACTACAAAGCTTTTGTAGATATGAGACCATTTCATCAGATATGCAATGTGTTGTCCTCAGGTGACATATGTGCACACAAACACACAGATGGAAGTGGTGGTGGAATGTAAATAGAATTGTCAAAAGGAAAATTTATGAAATGTAGGCTTATGTCATGCTAAAATAGCTGACAAGAAGAAAGCCAACTCATCTGAAATGTAGGAGCCTCCGTTGGCGCAGTAGGTTAAACCCTTGTGACGACTGACAGGTCACAGGTTCAAATCTGAGGAGAGCGTGGATGAGCTCCCTCTGTCAGCGCCAGCTCCCCATACGGGGACATGAGAGAAGCCTCCCACAAGGATGGTAAAACATCAAAACATCTGGATGTCTCCTGGGCAACGTCCTTGCAGATGGCCAATTCTCTCACACCAGAAGCAACTTGCAGTTTCTCAAGTCTTTCCTAACACACACACACACACAAAATCTGAAATGTGCACTGGAGACAAGTTCTATGGATACTGTGGACTGCCCAAAAGACAAATAAATGGGCCCAACAACAAAGCAACCCTTAACATCCCTAGAAGCCAAGATGACGAAACTGAGACTGTTGTACTTTGGCCTATCATGTGAAGACATGATTCACTAGAATAGACAATAATGCTAGATAAGATCAAAGACAGTGGGAAAAGAGGAAGGCCATGTTACAGATGGATAGTATCAAGTAGTGGTTCTGAGTCTGCAAGACCTGAGGAGGTCTGTTGATGATGAGGTGATATGGAGCTTGAGATTGACTTGATGTCAGTTAACAACAAAATTTCAAACAGCACAGTCTTATGTGAACAGAATAAATAAAATAAGAGCTAAAAAGAAACTTGGGACTTTTACCTCCACTGTGTTTTTTCCCCCTTTTATCGATCGTGTATTACTAGAAGTGCTGAAGAACATATTGAGTAAGACAAGCGGGCCAATGCTTCCCCCTACACTTGCCAGACAATCTAGTCTATATTGCCTTTTTTCCACAATAGCTTAATCCCTGTTGCAGAAAAAGAAGGGTTTCTCAATAGAATAGTCTACATCTTTAACTGTTAATATACTGCTATGTTTCTAAGTAGGACAGTGAAAACGGATCCTAGCACAGAGGCTAGATGGAAGAAGATGTTTCTCTGAGACATGGCTGCTGTGATTGTTAGAGGTGTGTGCTTGTGTGTGGCATGGATGGATGGGTAAATGAGTATGGATGGGGATATGTAGGGGTGGGTAAGTGGGGAAGGAGAAAGGGAGAGAGGAAAAGGAAGAGGGATTAGTCTAGATGGATAAATGGAGGAATGAACACAGATGGAGAATGTATAGATGGAGGATAGTGTGGTGTAATGTTCTCACTTTATCTTAGCTGTGGTCCACATGCATTGCCAATATATGGCAACCACTTTTCTGTGAGGGAACACTGGGAATTATTTTTCGAGAGAGTTAAAGTTCATCTGGCCACACACTGAGGAAAACAGTGACTGGCAGGATTCTTCATTACTCCTACCTAAAGATGTTCCTTGCTAAAAATTATGGAGAGCAAGACACCTCAAGAATTTATCAATTAGAATGAAAGAAAACTAGAACAAGATTGTATGGAAATGGTATCTGACCCCCAATAAAGATACAGTGTTCCTCACTTATTGCGGGGGTTCTGTTCCAGGAACCCCAGCGATAAGTGGAAAACTGTGATGTAGGGAAGCTATACCGTATATCTACAGTATAGCTCCACCCACTCCTCTCTCTCCCCCTCTCTCTCTTCCTCTCCTTTTTCTGCCTCTCTTCCTCCCTCCATCCCTCCCCCTGCTAGAGCCACCCTTTTCCCTCCCCCCTGCTTCCCCACTGGCATGGGGCTCTCAACCGGTCACCCAAGGAAGAATCCCCGGCAGAAGCTGCCTTGGTGACCCTCTCTAGCCCTGGCAGAAGAAGCCCAGTTGGAAGCTGCTTTGGCGGCCCTCTCCAGCTCCAGAGGAAGAAGCTCCGGGAAGTGACCAGGAAGAAGGCCCAGCGGAAGCTGCCTTGGCGGCCCTCTCCGCAACCCTCACTGGTGACAATTTGGGGCTCTCCACGGCTGTCTGTAACTCAACAACTCAGTCTATTATCTTTTATTCTAATTGATAAATTCTTGAGGTGTCTTGCTCTCCATAATTTTTAGCAAGTGTTCCTTCACTACTTGTATTTTATCTTTTTATATATTTTTTGAAAAACCACAAAAAAGCGAGTTTGCGGGAAGCAAACCGCAAGGTACTGAGGGAACACTGTACACCATATGGACAAGAGCTGTTCAGAAAAATGTTGGAGGGCTTGCCAAGAAAGGGGAACATATATCCACATGTGGTAGCAATGCAAATATGTACAGAGGTTTTGGGGAAAGGTTATAGTAGAGGTAGAAAGTATAATGGAGAAAAAAATTAATACAAATCTGGCGACTATACTGTTATCTATTTATAATACAGATGAATGGAATGATAATGAAAAGAATTTAATAACAATGTTGTTAACGGATGTAAAGCTACTAATAGCAAAAAAATGGAAAGGAGAGGTGGAAATTAAGATAAAATAATGGTATAAGGAAATTTGGAAATTAGCAATAAATGATAAATTAACATGTAATCTAAAGGTTTAAAAAGGCCTAAGGAAGAATAATGATTTTAAAAGTATATGGGGGGAAAATGTTGAAGAAAGAAGATGGGAACCAACCCACCCCAGAAGAAATGAGATTCTGGTGGGATCACAAAGAAAAGAAGGACTCCGGAGATGGGGAGCACAACGGGGGAAAGGAGAAAAAAAATTTATATGAATTGTAGATTTTTTTATTTTTTATGAAATGAATGGAAATGTAATAAAAAAATTGAATATAAAGATCTTCCTTGCCATTGACCGAAACTCTGCCAGCCACACTGAACAGATTGACCAAGAAGTGAAAGGAATGGAAAACACAAGGCCATTCTGATTTTCCCCTCTCCTTCATTTACTAGAACCGAGAAGAAGAGCTGGGCAAGTAGTTATGTCTCATAAAGGCGTTTTTTCTTTGCTTGTTGCATGTGTTTTCTGTATGCCTGGATTGCTCACAAGCACTTGCTAAGCCTGCAACAAGCAAACTGAATGTGCGCTTAAAAAAAACAACAGCATTTTTGGGATGGAAAGACAATGGGTTTTACACAGGATCAAACATGATACACCCATTAACACTAATAAGGCTCCAAAAAGTATTTTGACAAATATGTTTTAAAAGGCAAACAATTACAGTAACAACAGAAACATGATTTAAAAGTTTTATACATTTTTTTAAAAAAAACGCACAAGTTTTATAAAAACAAAGAACATACTATAATCACCTGTCTATTTATTGCATCAATCTGTTACAAGTCCTATACCAGTGCATTATTCCACAGGTTATTATGTGCTGTAGGGGGAGAATATATATTGCTACTGCTGCCACAGCATGTAATAAAGGCCACCATATCGAACAGAATGTGTCAGTTGCCTGATTATTTCTTTGACCTTTACTAAGGGCCGGAAGCCTTTCGACACATGTGCTGGGTACTGATGGACAAATCAGTTGACTTTCAATACATGCAATTTCTATAGCAAATCAATTCTGTCCAATTTTCATGATTAGTTTGAGATTTTTTTTAAATAAAAGAACTGTTTAAAAGCCTTTGTTTTTGTAGGCTGTTTCCTGCACTTTGTATGGGACTTTCCAAATTTGGTCATGTTATAAACATTGTTATGTGCAACTTTTCCTAATATATACTTTTATATAAGCACTGTTTCATAATATAAGCGATTTGTGTGCAGCTTTTGTTGTGTGCTACTTTTGATAAGGCAAGTGCCTTTATATGGAATTTTCTTTCTCTATGTGTGTGCATGTTTACACAAATTTATATGGAATAGGGCCATGAAAATCAACTGGGTGACCCTGGGCAAGTTGTACACTCTCAGTTCCAAAAACCACCGTAACAGGTTCACCATGCAGATGCCATGCGTTTTTGCTATTTTTTACTTTAGCTTTACTTGTTTAATGTGACTTATTTCAATAATTATATGTTTAATTCTATTTTAATGTTTACATTTTGTAGGTTTTAAATTGCATTGTTTTTAAAGTTGTGAGTCACTTTGCTACTCGATCAAATGAGAAAAGCAGATAATAAAAATAAATAGTAGGAGGCGGAAGAGGAGGAAGAACAAGAAGAGTGCAGTTGTGTATTTTAAAATGCATGCAGTATTAGTCTATTTGCTATTAGCCGCCCCCTATTTTAGATTCATACATGCACTTTAAACTGTAAGTTTAGTCTGTTTTATCTTTTTAATTTGTCTCTTTTATAACATGTTTTTAATCTGCTTTTAATCTGCTTTTATACTTGATCTACTTGGGAACTGCGATTCCCTTCCTTGGGCACTGATGCCCCATTCTGTACTGTGCTGGTCAAAGACCGTAATAAATCATTGATTGATTGCAGTATTAGTCCCCTTTTTTCCATGTCAGGGGCGACTTGAGAAACTGCAAGTTGCTTCTGGTATGAGCGAATTGGCCGTCTGCAAGGATGTTGCCCAGGGGACGCCGGGATGTTTTGCTATCTTGTGGGCGGCTTCTCTCATGTCCCCAAATGGGAAGCTGGAGCTGACAAACGGGAGCTCATCTCGCTCCTCGGATTTGAACCACTGACCTTTTGGTCAGCAGTCCTGCCGACACCTGCTGCACCATCAGGGACTCTCTAGTATTAGTCCCTGAAATGAGGATTAATAATTCAAAATCATTCAAAAATGTATAATGAACAAATTTCTCCCCATCCATAATACTAAAACAGAGGCAACTTCCTACCCAATCATCCACAACTTTCATTTAAATGTGAACGAAAACTGCCAGCTTTAAAAAAGGAAAAAAATATTTTAAAAGTCCTTCTGATTTTTTGGTAACTTGGACGACCTCTGGAAATCCCTCTCTCTCCACTATATATATTCCCAGTCCCTGAATCAAATCCTTTTTCTGACTTTCTGTCACTTATTTATTGTAGGCTAGAACTGTAGGTAGCTATTGTATCTCACAATGCTGAAAAACACTGCCATGGAGAATGTAGTTCTCACACTGTTAAAAGCTAAAACATCAAGCCAAGGAATGGAAACTGTAGTTCTGCTCGGTCAGACCACATTAAGGCTTAACGTTGAGTAGGGAGAATGTTGTTTACTTAAACTGCACTTTCCAACATCTCCATCCACTCTGCAATCACACAACCTCTTTCTTCTTTCATTAAGCTTTAATTGATCTTAGTGTTACAATAGACTCAGCAGCAGCCTGCGGCTTTTGGGTAATGAAACACAGTAAAATACAGTGCAGCAAAGCACAAGGCAGGTGCGGGAAAGAGGGAGGTGAACAGCGGAGAGTTATTGATGGATTCTGATGCCACAAAGGGACAAGGAAAGAAAACAAAGCCTACTTTCAACAAATAAAAACAGCCGGGAAAAAATAGACAGTATCATGTTGTGTAATGCTGAAGAAAAACAAACAAACAAATAAACAAAGAATTTTGTGTCTTAGAAGATGACAATCCAGGAATTAACATTCCAAGTATATCAAAGCAATTAGCCTCCCCGGGCAAGTTCCTGGAACCTAACCAAGTCTGCAGGTCTCTGTTTTATTGTTTGCAGTACTTTTAGCGACTGTACTCAAAGACATCAGAAATTGCAGAGCTCCATTTTAAACAAGCACATAAACCCAACTTTTCCTCTCTGGACTTCCATCCTCTAACTTTAGTCCCTTGTAATCTGTACAGCACTGGGCGGCAAAATCATTCTCCTTGCTACTTGTTATTTTTGCTCTACAAAAGCCATCGCCTATAGCTCCAGAACTTCCCACAATCATAATCCTTTCACTACTCATATAATATATCCCCCTTCATCAGGGGTTCTCAAATTGTGCTCCGTGGAGTCTTTGGGGCTCCATAAGTGATGGCAAGGGGCTATGCATCACCATGCTGCTTCCCACCTCCTCCTGGGAAATGCAGGGAAATTAAAGTTTGGAGCTGCCAAAACAGCTGGAGTAGCAGCAGATTGTTTTCCCAGGGCACAGACCCTTTCCTTCTCACCTTCCTCACCACCTAGACTCTTTTTCTCACCACCCAGACCTTTCCCCCCTTCCCTGCATTCTTTGCTTCCAAAAACCTATTTCCCTCCCACTACTCAGGGGGTGCTTGACTGTGCTTTTCCTGCATTGCAGGATGGAGTTGAACTGGATAACTCCTGGGGTTGCTCTTCCTCTTCCTCTTCCTCTTCCTCTTCCTCTTCCTCTTCCTCTTCCTCTTCCTCCTCCTCCTCCTCCTCCTCCTCCTCCTCCTCCTCCTCTTCTTCTTCTTCTTCTTCTTCTTCTTCTTCTTAGAAACACAACAAGATGCGTTCACAGCAGACAAGATCACTTTGCTGTCTGTTGCTTTGGATCACATGTCAGACACTTCCCAAGTGTCTAGGACTGTGTGATTATCGGCAAATAATGCAGATCCCAGTAAGGTGGCCTTCTGCAGCTGGCAGCTGGTAATTTTGTCAGTGCCAATTGTGTTTAAGTGCAGGCCAAGATCTCTAGGCACTGCACCCAGTGTGCCGATCACGACTAGGACCACTTTGACTGGCTTTGATTGAACTCTTCCTGCAAGGCAGAAGGGAATTGGACTGGAAGCCCCTGGGGTCTTCCACTGAAATACTGTTAAGTTTATTGGTGAGTATGCCTGCTCTGTTTGGCATAGGTCTGCCCATGCAAAGCAGGTGAACATAGCATTGAATGAGACATGCAGAATGAAACATGCAGAATAATCACAGGATGTCTTAAACCTACACCTGTTGATAAACTCTACAGGCTAGCTAGCATTGCCTCCCCCCCCCCCCCCGATGTGCGATGGGAAGTTGCTGCTAAATGTGAGAGAAATAAGGTTGAACATGTGAAAGCCATCCACTACATGGCTACCAGCCTCCTCCCAGAAGACTCAAATGAAGGAAAAGCTTTATGAGAACTACCACTCCTCTTGGCATCCCCCTAGCAACAGCGAGGGTATCACTGTGGGCAGCTAAACCAGGAAATCCGAAATGGATGGCCCCCGATGAGGGTCTTCCTCCAGGGGCAAACCAAGAATGGGCAACATGGAAGTCCCTTAACAGACTCAGAAGTGGAATGGGCAGATCAAAAGACAACCTGGCAAAATGGCACTACCTAAAAGAATCCCACACCTTATGTGACTGTGGAGAAGAACAGACAATTCCGTGTCTGTATGCTTGTCCACTATGCCCTGCCTCAGAGGAAGAATTGTTGAAGGCTACAGACAATGCCATTGCTGTTGCCCGTTTTTGGTCAAAAGATATTTAGCCAACTGCGCTCCCTCTATTTTTATCGGTTTTATACTAATTTATGCAATGCTTTTGATACGAAATAATTAAAATGTTTGGAATCCGCCCTGAGTCCCTTTGGGGAGATACACACACACACACACACACACACACACACACACACACACAATGTATATATAAAAACATTTATTGGGGCTCCACAAGAAACCTTTGCTTCAAAAAGGACTCAGTGGCTGAAAAAGTTTGAGAACCCCTGCTCTAGATCCATTGCTATTAATCATTCAAATATTTTCTGTTACTTGAAAATATGTCCTTCTTTTGAAAGTGATGTCTTCACATCAAGGGTTGCAGGGATCCCTTCTGCCAAGGCTCTTTCACACTGCACAATTATACTACAAAGGCCCCATCAACACTAGCCATGTAATGCAGTTTTTTTGTGGCTGCTGCCCAATGAAAGTGCTCAAAAGAAAGCCTTGACGGCACATGAGTGCTCTATAGTTTGTGTAATCACCATTCAGACCTCAAAGTGGTTCCAGGATTTGCTACGCAATCATTTGCACAACAAAAAAGCACTTTTGTCAACACCGGTTTGAAACTGACCTAAGTGGTGAGTGTAAATGGATGCCATGATTCAAGTTTAATTTTCACAGCTGCATATTATGGAATCCCGAAATTTGCAGCCTGGTGAAGCACTAAAACTCCCCAGCTGCTAATTTGAAATGTCCCTCCCTAAACTGCAGATCCCAGCATTACACAGGAGGACAATAAAAGTGGAATCATAGCACTATACGAGTTTAAAGTGTGAAATATCTTATCTCCAGATTTCTATAAGTAGGCAGCAAAACAGGTTCATTATAAGGTTTTTGTGGGGTTTTTCGGGCTATAGGGCCATGTTCTAGAGGCATTTCTCCTGACGTTTCATTATATATCAAAACAAATACCAACAAGAGCATTGTGAACTAACACAGGGGCCTCAGCCCATTGAAGAAGCTTCAACTGTACTACAAGGAAATCAGCTTTAAAATGTATTCTACCACAATATGACATTTTCAGTTGGTGCTTCCAGCTGGGTCTCAGATAAATCCCAGAAGTTTCAACTGAGAGTGCTTCATTTCCTTTCCCAAAGAGAAGAAAGAGCAAAGCTAGTTGTCGTCAACCTGTGTTTGTCAGTGGGAGGCAGTGGAAAGGGAAGTGAAGTCTAGTTTCCTGCTGAAGCGCTAAGTGAGAAAGTCCCCAACATCATCTGCTTCACTAGAGGAGGACTTGATTCCTTACTATGAAAGAGTTTGCCGATCCATATTAGATGCGTGTACCTGAAACACCTACACATTACTTTTATATTTAACCTGCTACATCTTTCCCTCATTCTCTTCTTTCTCTGTATTGTAACCACCTTAAGCAGAGAACCAGCGTAGCATAGTGATTTGAGTATTGGGCTATGATTTTGGAGACCAGAGTTTGAATTCTTGCTTGGCCATGGAAACCCACTGGATGACTTTGGACAAGTCACATACTCTCTACTCCACAGTTCATGAAGAACAAGGTAGGGATCCATCCAATTGGACTCTATAAAGTGCCATGCACAGTAATGGTACAATATAAACTAGCAACCAAATAAGTAGTATTGTTAAAGGCTTTCATGGCTGGAATCACTGGGTTGTTGTAGGTTTTTCGGGCTATATGGCCATGTTCTAGAAGCATTCTTTCCTGATGTTTCGCCTGCATCTATGGCAAACCTAACCAGTGCCTCTGTGTGTCTCTCTGGCCAAGAATCCCCATATCAAGACTGGGGAAGAATATTTATAGTTGGTGGCAGCACTACTAGAAAGACCTTGGAATTTATACCCTCCGAGTTTCTGTACCCCAAGTTCAAATTCAAACCATTTCAATTTACTTTCAGCACACTCTGTTTAAATCTCAAACAACCTTTTTAATTTTGGTGGAAGCCCACTCAATCCTCAATTCTTTACATTCTGGTGGCCCTGCCGGAAGATTTTTGGGTTCACTCTGTTAATTGACTAAACCTTTTACAGCAAGCATCCTCAGACGTTGTGAGACCTCACAATATCTGAGGATGCTTGCCATAGATGCAAGTGAAACGTCAGGAGAGAATGCTTCTAGAACATGGCCACATAGCCCAAAAAACATACAACAACCCACAAATAAATAGTAGTATGACATCTCTTCTGCACTATAATAAAAAAATACAGAAAATCGGTTTTCACTGGGAAAAAATATGGCTTGTGTATTATTTATTTGATCCCTATCTTATCTCTCCTCCAAAAATTAGTCAAAGAATGACATATAACAATATCCACAAATTTAATTATATAATTAGAACATAAAATAAATGCAAAACCCACACTTAAAAATAAAAACACACTGAATAAAGTAAAAGCTTAGCTTTGCTACAGAATTTGTAAATTTTTCTGCACATGTACCTGAAGGTTGCTACCATGCACCTTTTCATCATTAATCATAGTGCTCTACTTGCCAAAAAGCCTCTCTCTCCAAGGAGAAAATATTACTAAGGACCTCTTCACGCATAACTTATCTTCAGCGGCTTGACAGTATTTTTGGACCTCAGCCACAGAGTTTGATGGCTCCCATCATACACCAGACAACTACTTCTGGTGTGGCTCCATGGCTGATGTGCTGCTGCCACTAAAAAAATGGTGATGGTAGACAATGGCAGGCTTCCCATTTTTCCATAAGGAAAGATAGGTTGTGCTGCCAAAAAATGGCTTCTCAAAACGTGATGAAGAAAAGGGGGGGGGGTTGACGGAATAGGGTATGGGGCAACAGCTCCCCGCGCCCTCTGCATGACCGCTGCCAGAACATGGTGATTCACAACATCTTCAGTTCTAAGTGATTAGTCTTGACAACAAGTGCTGTTTCCTCTTCACTTTTCGCTTCCAAACCACCACATCTAACACACTGTAGATTAGTACTTCGAGCCATGCTATCCATTTTCAAGCTGACAGTTATTGCTTTTGGCTCCAAGCCAGGTCATGGGCAGATGACCAAGGCTTGTGTGTGATACCACACCATAGCTTAAATCAGCATCAGTGAAAACATATACATATACCAACAGCAAACCTATATGGTGATTCTTTACCTAGAGTCCTTTCATACAATGCAATTACAGCAATACGATTCCAACTATCATAGCTGCATCCTATCAAATCATGCAGTTTGTAGTAAGTTGAGACAATATAGCTCTCTGTCTGAAAATCCTAAATGTCATTCCCTAAACTGCCAATATGATGTAGTGGTTTGAGCATTGGACTATGGCTCTGGAGACCAGAGTTTGATTCCCCGCTCAACCTCACCCTCTTAGTCTCAGAGAAAAGTAATGGCAACCCCCTATGAGGAAATTTCAGCAAGAAAACCTTGTGATATGTCCTCTTTAGGGCTGCCATCACCCAGAAATGACTTTAAGGCAGAGAAAAACCAATAGGAAAACCAGGATTTGCGGGAGGAGAACACAATGTTCACTCTTTTAAGCCATCGTTTATTTCACTTATATGTAACACATAAGAGAGGGGAGACTTTTAGGGGTGTCTGCAAATTTAGCCAACTTTTGAGTCTGGAAAACTGTTTCCAGTGTCTTGTATGTATTTTATTTTGCTTTATTATAATTATATTTGCTTGGGCTTGGCCCCCTGTTAGCTACCCTGAGTCCCTTCGGAGAGATGGAGACGGGGTATAAATGAAGTTTTTGTTGTTGTTGTTGTTATTTGAAACACAACAAGATGAGTCAACAGCAGACAATCTGCTGGCTGTTGAATTGGATCACACGTTGGACACTTCCCAAGTGTCTAGGACTGTGTGATGTATCGGCAAATAATGCGTGCAGATCCCAGTAAGGTGGCCTTCTGCAACTGGCAGATGGTAATTTTGTCAGCGACGATATTATTATTATTATTATTATTATTATTATTATTATTATTATTAGGTTTGGGGTGAAAATAAAATAATTGGGTAGCTTCTTTAATGGGACAAAAGAAATGTACGCACATTGACCATGTAAAGTGTGACATTTCTCAAACTTCTCCCATTTCTCTTTAAAGATTACTGTTTGTCTCCAGTCCTAATTATATAATTTACACCTTTATTTGTCGGGAGAATAGAGAGAAGCAAGAGATTACACAATGCCAAAAAATGTCACTTTGCTAAAATACCATCTGTATGAACCAGAGGAGAGATGCTTAGTTAAGCAGACCTTTGCTCAGAAAGTCTGCCACAACAATGCAGCCATCTGCTGGCCTTGGTCATTGAGGTTTTTTAAATCTGAAATGCTTCCAGGAAATTATGGACACCGCAGATCAGGAAATCTTCAGCCAACAGAAAAGGAAGATGCCATCTGCAACAGCCATACAAAATGACATCATATTAATCGCTGTCTGAATCTGAAACTACACTTCCTCGTGGATAATTTACTGAAATGCAGGTAGCCAGGGCAAGCCCAAAGAAAGATGTTATGAACACATCTGTGGAAATGTCAAGTTCTGAGTGCTAATAATATTTGGACCTGGGTTACAAGGTTGCAGTTTCGTTTATCTAGATCCAACAAGATATGTCCTTTCAAAGCATTTGTAACATGACATATTGGGCCAGGGATACTTCATTTCAGTAGGGTTCACTATTATTTGCAGTTTTGCATACCCGTGTGAAGTCCAAGAACATATTCCCCCATCTTTCGCGTAAGTGATGTTTTGCAGATAATTGTGGACTAGAAATCTCTTTATGAGCAAGAACGATTACATACAATATAACCCCATATTTGTGGTGAATATGTTCCTGGACATCATGTGGATATGCAAAACTGCAGGTAATCGCAAACCCTACCGAAATGAAGAATTTTTTTCATGTCAGGAGTGACTTGAGAAACTGCAAGTTGCTTCTAATATGAAAGAATTGGCCATCTGCAAGAACGTTGCCCAGGGGACGCCTGGCTGTTTTACCATCCTGTGGGAGGCTTCTCTCATGTCCCCGTATGAGAAACTGGAGCTGACATACGGGAGCTCATCCCATTACCCGGATTCGAACTGCCGACCTTTTGGTCAGCAATCCTGCCGGTACAAGAGTTAAACCCATTGCACTACCGGGTTCTCCTGAAATGAAGGATGTCTGTCCCACAAATATCACAGAATTATCCTGGAGGATCTAGAAAATGCTAGAGATGACATATTTTATCAGACAGATATCAGTCCCATGGCTATGTGGGTCAAAATGTATAATTAACAGCACAGTTCTTTGGTTACTTACTTAGAAGCATACCCAAATGTTTTGAGTATGGATTGCTCTCTAGTATAGAGGCTGGGAACTTACCCACTGGAATTTCCTTAACTATCCAAGGGTCACCACTGAGCTTGTTGGGCCAATATTTTTTTTTAAATCAGATTTTCCATTTCCTGGAGGATGTTTCCACTACCAAAAATGGTATATTAGGAATGCATATTTTGTCTGAAAGGAAAAAATAGCTCTTTTCCCCATTCAGAGACACAACTGTAAATTTAGTCTGTCGTTAGGTTGATTTAATTTCAATGTTGATATGTTGTAGGTTTTAACTGTATAAAGTTCTTTTAATTTGTAATTTTAGGATAACATGGGGTATAAATAATAAGGAATAGGAGTTCATTAGCTACAACTTGCATTATCCCATTTCCTTGTTCTTGTTCACAGTTGGCCACGTTTTATGACACTTCTCACCATAGGTTATTGGGAGCTGTTCTGAGTTTAAATCATTGTTTTATATGCTATTGGTTTTATTTTTTATTGTACTGTGTGTTTATTTTGTGTGTTGGTTTAGGCACTTTGTGCCATATGTAAGCCACCCAAGTCCCTTCGGGGAGATGGAGGCGGGGTACGAAAATAAAGTTGTTGTTGTTGTTGGAGTAGGATGATGATCACCAGATATAGGATCTTGATAGTACAATTACAAAAACCGACCTTGCTTAGAACTACCTAAGAATGCCATTTTATCATTAAGTCATTCAAAATGATGGTGTTAAACTTCAGATGAAATACAGCAAAAAATAAAATAGCTCTGAAAATAGACACCATTTCCAGTCTTTATTACTAAAAGATCAAACCCAAAATGTATAAATAATGAGCATGAAGTCCCATTTTCCTAATTACATGTTAACACTAAAGGGTACAAACATTACTAAAAATAAGATTTCTATCACATTAAAATATACTTAAATAATGAACTAAAGAGAATGTTTAAAACAAATCTGCCGTTTTGGAAAAAAGCAAAGGCAAAACTGAGTGACAGCAGATGTCTAGATATTTCTAATTAACATTTAAATCAATCACTTGGTTAATACCCTGGGAATTGAGGTCTTTAGACTGATTTCGACCAGTCTACTATGCTGTGAACAGACACTAAAAATGTTGGCCCCTTACAAACAATAAAAAGATCTCTTTTCCTTCTGATCAAAAGCTGTAACCATGGTTGCAACAAAAATTGGCAATGAGACGCAGTACTTTTTGGAAAATAGAGATAAATAAAGAAGCCCTTAGGATGAAATTAGAAGTGACAAAGAACCTGGCCAAAAATTGCAACTCTGCATTGGATTTTCACCCTTGCTCCCCCTTATGCGTAGCAATAGAAATACACGATACAATGACATCACCATGCTTTGCTTCTCCGCACATCTCTGCAGCAGTAGATTGGGGACTCATGCAGGTTGATGATATCTGCCACATATGTACACTGCAGCATCTCAGAGCACAGATGAGAAAGGAACATAATCTTCGAGTCACTTTGGTCAAAGACTTGCAAATATGTTGTAACATATACTCCTGCTCTGGTGCTTTAAAAAAAAAACACACACACTTCCATTTGTAAAAATTAGTATCAGTTTCAATGGTAGTGCAACACACCTGGGGACATCCGATTTGGAAATGCAAATATTAAGTAAGAAAGGACACATCCATTTAGCTGGCCAGATCACCAAAATCAATGGCTATCAATGGCATATTTTGAAACCCTACATTTCCACAACCCACCATTACTAATACAACCTGAATAAAGTCATATACGTTTTGATACTGCGGGTATCAAAAACATAGGAGAAACTTTTCTCTGCAGATACTGAAGTTATAGAAAGAGTGACAATAGTAATATTTATGTGTTCCACGTTTAATGTTTTTCCTTTTATTTCTGGGAAAAAGGTGCAAATTTCTCTGTACAAAACAGAATACCAGCTGCTTTCAAATGAATAACAGAAGAGAGGCCTTAATTAAGACTAAGTATTCCTTCTAAGAAGGAGAAAGTCATCAGTGACATAATATAAGCAAGGTGATATTTTTGGACCAACCTCTATCAATAAGAATATGTAAGCTTTCTAATTCCTCAACTCTGTGTGTGTGTTGGGGGGGGGGGGGGGGGTTGGTTCTGAAAATTGATTTCCATCAAAAGAAACAATCTGTGAAATTATGCATTCTTCATTTTCTTCAAAGACCAGAGAGGACTCCATTTCTACTCTCAGATAATAAATGAAACTCAACAACATAATCCCATGTCTACTAAAAAACATATCTGCTGTGTACAGTGATTTACTGTTAGAATGGTACATGGAAGATCGTGTTTGATGGAAGCCATCTTAGGCCAGTTATTCTGTCTTAACCTTAGTAGTATGATAGTAGAAATAAGAAGATGAAGAAGTTTTGCTTGTTACCCGCCTCTCCTAATGGCTTGAGGCAGGGTACAACAAAGTCAAAACATATCAACATAAAATACATACAATAAACTACATATATTGAAATACGCCATTATAAAAACATACATCAAACACCGGGTACAAAGATCAACATACAGCAGTAATGGAATGTAAATCCAAAACCGGGTAGGCCTGCCATTTTGGTCTTCAGTTGGGTCTTAAATCCTGACATCTTGTTCAGCTGTCAGGGCTTTTCTGCCAGGTCATTCCACAGTTGTGGGGCGGCTAATGAAAAGGTGCTCTGAATGATGGTTATCAGTTGGGTTTTGGCTGCTGGAGTACAGATCCCCCAGAGGACCTCAGTGTTTGGGCCAGATTGTATTGGAGGAGGCGACTCAAAGCATATAGGACTTCAAACATTATAACCAACACTTTGTATTCTGCTCATATGGTTGTTATAAGGATAACAGAAAGCATTTTTCTGAACGAAGTGAAGTGTTTGAGGATTGGGACATCTGTAGACACAAAGGCACTTGTTTATAAAGCTATTGTCCTCCCAACCCTGCTATATGCCTGCGAAAAGTGGACTGTCTACAGACGTCACATGCAACTTCTGGAACAATTCCATCAGCGTTGCCTCCGAAAAATCCTGCAAATCTCTTCGGAACACAGGCGGACAAATGTCAGCGTGCTGGAAGAAGCAAAGACCACCAGCCTTGAAGCCATGCTCCTACGCCATCAACTCTGCTGGACTGGTCACGTTGTCCAAATGCCCGATCACCGTCTCCCAAAGCAATTACTATACTCCCAACTCAAGAATGGGAAACGTAATGTTGGTGGACAGGAAAAGAGATTTAAATATGGGTTTAAAGCCAACCTTAAAAACTGTGGCATAGACACTGAGAAATGGAAGCCCTGGCCCTTGAGCACTCTAACTGGAGATCAGCTGTGACCAACAGTGCTGCAGAATTCGAAGAGGTACGAAAGGGAAAAATGTGCTAAGAGGAAGGTGCATCAAGCCAACCCTGCCCGGGATCGCTTTCCACCTAGAAAACGATGTCTTCACTGTGGGAGAACATGTGGATCAAGAATAGGGCTCCACAGCCACCTACGTACCCACCACCAAGACACTTCACTTGGAGGGCTATTATCTTCAAGCTACGTGGGATCACCTAAGTAAGTAAGTGACAGACAAGGAGAGCCAAAGTAAGAAGTATGCCTCCTTAAGCTCACTGAAAAAAGGTGTGATATTAATGAATCCATTATATAAATAAAAATAGTATTGATCAACCCTGGAAGATCTATTCTCTGGGAACTAGGTACTGAATGCATCCTTAAAGTGTTTAACTGACTAAACATGCCATATAGCAATGGTGGGGAACTTGTGGGATTCCAGATATTGTTTGACTACAATTCTCATTAGCCCTTGCCAGTTTACCAAGCGTAAAAGACAATGGGAATTGTGTGCAATGACATTTAATGTGGCAAACTTTCCAGATCTGCATCATAGGTACAGATAGACTGGACAGATGGATAAAACTAATCTCTGATCATTGTGCCTAACAGAGACTTGGAAGAGATAGTGGGAACAAGTTGATATTGTGAAATAACTATACTGTACCCCAATGAGAACAAGGAATTCCAATGCCTGGGGGAGTGCGGCATAAAGCCCAAATAACATAACACACAAAGAAATCATTCAACATCCCTAAATGAGGCTACTCTCTGTTGAGTCAAAAATGTTAATAGGAATTAATTTTCATCCATTAGTTTCACTAATTATCACAGGAATGTCAAGATTGCAAATGACTATGTCCTTGTGTCGTTTCTAAGGGAAACTAAGACCCTTCTACACTGCCATATAAAATCCAGATTATCTGCTTTGAACTGGATTATATGGCAGTGTAGATCCATATTTTCCAGTTCAAAGCAGATAATGTAGATTATCTACTTTGTAAATCTGGATTATATGGCAGTGTGTAAGGGGTCTGAGTCTACACTGCCTGATAATCTGTGATAAGAAGATAATCTGGGACATAAGGCAGTGTAGATGCAGTTTGCTACTGCTTCTCCTTGCTTGTATGTTTTTCCGCGTTAATAATTTTTGCCATCTAGGCCACATTTTGAGGTTGCTTGGTCACATGTGTCCCAGTTATCTCTGAAATACTGTGTCGATATAAATTGTCCATGGCAAGAATCTTCCATTGCAAACCCTTGTTCTTCTTTGGGTGGTGAGTGGGAGGAGAGAAAAACGCCTCTGCAGAAAGGCAAAACCTTGTATTTGCACTTCACGATATAAAAATGAAACAAACAATATTTTCTTTTCAAACCTTTAATCCCTGAACAGTTCATCTGCAATTTTAAAGTGTTGGCATGTTGAAGTTGGGCGTTTTTAATTTTAATTTTAGGCTGTCTTAAAATTACATACAACAAGGTAAAAAAAAATACTCCTTAGGTTTTACTTTCTGCAGTTCAAGAACAGTTGTCTTAACCATTTTTAATAAGTTTTTAAATTGTAAGCCCTTAGGGACCTTTTCCCCTCTGTCGGTTTCTGCGTTTACTGGTGGGTGGACAGCCTAGAAGTATTTTAACACTAGTAACTTGTGTAAAAGTATTTGCAAGGCTGTATTCACACGCCAGTTTTTCTCACGCAAACCAACTGATTGAGAAAATGGACAACCGGGAAAATTTTCGTTTTAAATGCCCCTGTACATCATTATCTCTAGTATTCTGGCTGTGTGTTAAAAGCTCTCTTAATCCCTGGTTTTCAGGGAGTAAGATAGCTAGAACTGGAAAGACAGCAGGATAGGAAACTGAAAAACCTTCAAAAACAATCAGCTACAATCCCAACCTCTCCTTTACAAAGTGAGTACAATAACTGCCCTTTAACAAACAGGTAGCCATTGAATGCAAAACCTTTGGAAACATGGCCATTTTGAAATTTTGCTATGAGCAACTTTGCTGCTTAGTGATATATATATATCAACTAATTGGATCCAGCTATTTGTGGAAGCTACGTGAGTTTGTGTTACTTTGAACTTATATGTGAAAATCTATATTCTGAGAGACTGATTTTTTCCATTTGATATTGCATTGGGAAAAAAAAGGAGGGCACTGAACCAATACATATGGATTTCTGAAAATCTTAGCCATTAAAATTGAGGTGCATAACAGTTATGAAACGGCCAAAATAATGTGATTATTCCTTAATTTACTATTTAATTCAGTATGATTCGAGTTTTCAATTTATGAGACTTTAAAAATTAGCTTTTAATTTGCACACAGACCGATGCATTGCAACCAGACTCTCAGACCGGACAAATCTATTCTGACGATGCCACTGAGCCAGAGAGGATTGAGAAAAAAGAATGCCAGACACTCGACATAAATCATTGATCTTTCACCACTTAGAACACATTCACATCCAAATGGCTACTATAAATGGTTCAGGGCTTAATATAAAGAGAACCTAAATTAGAAAGCCATCACCAGCAGCATAATTAATTTCAGGATAATGGCTCAGCTTATGTCCCAAGGCTCTATATTGAAATATTTCAACCTAGGAAAGAGGTGCAAAATGGTTTTTCCATCCCAGAAGACAAAATATGTTCTTGAACACAGTCCTAACAAAAATAAATAAAATAATATATTTAGATAATAAAAACGAAAATATGTTTGTATGTTTCTATGTATGTATGTATATATGCATGTATGTATACCCCTGATGACACAGTGCGTTAAAACGCTGAACTGCTGAACTAACTGACTGAAAGGTTGCTGGTTCAAATCCAGAGAGCAAGGTGAGCTCCCGCTGTTAGCCCCAGCTAACAGGGTGTTTTGAATGCAATTTTCCTGCTTCTTGGCAGAGGGTTGGACTGGATAGCCCATGAGGTCTCTTCCAACTCTATGATTCTGCCAACCTAGGAGTTCGAAAACATGCAAGTGTGAGTTGATCAATAGGTACCACTTTGGCGGGAAGGTAATGGTGCTCCATGCAGTCAAGCTGGCTACATGACCTTGGAGGTGTCTACGGACAATGCCAGCTCTTTGGCTTAGAAATGGAGATATGCACCAACCCCCAAAGTCAGACACGACTAGACTTAATGTCAGAGGAAACATTTACCTTTTATGTATCTATGTTTGTATGTGGCTTTCAAGATGGCTCTAACATCTCAAGAACCTTGTGACTCCTATCAAGGATGAAGCTTGTTAAAACCAGGCACACAGAACCCCCCCCCTCCCCAATGACCAACAAAAATACTGAAAGGGTTTGGGTGGAATGGATCCTGAATGATGGTAATTATAGTCCATACAAACAATCAAAGAGCTTTCTGAATCCCACCGACAATAGGTCTGGACCAAATGTGGCACACATACCCATCATGAGCAAATTTAAGTTCTGATGGGGTTTGGAGGGATTTGCTTTGGATGCTGCCAGTTATTAGTTCATCCTGCATCCAGAGAGCACTGTGAACCCAACCAACAATGGATCTGTACCAAACTTTTCACACATACTCAACATGGCCAACTTTCAATACTGATGAGGTTTGATCTTGGATGCTGGGAGTTATAGCTTATCCGCATGCAGAGAGCACTAAACCAAACTTGGCATGCATACCCAACATGACCAATACTGGCGGAGTTTGGAGAGAATTGACCTTGGATGCTGGGAGTTATCATTCATCTACATTTAGAGAGCACTGTGAACCCAACCAATGGTGGATCTGGACTAAGCCTGATACGAACACCCAACGTGGCTAACTTTCAATACTGGCGAGGTTTGAAGGGAATTGACCCACACTGTTGGGAGATGTATACATTTTTATTCATTTTCTAATGGGATCATTCATAAAATCCAAAAGCAAAACATGGCTACTTCTAATAAAGAGCAGTACACAATACACCAACCACAGACATCTCTAGGTACCAAAGCTAGTAATAAATAAACATGGAAAGCCATCACTACTTAATTCCCAGTATTGCTTCCACACAAGTTTAGTTCCTCTGTTTGGCCACAGTTTTAGAATAAAAAGTTAGTAACACAGTATATTCCATGTATTGTCGAAGGCTTTCATGGTAGTAACCTCACTACCTCTGAGGATGCTTGCCATAGATGCAGGCGAAACGTCAGGAGAGAATGCCTCTAGACCATGGCTATATCGCCCGAAAAAACCCTACAACAACACAGTGTATTCCATTTCTTTTGAGTCAGTGAATGTTCTGTCATATTTATTGCTCTACAACCAAATGTCAAAAATCTATTTATGTGTGGCCTGCCTACTTGACTCTCCCTTTCTAAGCTGCTAGGCAAACATTTTGTGGGGGGTACATCTATAGTGTAGAAATACTACTACTACTACTACTACTACTACTATTACTAATAATAATAATAATAATAATACTTTTTTATATACTGCTCAGAGCGGGACTCAGAGCGGTTTCCAAGTAACATCACCGAAACATACAAAGTAAACTGCATAACATAAAATTAACATAACAACATAAGCATAAAATTATCACAAGAACACATGTATATTAAAAGATAATCCTGCCTATACAGAGCAATTTAAAAGCCGGGCCAAGGCTAGTGCAAACTCAAAATATGATGGGGCCGGGAATTAAGTACAGTGCTATAACAGGCTAACGGCAATAGCAGGTATGGGTCTGTGGTTGCTCATTTCCAGGGCCTATTAGACGGATGACTGGGGTAATAGGTAAAAAGTGCAAGGCCATATGCAACAATGTTTGGGCTGGACTAGAACTGGTCATTCTCAAAGGCTTGTTGAAACCAGCAGGTCTTCAAACTCTTCCAAAAGGAAGGGAGGGATGAGGCCTGTCTTATTTCCCTTGGAAGGGCGTGCCAGAGGAGGGGCGGCACCACTGAGAAGGCCTTCTCTCTCGTTCCCACCAACCGTACTTATGACAGTGGTGGGAGTGAAAGGAGGGCCTCTCCGGAAGATCTTAAGTTCAGGCCGGTTCATAGAAGGAGATGCTATCGTGGAGATAGTCGGGGCCCAAACCGTTTAATGCAGTTTGACACCATTTTAACTGCCAGGGCTCAATGCAGTGGAATCCCAAGATCTGTCATTTGGTGAGACACTTGGGCAGAAAAGGCTAAAGATCTTGTAAAATTACAACTTCCATGATTCCATAGCACTGAGCAATTGCAAAAAAAGTTGTGTCAAAATGAGTAATTCTGAAATGTGGCTACATCTTTGCACTGTATCTCAAATTAAAGCTTAGAATCTATGCTAGAGGATGGACCAAATAGATATTTGGATAGTAAGCCAAGGAATCAGGGATAAATTTAGTCAAACTGAAAATATGACAAGCCAACTATTCTAAGATACAGTTAGGATCCTTGCAACCTTTCTGAAAATAATCCTTTCGGAATCAGATTTATTCATGGATTGGAATGCAGCATCTTTTAAAATGTTGAACTTCTTCACACATTTTGTGACATAGTTTTTTTGACACAAGAAATATATACCAAAACATGCATTAAAATTTATATTTTAATGCATGTTTTGGAACAAGCACATACACAATATATTCAGAAATTCATGTTTTGTGGGAAAATACATTAATAAGCCCCAAATTAAACACATTTGTGTATTGATTCCTCTTTGTACAGTGATTCACAGTATGATGTTCATGTGGAAATGGGACAGGAGAGGCTTATAAAGAGATAATATGAAAAACTGCAAAAAATAGACTGATCTCTTCATCCTTAATCTCTGGGCATTATTTTCCTTAGGAAGTGGTGACTATATTAACTTCCTTAGAAAGTTAATGTAGTCACAGAATGACTGAATCACAGATCTATAGAGTAGAAAGGGATTTAAGGGTCATCTGATCCAGCCCTCTGCAGATGTAGGAATCTACAGTAAAAGATCCCTGTCAAATGGCCATACAATCACTACTTTAAAATTGCTAATAAAGGAAAGTTCATCAGTTTCTAAGGGGCCATTCTCTTGTTGAACATTTAGTATCATTTAGTATCACCCTCCTCTCTATGTACTACAATTTATTGATGTTCTTCTCAAACCACTGTACCTGAAACTGGGGACACTATCCCATGTGTGGTTTGACCAAAGCAGAATAAAGCTATCATGTTGCTTATTCTGATCCTACCAGTAGACACTATATTCGTGCTGATGCACTATGCACAGAATTAAACTAGCTATATCTTGCTTTCTTCCATCACCTTCTGTATTTCCTCACATAATAGTCGCCACTGTGTAAAAGTTGCATCCCTCCTTTTGGAGATCCAAAAATTGTATTTTAATTTTTTTTCGCTTAATAGTTGCATTCTTGATTTACCAGATTCACATGACCGCTTCACTCACTCACTTGCCTAGCTGACCACCAATCTGTTTGCCTAGCTGCCCATTTAGCCACTCACTCACTCAAGCAGGTACTCACTCACTCACTCACTCAGTTTCTCATCTATTTTCAGACCATCCCCATCCAGAAATGCCACTTACTTCTTTTTGAATGTTTACTAATCTGATTTAGGAAGACATCAATCAAGTTTACAGAATGATTTGGAGTTCTAAAACAAGCCACCATACTGGTGCCACTATTGGCTCCCCTTTTTGTAATTTTTGCTCCAATGGTATCAACCATACTTCCATGCTCTGAATCATACAGATATGCAAATTATTTACATACATTGCTACTCCAATTCCATTTTTGTTATGTCTTTTTCTTTTGAATAGTTATACTCCCACTTCAGTTGTTCATTTTATTCCACCAGCTTTTCAAGATTTCATATTTGCCTTCTTGTGTTAAGAGTTCAAATTCTTTTCTTTTTTAATTTTCCATGTTACGCACAGGGATAAAGGGCCTAGCCCCCTTCAATAGCTTCCTTATTGTCTTTTCCAATTGATGGAAAGATTCTTATATCATTATCTCCATTTCTCATTTATCACTAGAGCTGTTCTGTCAGTAGCTGGCATCCACCTGAAATACCACCAAAGAGTGTATTTCAGCCCTCTGAAATACACACTTTGCTTCACCTGGATTCAGTTGAAAGTCCCCCTGTGAGATTCCTAGCAAATATTTCAGTCCCTGTGAGATGCAACCCATCTCCTTCCAGGTGTCCTTCTTCATAGATGCACAGATGACAGTCCAAGAAACGAAATATTTCCTAACAACACCATCTGTGCTGCTGTTTGTTCACTTCCAGAACTCTTCTTCTTGGATCATCACCTTCAACTGGAAGGAGCAAAAAAATCATTCTTGGTGTCCCAAGGTCTTTTGCTTTCCTAACCTGAGCCTTCCTATGTGTCCTGCCAAAGGAAAGAATATATTATATCGTGTATCTAAAGACCTTTGAATTTATACAGACAATTGTCTTTTAAACTGGTTGTGATAAAAAGTCTGTATTTTTATCTTCACTACTTTGCTGATTTAAGTTACTATTTCATAGTGATGCTATTTAATTGATTTTTTAATCCATAAGATCAGTTTTTAGATTATAAGATGGTTTAAAACTGATTAAACCTAAGCCACCTAGGTATTATATTAAGAGAAAGGGGTGATAAAATTATAAACAAACAAAGATAAGGGAGAAAGGCTTTTCTGCCAATACACCCCCCAAAGTTTGTTGTCATATTTAAATGATGTTTTTAGAAAGAGACAAATCAGTATTGTTATTTTGTTCTTTGTATCCAAACAGCTTTGACATATGACAGCCCAATGTATGACAGACAGCCAAAAATTCAGGGCTATAGTTTCCTTGCCTTTCATTTTTCCAATGACTTACAGTATCTTATGCTTTTGAATTGTGGTGCTGGAGGAAAGTTCTGAGAGTGCTTTGGAGAGCGAGAAGATCCAACCAGTCCATACTTCAGGAAATAAAGCCTGACTGCTCATTGGAGGGAAGGATAGTAGAGGCCAAGATGAAGTACTTTGGCCACATCATGAGAAGAAAGGAAAGCTTAGAGAAGAGTATGATGCTGGGGAAAATGGAAGGAAAAAGGAAGAGGGGCCAAACAAGGGCAAGATGGATGGATGGATGGTATCCTTGAAGTTACTGGATTGAAGGAGCTGGGGGTGGTGATGACCGACAGGGAGCTCTGGCATGGACTGGTCCATGAAGTCAAAGAGTCGGAAACGACTGAACGAATGAACAACAACAAAAACAGTATCTTATGATATATCCGAAGTATAACAGTGTCCATTTAGGGCCCTTCCAGACAGGCTCTATAGGATCTGATGCCAGGTTTTCTACTTTAAACTGTATTATATGAGACCACATTGCCACATAATTTGGGATATATGGAAAACCTGGGATCACATCCTGGAATATAGGGCCTGCCTGGAAGAGTTTACGTTAGATTTTCATTAGGATTCATTCATTTGTTTTTTGGGGATATTCCACAATATCTGCAGAATTGTCTTCCAGCTTAACATTTCCAATGAACTGAATCCTTATATGCAATATAAATAAATCTATGTATTCCTTTCTATGGCTTTTCTGGAATAGCTATGAGTTTAGTAAGAAAATGCCCCAGAGACACTTTAACTTCTATGTCCACAATTTTCAGTAGGTCTTGACTCCAAACAAACTTCAACCATTTCAAGGAGTCTGGTTCTGGCTGTCTATCAATCAATTAACATGTGATTTCAGAAATACAGCTGAAACTGAAATGACACCTCTGGCTTTTGTGGAGAGATGCATTACTGGGCTTGTCAAGAATTCCAAGCTTGACAGAAAGACTACAGAGGTGCGGTAAAGGGAGAAGAAGGAGAAAAAAATTACCGATTTTTTTAGCAGCAGGCAAGACAGGGCTGAGTTCCTGGTTAACACAAGCATCTGCTAATCCAAGAGCAGCGAAGCAACCGATTTTCATTTCAAGAAATGGAGAAGAGGGATTTGCTTGTCAGAGGTTTCTCCAGAAACATTTGCTTATGAGAGTGCAGAGAGGCAAGAAAGCCTCTGACATTATTTTGGGGAGAAGGAGATCCCCTGAAAGATGTTGACATCTGTTTTGATGGCTCACCCTAGAGATTTGCCGACCATTGTTTTTCCAGATGAGAAGGCTGTATAGCTAAGCACTGCATTCCCTCCTAACAATACAAATTGCTCCTCTGGAAAAAAGACAACATCATATATAGAACAGGTAAGTCCCAAATATATAGTTAACAGGCATGGATAGAGCTGTGTCGGATTATTCGTTACTCATAATAATTTCGTTAAAGTTTTTTGGAGCGATTTTGAAGCATTTTAAAAACCCAGAAGTCCCTTTGCCCTTCCAAAGCTTTCTCCGCCATTTTTGTTCTGACTCAGGAAGTGAGTTGGAAATGATTCAGTGTATTTTCAGCCCTCTAGCCTGCTGGGAGGCTGGAAAGCTCCTTGCCTCCCCTCCCAGCCAATCATGGGAGAAATTTTGGGGAGGGGTTTCGGCACTGGCCACCATTGCTGTATATAAAGGTGAGCACATGGCTCAGAGGCTCATTCAGAGCTGGGAAGAGAAGGGAGAAGGGAGAAGGGGGAAGGGGGAAGGGAAAGACAAAGGCTAAGGGAAGGAAGTTTGAAGGAGAGCAGGGTGGGCAAGCAAGCAAGCAGAAAGGAAGAAGGGCTGGGAGAAGGGCTGTAGACAGCCATGCTTGGCTGCCTGCCTGTTTCTTTTTTCTTTGTTTGCTTGCTATTCGTTGCCTAAGAAGACACTAGAAATCCCATAGTTTCTTTCCTGCCTATACTTCCCTAACTGGGGAAATCTGCTCAAAAGCCCCATAAAGTTCTCAAGGCTGGTTCTTTTTTTCTTTGTTTTCTGTGAGTTGCCTAAGAAGACACTAGAAATCCCATAGCTTCCTACCTAGTGCCTATACTTCCCTAACTGGGGAATCTGTTCAAAAGCCCCATAAAGCTCTCAGGACTGTTTCTTTTTTTATTTGTTTGCTGTGAATTGCCTAAGAAGACACTAGAAATCCCATACTTTTATGCCTATGCCGTTTTTCGCATATTGCGCAATTGCGTCCACCATTAACGAAGCAATTTGGAAATTTCAGAAAGTTCCAAAAATAAATTTCAGAAAAATTTGGAATTCAATTCTGAATTGAACCACCAGTGCCGCCGACATCTGAAACGAGTTTTGAACCATTTTTTTTTTTGGATCAACCAAGCCGAATAGTTAATGATGAGATACTAGCACTATAGCACAAAAAACCAAGTCTTCCAGTCCAAATATATGTTTGACAAACTTGTACCGGTAAAGAACAATTAAATGATCTGCTTGTTGAGATTGGAAGTGGAAAGCATATTTGAAAATATTTGGAAAATGGTTGGGAAATATGTTTTTCAAGTCAGGAAACCTTGAGAAGAATACTGGACTGATGAGAATTTTCACAGTTAATGACTCATTTGTGAAAAATTCACACATGGTTTTTTGATACAGAAAATAGCATTTCCAGCACACGAGACAAGAAAATAATAATTCAATGCAGAAAAATTAATTGCTGCACAGAAATTTTTAAACATTTACCGGTACACACGATTGATTCCTATAGAAGAAATTACTTTTCTCCACAGGGATTATTAAAATCGGAAACCATTGCCTAGACTGTGCGAGAATCAAAGAAACAGGAAATCTAAGATTATTATTAGCCCAGTTGTTGTTCATTCGTTCAGTCGTCTCCGACTCTTCGTGACCTCATGGACCAGCCCACGCCAGAGCTCCCTGTCGGCCGTTACCACCCCCAGCTCCCTCAAGGTCAGTCCAGTCACTTCAAGGATGCCATCCATCCATCTTGCCCTTGGTCGGCCCCTCTTCCTTTTGCCTTCCACTTTCCCCAGCATAACTGTCTTCTCTAGGTTTTCCTGTCTCCTCATGATGTGGCCAAAGTACTTCAACTTTGTCTCCAGTATCTTTCCCTCCAGTGAGCAGTCGGGCTTTATTTCCTGGAGGATGGACTGGTTAGCCCAGTAAGAATGATCTATTCTAGGTCTCACGACTCTCCTGTAGTAATACGTTGATTCAAAATATGCACACATCTTCAATATCTTGAAATCTCTGAAGGTAAAGGTACACAAAGGGATCTGGGTTCTATGAAGGGGGCATGAACGTCAAAAATGGCAAATAAGATAAACATAACAGACTTTCCAAAGTAACTGAAAGTCCATTTTTGGTTTTGAAAAATAGATTTTAAACTGTGCAACCTATTTAGAAAGTAAATCACTACACCTGGAGTCTTCCAAGAGAAGCAATTTACCTTTTTTCTTTTGACCAGAGAAATCATGACCTGCAGATTCTAGAGAAGTTGAGAGCCATCGAAATAGCCATGGGATGTGGTCCCAGGGCCCAGCTTACCCATCTCTGGGTTGTAAAGTGCTGGCTATTGGCTGGTGAGAGAGGAATTGATCACAAAGTGGAGCAGAGAAAAAATAGAATAGAAGGTGATGTAAAGTGGCGGCATATTGGGCAGGACTGTTTGGTTGTAGGCCCCATTTATATGTCATGTGATTGTCATGTAACTTGTTTGGCTCCTGTCCCCACTTTCTCTAATCTCTTTCACTCTCCTCCTTGTAAGCAAATTCTCCATGTACTGCCTTGCTTTTCTTTTCACATTATCTATTGTAGAATGTATGTGCCATGACCCTCCTCAAATGGAGCAATGGCCTTCCTTTTACTCTACTGGAGGCCCTCCACTTTGGGCGCTATTAGAAATGCAGGATCCCTGCAAAAGTGGTAAAACTACAAATAAAAGAATCTGGTATTTTTTAACCTGAGAAAACATCTCTCTAGGACTCTCTAGGGGCCTGTCCAGACAGTCCCTTTATTGCAGAAACTTCCACAATAAAAAGGGGGCTGCCCAGACAACGTTCTGAGCAGTCCTGCATTAATTCGCTACAAACCAGGAAATGGATAGTGCGTTTATTCCATGCCTTCTTGGAAGGTGCGGGACAAATGCACTACTTTCGGGTCTGGACTACTGAATATTCCCAGAGTTTACCAGGTGAAATAAGTTCAGTAAACTTTGGGAATACACAACCCCTTCCTCCCCAAGCTCCCAGACCCTTTAGAAAATTAAAAAAAAACCCTTACTAGCCTGCAGTATTCGCTCTGTGCAGCTCTCCTGGCACGTACAAATGACACGTCAGGAGAGCGGGGAGGAAAATTGCTCCCCCCCTCTGGCTCTCCTGGCACGTCATTTGTACATGTCAGGATAGCTGCACGGAGGGAATACTGCAGGCTGGTAAGGTTTTTTTTACTTTTCTAAAGAGTCTAGGGACTTGGTGGGTAGGCCCACCAGATTATCTCAGGCTAGTCCCGAGAGAACGTGTGGACACCCATGCCAGAAAGTGCGCACTTTCTGGCGTGGGTGTGGACAGCTCCCCACCAATATCCACATTTTCTTAACATGGATGTTTGTGGGATAAAGGGCTGTACATATCTGCCCTTGATCAACAAGTGTAATTCTATGGTGAATTTCCAGGAAATGTTATCATCAATTTTTACTGGAGGACCTACAGATTCCTAGAGATAACTTATTAAGCAATCTGTAGATAGTCAAATCTGCAAACGTTAAACCCACAAATGTGGAGCATTGTCTGTGTAAGATGTTTTTAAGGGGCAAGAATGCTTCCAAATTGCAATTGCTTCTAAGGAAGTCCAATAGAAATGACAGCATGGCTAAGAGGGGTTGCCTGGCGCAGCGCCAATCAGTACTAAAAGTGTAGAATTCCATTATGTGATCTATAGAGCGTGGGTGAGAAAATGGCAAGCCTAGTGATACTACAAAGAAAATATGGCTTATGAAGTAAAATGAAGGAATAGGAGCTGTCCTTGAGAAGCATTTCTAATCCGCCTCACAGGTTGAGGACCTGTAAGACCAATTTGGTAGCATGCTCTCATTTCAACTTAACAAGAGTTCAAGACACTCAGCATATCAAATAACTATATGCTGTATCACCTTACTAATATTTTTTTAGAAAAATCTTTTTGCTACCAAGCTTTCAAAAAATTCTACAGTGTTTCCAACAAACACTTTGAATTCAGATTGTGCCACTAGTTTTTATTGGATAATTAAACCTTCATTTCTTTGTAGCAAGAGTGACAAAGAAATTGCTAATATAAGTCTTTCTCAAAAAGATAACAATTTATACTAATGTACTGAAGCAAGGCTGCTTGCAAATGGGAAAGACTTAAAGGTCAAATTCGAGTGCAACTTCAAAAAGGAAATGCAAGTATACCTAGTAGCATATCGCAACCTTTACATTGCAAATTAGCCGATCTCTTTCAAAGTTCCCATTCAGCTTTTACAAACTATGGAGTGTGTATTTAGCTACTGGGTTACCAACCTATCAAGTTGACACCCAATTGCTGTGCATATTAAAGCACTGAAATAGAGGAAATACGGGTTGGGGCGGGAGGAGTACAGGGAACAGCTTTCCACAGAGACAATATAACACGAACGCAGATCTCCCAGAAAGAAGTGAGACTGAATGTGTGATATTGTTATAGCTTTGGGCAACATCTTATCAAATGAAGTAGCAGGACAACTGTTTTAGGGTGACTGAATATTGCAAAAGGTCCAAAATGGAGATCAGTTCCTTCTCTGAAAGCCATGTAAAATATGATTGTTCAATGTATCAATTTTGCTGCATCTACAAACCCAGCCCCACTTCTAGGAACAGGAAGGAATATCCCTCAAGGAGCTGAAATAGAGAATTTTTTTCCCGAGTCCTCTGACCACTCTATTTTGCTGAGTGTTTCACTTCTCCTAAAACTCCTGAAGGCATCACCATCCCTGATGCCCTCGATGATAAATGTGGACACTGTCCCATTGTCATGGTTGAATCAGCACTGATTCCAAGTGCCAGTCCAGTTTGCTTCTATACATGAAATGAAGGCAAGGTGCTATCTCTTACATAAGCAATAAGACATCTTGGACCAGTCCTATCCGTGTACATGTGGCATATTCCTACTTTGAAGATAGTCAGTCATGACTTTCTGTCATGTGTAAATCCAGGAAAACAAATTAAAAAGCTATGAAAAGCATCTGTTTTTATTTTTAAAAAATAAGATAAAGAAATTAAAACAAATGTTTTTTTTAATACTCCACCTACCATTATCAAATTTAGATTACATATCCAAGGACATTTATTTCTGGAGTAATATTTGATGGGCAATGAATCTCAGTGACCACAATGAGATGAACAAAAACAAATGTATTGTACAGGCTCGGACTATATTACAATAAATCTGATGTTTTAAGTAATGGCATTGACTACATCCCATTCAAAAAGGACAGGTCAAAAATAATCAAGGCTCTGGAGAACAAGCCCTATGAGGAGTGGCTTAAAGAGCTGGGCATGTTTAGCCTTCAGAAGAGAAGGCTGAGAGAAGACATGATGGCCATGTATAAATAAGTACCGTATATTCTGGCATATAAAACTACTTTTTAACCCAAGAAAATCTTCTCAAAAGTCAGTGGTCATCTTATATGTGGGAGGAGTCTTATACACAGGAGTCATCTTATACGCTGAAGTAGCCTTATGCATGAGAGTCGTCTTATATGCGGTTGTGGTCTTATATGCCGGGAGTCATCTTATAGAGTGGGTGCTGAAACTTCCAATCTGGATTGGAGAATCTGTGGTTGCTGCAAATTGTGGGGGGAGCTCAAAAATGGCAGTGGCCATGTCCCTGCAGTATGCAGCAACTGTATGAAAGCATTAAGGGTGACACTGTACAAGTACGGTAGAAGAAAATTCATTCATCAGGATTCGTGGACTTTATGCGTCCCGATGGTGAGGTGAAGGGGCGTCTCAACAGGAAGGTGTAAGTGAAGAGCGGAGCAAACTGCAGGCGTCTGGGACACCCGGGGTATGGAAAAGAGAGATAGAATGGCCCTGGGCCCAGAAAAACACACCTCTTTTACCTGTCTGGCCACCCTTGTATCCTATTACTGTACCACCTCCTCTGCCTTTCAGATCTCGCTCCTGAAGACTGCAGTGAAGGGGTGCAGGTGCACATGTGCGAGATCTGAGAGGCAGTGAAGGAGGTACAGTAATAGGAAAATTACCATATTAAAATCAAATCTGATGCTTTTAATTTTTTTATTTGGCGTCTGTTGGAAGAGGGGTAGTCTTATACGGCGAATACATACCAAACTCTATATTTTAACTGGAAAGTTGGGGGTCATCTTATACGCCCAGTTGTCTTATATACGGTAATGGGAAGTCATAGGGTGGAGGGAGCAAGCTTGTTTTCTGCAGCTCTGGAGATTAGGATATGGAACAATGGCTTCAAACTACAGGAAAGGAGATTCCACCTGAACATGAGGAAGAACTTCCTGACTATGAGAGTTGTTCAGCACTGAAACTCTCTGCCCTGGAGTGTGGTGGAGGCTCCTTCTTTGGAGGCTTTTGAACAGAGGCTGGATGGCCATCTGTCGGAGGTTTTTTGAATGCAATTTTCCTGCTTCTTGGCAGGGGGTTGGACTGGATGGCCCATGAAGTCTCTTCCAACTGAACAATAGGATGTAGACAAGGCAATTTCCTTCTGGACTTTTATCTTTTTTTAGTTTCCCTGGACTTTGTACTTGAAATGATGGGTTTCATTGTTAAATTTTAGAAATGTACTGAATATTTCACATTTTTTCTCATCCTCTGATGTCTTAACCTCTCGCAATACCACATCTACTATGAGATTATTCATCTGCATGAGAATGCATAGTCCAATGTGGGCTAGTGTTGTGCAGTGGTTTGAACATTGGACTATGGCTTTAGAGACCAGGATTTGAATTTCCGCTTGGCCATGACTTTGGGAAAGTTACACACTCTCAGTCCCAAAGGAAGGCAAAGGTAAACCCCTTTGAACAAATCTTGCCAAAAACACTATGATAGGTAGTATTGCCATAAGTCAGAAATAACTGAAACAACAACATGTGAGTGAAATAAGCAGTGCTCTTTCTATTAGCAGCAGCCATATCAAAACATGTTGGGCTATGTGTAAAATATGTTGCTTTTGTGTAAATCAAACACACCAAAAAAAAAAGCAACATATTTTGCCCTAAAATATTTACATATTTTTCCAAAAAGATTCTGAAGTGTGAAATCTCAATGAGAAAAATGTGAAGCATTTTGCTCTTACATAAGAAAATAAAATAGGTGAAGATTTGTATCCCTATTATGCATTGCCATTACATTTCTCCTTGTAGGAAGAGCACATATTGGCTTATAGGCAGTCTTCCTAGAAGTCCATGTTTGAACACAGAGAACTATTTGGCTAACCATCAGGAATTTCAGATTATTCTATACTTGCTGGGTTTTGTGTCCTTTAGAATTATTTGTACGTTTAGAAAAATCAATGAATGGCTTGGATAAAGACAGAATTGAAGACTGACATTTTTCCAAGATGTCTAACAGAATGCAGGCCCCAATCACAAATTGATTGTGAAAACACTGAAATACACTAAATGTCAGGCATCCTACTAGAAATTATATGTCTTAATGTTAAAATATGCAACTCTGCTGGAAAATGATCTGAATTAACTATGTTTTAGATGAAAACAATGTCACATTTACAAGGATTTCATAGAAATTCACAAGTGTTTCCCAGGGATTTTTTTTTAAAAAAATGCACTAACATCAACGATAACTATTTTTATCTAATAGAATGTTTCTCTTGTCTTTTGTCCTAAGTTACAGAAATTCAATGATTACCACCACTGCTACTTTTGAATGAGAAGATTGATGTTCTCTTTTTAATGTAGTCTATGATTTCTATCCTTAAATGTCCTTCCAAATTGGGTATTTACAGAAGAGCTAGCAAACAGGCGTTACGTCCTACATCATCCGTCTTCTGATTCCTTAGCAAACCTGACAAACTATGTTCAACTAGTCAAGAGTACTATCAAGGTAAGAGCTGAGAAATGTGTGACCCTCTTGATGTTGTCAGACTACAACTTGTATCAATTGCAACCAATGGTAAGGATAATTGGAATTATAGTTGAGCAACGTCCCAAGGATCGCCCCCCCCCCCCCAATCTAAGCTACAGTAGTAACCTGCACAAATATCATCAAGTGATCCCAGGGTTTAATCATTGTTCTTCCAACTCGATAAAGCCCTGAGCGTAATAGAGCTTGAACTTTAGCCTACACACTTGTCTGTTCTCCTCATCCATTTCCCACCTTATTCTTATCTTCAGCCCTTGTGATGTCAATATTTGCGTCTTCAAATGTGGCCTCTACCTGAGACCCAACTGTGATGTAATGCTTTGAATTCCTCCTTGTCTTTCTTGTAACTGATTTTTTTTCCTGCCTGATTCTCATTGCACCCCTTGGATACCAATCATGATGGTCAGGTCTCATGAGTGTTGGGACTGTACAAGCTTGGAGAAGACCTTCACTGAAGTTTTAGCACTAAAAAAGAAAAAGCACCTAAGAAGTCCATCTGCTTATGAACCAAGGCACAAGAATGATTTTACAATGACAGCATTTACATTGATAAAACGGTTGCGAGTCTTTCAGTGTCTACGTAAATAAAATACACAGCAGTTAATTAACAGGTAACCAAAAGAGGATTATAAACCTAAAAGGACTATCTCCCATTACCAAACATTGTTACTAATTAACATCTCATTAGCATCCCAATAAACTTCTAAAATTTCTTCACTCCAGTTCTGAGATTTGAAATGTCAATTAGTTGCTCATACAGTTCTGACATAGATACACAACCCCTTGTGTGCATTTCCTGCTTTGATTTTGAACACCTGCTCTAATCTCATTTTAATCTAATGAAAATTAAGTTAATCCCAGCATTTTGGTTATGAATACCTGAATGAGCATCTATTTCAACAGTATGAAGCCTGTGCATGAATCTCATCCTTAGAAACCATTCTCCAAATGCTTGTTCTACTCCAGGGAAACCAAATGGCAGCAGCAGAGAAGACGTTTTTGTCATGGGAAATTCTAGGGGAATACTTGGGGAAATTCTGGGAAACTTGAGTGGTATTATACTGATATCATTTCAACATCTAGCTAGGGCAGGGGTCCTCAAACGTTTTAAATAGAGGGCCAGGTCACAGTCCCTAAAACTGTTGGAGGGCCAGATTATAATTTGAAAAAAACATGAATGAATTCCTATGCACACTGCACATATCTTATTTGTAGTACAAAACACTTAAAAACAATACAATAATTAAAATGAAGAACAATTTCAACAAATATAAAATTATTTGTATTTCAATGGGAAGTGTGGGCCTACTTTTGGCTTTTTTTTTTTCTTTTGACTGATGAGATAGGATTATTGTTGATGTTGTTGTGTGCTTTCAAGTCATTTCAGACTTACGCTGACCCTGAGCGAGGGCCGGGTAAATGACTTTGGAGGGCCGCATCCGGCCCCCGGGCCATAGTTTGAGGACCCCTGATCTAGGGCCTTTACATTTTCACAGGCTTTACCCATCAAGTGACCTCATGTGTAAGTTGAGGGCAGTTTGAGGGAGCAGGATTATGAATTTTGCCATGACCATTGGATAAACTGAGCATAAAGCCTAAGACAGTGTAATAAACAAATCTTTTCATCGCCTTTTCAAAATGCACGGATGTAGAAAGGATTAAAGAAAAGGAGAGTTTTGGATAATTTGAGGGATTACAGTTGGGGGGGGGGGTTTACAATTGCTGTTCTTAAAATGCCTGCATCCATACAATACAAATAAGGAGAGGAATGAGGGAAAAGCCTGAACAAAACATAGAGGGAGCAAGGAAAATAACTTGTCCCTATTATGGGTTTAGGTAAAAGTCTTGCTCCCTGTATTAAAAATGGCCACTATAGTTTCCTGAAACAGAGGCAGTAAGTCCTTATTAAAAACTAGCCTTCCCCTGCCACACGTTGCTGTGGCCCAGTCTGTGTATATGTGTTTTGTGTGTATATATGTGTGTATTTGTGTGTGTATATATTTGTGTATATGTGTATATATGTGGTTTAGCACATGCGTTTTGTGTGTGTGTGTATATATATATATATATATATATAGAGAGAGAGAGAGAGAGAGAGAGAGAGGCTTTTAAAGTCTCTTCTGCTGTGTTTTTGAGTATTTTAATGAGTTGGCCTGAGAGGTGTAATGCGTCCAAATTTGGTGTCAATTCGCCCATTGGTTTTTGAGTTATGTTAATCCCACAAACGAACATTACATTTTTATTTATATAGATGACTACCCCGATTCCTCTCTGCCTCAAGTGTCCAAAATTCCAGATGCAATGTATTCTTCGACTCCCCCATGTTATTCCTGAATGCCACAAATGCCAAAAAAAGTTGAGGAAGAAAGGGAGGGCTGTTTTTCTTTCTTTTTGGGCAAGCAAGGGTAATGGAATTGGAGTTTCTCACTACTGCTTCTTGTCTGCTGGGTTCCTATTCTAGCACTAACCCACTTATAAGTCAACCAAATGTTTTTGGGGTTGATTTTTTGTCAGTTTTTTCTCTCTTGATTTTCTATTTTAAAAAATATATGAGTATATATAGTCATCCTAGCCGATTTAATTCTATTTCATCCTACTATCATATTGATTATTTTTCTAACATTTTTTCAACTGTGTTGTTGGTTTCAAAAGCTGTAGTGTTTTTTTAAAGGTAGTATACATATTTATAAGCAAACAAAGCAAAACTAACCTTTGCCATCTGCATTTCTACTACTAAACTGGCCATTAAAAGACGAAATGCTGACATTCCTCTGTTACAAAAACTATAAAGGAAAACATCATAGTGTTATTAAAGCCTTGCCATGTTTACTGTCCTCCAGGGCTCTGTTAAGTGTGTGACTGCTTCAATTTTCCTCTGTTCATTTTAAAAAAACTTTTTAGCACCTATCCTTAAGTTTTCTTATCTCACCATCAGTCATCTCATTCAGACTTTAAATTCTTACTCTGTACTTCCTGATCTGCAAATTTATAATTACTACATCTTCAGTATAGGCTTTAATATCTGCAGGTTCTGTGCTGAATAATAACAGACTAGTATCCTGAAATGCCATATGTCTTGTCATACACATAGAATTCTAGCTGAATAGGGGTTACACAAAGGTCACAACTATAGGGATGGCAGAGGAAATAACTCCATTCAATGCTGGCCGGAGAAAAATGATGAGGCTATGTACACATGAATAATTTCCATGTAATTCTCATTTCCATCTCCCCATTTTCCCTGCATGTGTAATTTAACATATGACTCAGTGGCTGCTAGGGAAAAAACAGGTACAGAGTTTGCAAACAAATCTGGTGTACACAGGAGGCACATTAAAAACTGATTTTCCTCCTTACAATTTTAACATGACTCATATCAGAAACTCATAAAGTGTAATACTTTGCCATTCTGTAAGTATGCAAAACATAAAAAGAATCAATAAACTACAACTGAATTATGTTAATTGAAGTGTGATAAAGTGTGCGATAAACCAACATTTATGAAATCTCAAAATTAGGGAATATGTAGCCAAGATATCTCTCTCTCTCTCTCTCTATTATATATACATACATATAGCTATCTTGAGAAAACAGGAGGAGATTATTACTTATAATTTATATTGTATTTAACTTTGTATATTTAATCTTTCTTTTTCAAAGACAAATGGACATAAAACACGTGTTTAAATGTGTTGCCTATGGAGGGAATACCAGTGCAGTTGTACACATCTCAGCTTATCATTTATTAACAATTTCCATACTTCTTTGCACCACTCCTCTATTTGTATATTTCTTTTTTCCAATTCCTTGTTATAAGCAGTCTTGCTATTGTTAATAGGTTTGTTATCGCGTCTTTATCCTCTTTTTTTTCAATTGTTTATTATTATATAATGATAATAAAGCTATACTAAGATTTCGTTCTATTTTAATGTTCATTATATCCTCTATTTCTCTAAATACTTCCCCCCCAAAATTATTTACATATTTACATTACCACCACATATGTATATCTGTTCCTGATTCTTGGCATTCTCCCCAGCAATTTTTTTAGTAGTTTTTACTTATATTTGCTATTCTTACTGGTGTTAGGTACCATTTCCATATTAACTTTTAGTAATGTTCTATTTTATTTTGCAGTTTCCATGCAAAATAAAAACCCTGTGGATTTTTGCACAGAATAATTTCCTGAAACTCTTTAAGCTGTGCAACTACCAGGTGAAAAATGTGCAGATTTATCATCCAAGGAATATTATTCCCGCTCGGTTTCCTTAGTGACATGACACACATTTTTGGTAACAAAAAGGATAGCTTTGCTGAAAAAAACTTGGATGTTTTTAAAAAGATACTTCTGAAAACTTTGAGTGGACCAATGCCATAGGAGAAATGGGTTAGCAGTTCTCTTACAACTTAAGCCCACATCCATCAAATATGTTTTGTAGTGCAAAATCTCATGGGAAATGACAGACATGACTAAATGTAACTAGGAAAGCATGAGGGATACATTGTTTATAGTTTTCTGAATCCACAAAATATGGAGTGACCTATATTGTCCAGCCTGTTTTCCTGAAAATTAGAGAATGTTGAGGGTATTCATTACCAAGCAAATTTAATATGAAAACCATGAAATTTAATCCCTTAGATCAATTTACAAACTACACTTAAAAGTGATCAAAATGATGATCCATTGTCTCCCAGCTAAGGAGATCAATAAAAAACATGATTAGGACAGCAATAAAAAGATGGTCAAAATACTATGTGAGAATTCTGTCAGCATACTGAATGTGCAAGTCTAGTTGTTTGAGAGGGAAGACCATGACTGCCAGCTAGACAACAGTATCAACCAACTTCTCAGTGCAAACTTCCATTGGCCGTTTGGCTTGGGGCAAAGTTGTGCCCAGCATTGTTCAGTGACTGTGGCATGACGAGGGACCAAATAGCTTCTTAGAAAAATGTCAGAAAAACGAATGTCATTAGTATAAATTATCATGAATTTATTTATTTATTTACAATATTTATATTTCACCCTCATCACCCTGCAGGGGACTCAGGGAGGATTACAATGTACATATACATGGCAAACATTCAATGCCATTGTCACACCTCAGGGTAAAATCACCTTGCTTAAGACACCAAAGAACACACCAGCAATAGTCTTTACGCTTTATTAATCTAAAGGATAAAAAGTTCAGAAGGCAAAAGTATATTTCAAAAGATCAATCCAAGGTAACATAGGCAAACAAGATCCATGAAGACATAGGCAAGGCAAAGTCCCATGAGAACATGACAAAATCCTGTAACACGAACATGAAAGCTGCAAGATAAATCCAAAGTCTCTTGGATGAAGCGGGAAGTTGCTCTGTCACTGAGGCATGTTCAAACAGTCTATTTAATACCCTTTGGACATCATGAAAGCATTTCTATGGTCCCGAGCCTCCCTTTCTCGCCTGTTGGCGATCCTGACACTCCTTCGGACCTTAAATTCCAACCGATCAGCCCTATCTAAGCCCCCGGCTTCATCAAGGTCAATTTCCTCGTTAGTGCTTTTTTCCTCATTATCAGGCTGAGAACTATTTTCCCTTCCTGAATCCACCTGGCTCTCAGTAGTTTCACTTTCCCCAGTGACATCCCTTGTTGTGGGAAACAACTGAACTTCTGCCCCCTGTTCCTGGTCTTCTTCGTCTAACACAGGAACATCATAACTTTGCACTTGATTGTGCACCTGAAACCCATCATCCCCATCAGAATCATTGACACTATCACTCTGAGATTCCAGCTGAGTCACAACAGCCATAGACAAACAACATATATAGACAGACACACAGAGGCTATTTAACATTCCAGCTTTTTCATGAGGGTATTTTGGCCACCAGGGGAGCTGTTGCTTCACCATCCATTTGTGACACTGATGAAGTACTTCCTCATTCTTTGCATGCTTGCTGGAGATTTTTATGACGTCATAAATTAGCCTCCCTGCATAAGCAGTACCTAAATTTCCAACTTGACAGATGCAACTGTCTTTCGGGCTGCAAAGGTCGACAGCAAGTTACACAAATTGGTTGAAAGCTCAATCCAATCCAGGCTGGCTTCGAACTCATGATCTTTTGGTCAGTAGTCATCTTAATGCAGCTGACTCATAGCCAGCTGTGCCACAGTCCAATTAAAGTGACTAGTAAGTCAACAGGCATTTTTGCATTTTACATAGCAACAAATTAGGCATTTGGTTTCTTTTCCACACAAAATTCCCACTCAGCATAAGCTACATCTAACCCAGCTCCTGGTATTTCTATGGTAAATGCTTCTAAATTATATGTGTAAATTCATGTTTTACATTCAGAGGTAGACATGAAAAATGGATAACTACTGGACATGTAAAGTGAATTGAGATGTTGCTCCATCATTCCTAAAGAGGACTAAAAATGTCAGGGTAAACCAACATTGACTTATACTCTATGCACGTGTAATCCATCTAACCACTGGATTATTATGAAGCAGAACCATTTCCTTCTTTTCTTTCCACCGAGTCTGGCAAGACTTTGGTAAGCTTTACTTCTCTTTAAATGCTTTCTTTCCTAGAATGTCAACCTGCACATTCTTTTAAGAGTCTGCTCACCATTTGAACGAGGAATGTGCAATTATAGATCTTTGCTGTAGAACATGTGCTGGAGGCTACCTCACCATTTGCCAGTTGCACAGCTAGGTGCTTCCCCCCTTCTCCTAGATCTCTTTTTCCTTCAAAGGGACAACATGTGCTGCTGGAGACAGACAAGGTTCGAACAGCTTGTGGTTACATTAAAAGAAAGGGAAAGCCTCAAGATGGAAAGATCTATTTAGGATTAAAATTTCTTATCCAAGGTAGCTATCCTGGGAGCCAGTTTTTTTTTAAGTACTAAAAAAGCAGTACTGTTCTTCAACTTACTGGGTCATTTGGTCTCAGAACATTTTTGTGTAGCTACTAGGACTCTTATCTATTTTCACCCCAAACCTCAAAATTTCAAAAGGAGAGGTGGGCAAGAAGAAAATATCTGACCTAGGTGACCCTACTACCACCTAGTTTGCTGTGGATGTTACAGGAAGAAAAGGGAGGGATTAAATCAAAGTATACACAAATTGTACCCTTTGATTTCACTTTAAGTCAGAACTTTTCCACTTTCCAACACTGTGTGCATTTTCTTTATGAGTCAAAGCATACCTGGGCTGCTATTTGATGCACACACTGTTTTAAAGGAAAGTCCTTCGAATTAAAGTTAAACAAGGTGCCTGAAGTCTATGGGGAAGCATAGGATTACCTTGTTGGAGTATTTATTTTAAAATAAATTATGGACATTGGATTGCTATGAGTTTTCTGGGCTGTATGGCATGTTCCAGAGGCATTCTCTCCTGACGTTTTGCCCACATCTATGGCAGGCTTTCTCGGAGGTTGTGGACATGATGGAGGCTTACCCAATTGTAGGACTACAATGAGAATCAATAGAAATTTATTCATTCTCTCCAAATACTAAAAGCTAGGGCTGTCCAAATACTAAAAGCTAGGGCTGAGGAGCCTTCTAATCAAGGTGAAAGAAGAAAGCGCAAAAGCTGGGTTGCAGTTAAACATCAAAAAAACCAAGATTATGGCAACAAGAATGATTGACAACTGGGAAATAGAGGGAGAAAATGTGGAGGCCATGACAGACTTTGTATTTCTAGGTGCAAAGATTACTGCAGACGCCGATTGCAGCCAGGAAATCAGGAGACGCTTACTTCTTGGGAGGAGAGCAATGACCAATCTTGATAAAATAGTGAAGAGTAGAGACATCACACTGGCAACAAAGATCCGCATAGTTAAAGCAATGGTATTCCCCATAGTCACCTATGGATGTGAGAGCTGGACCATGGGGAAGGCTGAGCGAAGGAAGATAGATGCTTTTGAACTGTGGTGCTAGAGAAAAGTTCTGAGAGTGCCTTGGACAGTGAGAAGATCCAACCAGTCCATACTTCAAGAAATAAAGCCTGACTGCTCACTGGAGGGAAGTATAGTAGAGGCCAAGATGAGGTACTTTGGCCACATCATGAGAAGAAAGGAAATCTTAGAGAAGACAATGATACTGAGGGAAATGGAAGGAAAAAGGAAGAGGGGCCGACCAAGGGCAAGATAGATGGATGGTATCCTTGAAGTGACTCGAGTGACTTTGAAGGAGCTGGGGGTGGTGATGGCCGACAGGGAGCTCTGGCGTGGACTGATCCATGAAGTTGCGAAGAGTTGGAAATGACTGAACTAATGAACAACAAAGGGCTGTCCAGTGAAACTGAATGACAAAAGGTCTTATTCCTCCCAGATGGGTCATTTTGGTGTTAATGAAGACTTTTGGCATGACTCACAAAATAAGCATGAGGGAAATCTGATTTTTTAATCTTCAGCCTTCAGCTCCCTAAATCCCCAACCAGCATAGTAAGTAAGGAATTATGGGTGTTGGATTATAAGGCACTGAAGTACTTTGGTCACATAATGAGAAGACAGGAAAGCTTGGAGAAGATAATGATGCTGGGGAAAATGGGAGGAAAAAGGAAGAGGGGCCAGCCATGGGCAAGATGGATGGATGATATCCTTGAAGTGACTGGCTTGACCTTGAAGGAGCTGGGGGTGGTAATGGACAGGGAGCTCTGGCATGGGCTGAACCAATTCGACTGAACTAATAAACAACAAGTATAAGGCATTTGGAAGTTCTGTAGTAAGACTCTTGATTCCTTTTGCAAAAAGCAAACACAATAGTAAAAAAGTACTGATATGACCCCTTTGGATTGCCAAGCTCCTGCGCCTCTTTTTATAGTGGCGTCTGTTTCATTTCTTCAAAAGGTTGGATTTGTTGAATTCCAACATTCCATTTTTCTGGATTCCACTTCTGAGATAGCAATGCCCAATGGGCAGATAACATCATCCCCTTATATTGTTTGTATATCTATTTATATAGTGCACCAAAGCTCTTTGTGATTCTTCACACTGAAAGGTGCTATAAAGGTGTCATTTATTTTTATTGTTGCCTTTATTACTATGGATATGGCAGAAGTACTTCTCCAAAAGTACAGTGAAAAAAGATTCCGGACACATCTCAAGCAAATACAGTGAATGACAAATATAATTTAACACATTGGTAAACAAGGCACAATCCTCATATAAGAGGAATTGTTTCAATTTATTTGCCTGATGGGTTGGGACTGAAAAAGAAAGCACCCAATGGGGCACATGCAAAGACAACCCTGCCTTTCTGTGCACATGGAGTCTGATGACAAAAGATACCACAGCCTATGCAAGCATATTAATGAAACAAATAATAACAAACAAAAATGTATTTTTATTTATTTGCCCTATTTATATCCCACCTTTCTTAACTCCAAGGGGGACTCAAATCGGCTTACGTATGGCAATTATTTAATGCCTTAAATGCATACATCATTAAGCTTAAAATCCATTGAACTAAAATTAATATATATTAAAAAATTAAAAGTTCAATATTAAAACCACGCTATCCAAAAATCGTAGTCTGAGGTTGTTCCGTAGTCATTGCACATATTCCAATTATTGCACTGCTTCTTCGAAGGCCTGGTCTCAGCCAGATTTTTACTCTCTTTCTGAAGGATAGGAGGGAGGGGGCTGATCTAATGTCGCTAGGAAGGAAGTTCCGCAGATGAGGGGCCACCACTGAGAAGGTCCTGTCTCTCGTCCCCACCAGAAGAAGGTGGGATCGAGAGCAGGGCCACCCAGAAAATCTTAATCTCTGAGGTGGTTCATAGGGGGAGATACAATAACAACAACAACAACAAAACTTTATTTATATACCATCTATCTCCCCAAAGGGACTCAGAGCGGTTTCCAAGTAACATAATCAATACATACAAAGAAAACAGCATAAACATAAAATTAACAAGACAATATAAGCATTAAAAACCACAATAGTACATATATTTAAAATAATCCTGCCTGTTCAAGGCAATTTAAAAGGCCGGGCCAAGGCTAGTGCTATTTTAGAGGGCCCAGGAAATTAGGTAGAGTCTATGGCTGTACATTTCCAGGGCCTAACAGAAGAAAGTAACCTAGGTAATTGGTAGAAAAATATGGCCAATTTCAACAGTATCTAGGGCTAAGCTAGAACTAGTCATTCTCAAAGGTTTGTTTAAACCACCAGGACTTCAGGCTCTTATGAAAGGAGGGGAGGGATGGGCCTGTCTTATTTCTCCAGGAAGGGAGTTCCAGAGGTGGGGGGGGGGGGCACCACCGAGAAGGCCCTCTCTCTCTCATCCCCACCAACCATGCTTGTGACAATGGTGGGAACGAAAGGAGGGCCTCCCCAGAAGATCTTAAAGTTCGCACCGGTTCATAGAGGGAGATGTGATCGTGAAGATAGGCGGGGCCCGAACCATTTAGGGCTTTATAACCTGCACCTTGAATCAAAATAAGAAAACTAGAAATTACTTCTGAACAAGTTGAAAATGCAACCACAGGTGTCTCATTAAGGTTATATTATGTTATAATGGCTTAATTTAGGCCTGCTATTGCACTATAGTGCACTCTAGTTCTGTTGTAATGCAAACGGTTAAATTTATTGAACTTTGGAAGAATTATGTATGACCAAGTTTTTACAATATCATGTATACTGGTGGTAGCTGAGAATAATTTGAGATATTATGGTAAAAATCAAAGTTTAAAAAATATACTGTGCAATTGTTTAGATATCTCTTTATTTTACATTCCCTTACTATCTATCCCCTCCCATTTCGGGAACACTACACCTAAGCATCATTAACTTGTACGAATAGGCCTAAGGGGCTTTGTCATAGAAATTGATTCTAAAAAGAGCTCCATGAGTCGAAAAGGTTGGGAACCACTGCTCTAGTCAAACACGCGGAAATCTTCAGCAAAAAGTCAACTAAATGATGCATTATCCAAAACAACAACACCTAACTCTAACCGGAAATACACTTGCCTTTTATGCAAAGTAGTGAGTACCATCAGATAGCTTTATAAAGAGTGACACAAAATAAATACATAACAAGGGATGCCAGGTGGGAATATCTGGCATTTGCCTGCTGCAAATTGTACAGTCATACCACCAGCTAACTTGTGATCTGTCAACAGAAGCTATCATTAGGCTGGTCAGATGGGAGGAGAGTTATAAAATCCTACTTAGTACTTTGCTGTATTTTACAACTCTGTGTATTGCACAAACACTAACTAATTAGCAAATATTTCACATCCTCCTCTGAGACAGGTCAGTAGTATTTTATTGAGTCAGACAGACTGATGCAGAAGAGCTGATTTGCTCTGAAATGTGTCTCAAAAACTTGACACATTAGGCTTTGTTGATCAGCTGCAGATGTTTCAAATAGTTCTCATTTGCAAGCCAAAGCATACACACATAGTACAATGCCCCCTGAATCCTAAATATTAACCGTGGGCATGGAAAGTCATTTGCATTCTCTTCCCATGAATAATTAGTAGCAATAGAGGTTATGACGGAACAGAAGATGATCTCATTTGCCGTTGCACAGTCCCTTACAGATGTTTCCTTTTCTAAAAACGCAGAGCCATTTTAATGACTTCAGTGGGAATTTTGGGACACTTTCTGTTGCACTCCAGGACAGGAAAAGCCCTCTGACTTTAAACACCACACCGTTGGATGGAAAACAATCCTTTTATTGAAGACAATTAAAAAACAGTAAGGTTAAAAAAATCACTTCAAAGCAATAGGTAAATCCAATTAGGTAGGGAGATAAGAAGGAACAAAGCAGTCCAGGGTAATAGTCCAGCAAAGTCCATAAAAACAAAGTCAAAACTTTCCAAATAAAATGCAAGAGATCAGGAAACATGAATTCAAAGCATGAATATAGAAGCATAAAGTCCAAGAATCAAAACCATGAAACAAAGGCACTTAAAACATGAATTTTCCAGACAAAGATTCCATGAACAAGGACAAGGTCTGTACTTGATTCCAAACAATGCTTCATCTGACTACATATTCTGTACTTGGGACTTTTATCTCCTCATTAGCTATGTCTCTAGCACTCAGAAATTGAGAATTTCTTATCTTTTTCTTTTGGAGCCTGGCAGACCATCGAAGCCAGGCTCTTCTGTTTTGACTGATCTCCTCCTGCCTATCTATTTGCTCATTAATTTCTGCAGCTGGGACAGGTGCCGAACTGTTTTTATGTTCCCTATCATGGCAACTCTCTGGTAACAATTCGGAAAGCACACCATCATCCCCACACCCCTCACGGACATTGTCATGGGAAACTACACTTTGAACAGGCATCTCCTGGTCATTCTCTGCATCAGTATCACTGGCCTAACCATTGCCATCTTGAAACTCATCTTGCAACTCATTGACATCACTCCCCACATCCAAAACACCCTAATCCCGAAACACAATCACAGGCTGAGCTCCAACACTTTCGCATTTTCTTCTTCTGACATAACTGGTTTCTCCACCTTAACTTAACCAGTATCCCTGAAACAACAGTTTGCAGGTGGCAGTACATAGTTTGATTGTTGGTTCAACCTCATTCTTGCTGTGATAATCCAATTTATTTATTTATATTATGTGCTCAGAAATGAACCAGCAGCCAGTGGAGCTTTAGTAACAAGGGAGTTGTGTTGCGTGTTCCCTGTGGCCAAACCCAGTTAACAATCTGGCTGCAGCTCTCTGGATCAGATAAAGTTTCTGAACAGTCTTCAAAGGCAACCCCAATGAGAGTACATTATAGTAATCCAACTGGGACCTAACTCAGACATGTGTCATCATGGCCAGCTCTGACATCTCAAAGAGTTGCAGGCATGGGCTTAGCACAGAAAAAGCTTTCTTGGACTGTAGCAGAAAGCAGTAATAGAGTTGGGTCTCATCGGCATATTAATGACCTGGAAACCAAAAACCTTGGATGATCTCTCCCAGCAGTTTCATGTTCACTCAAGACAAAAACAGTTCATAATTGCAATTCTATTTTCCTATAACTTCCACATCTTTCATTTTTAATGGATGAAAAAAAATTAGGGAAAAGTTGCTTACACATCCCTAAAAGGTGCACATCTAGATTTAAGCAAGACCTGAGTGCACTTCCATGATTCATCAGCCAGAGAGCTGGGGCAGAACAATTCAACCTTACTACTAGAAATGGCTCTAGCACTGCTTTCTGAATTTATTGCCTTCATTCCTTGTTTGTTTTCTGGCGTCTCATACCAATCAACTAAAAACAGCATTCTGATATGCCAAATAGAATATATTATGTATTCAAATGGTGAGCTATCAGCAGGAGGTATGGAAAGAAAGAAAAAGACAGCTAGACTGATAAGTGTTTGAAGCCTTGGACTGTGTTTTTACAAGGTTTTACTGCAATCTAAACAGATTTGACATAATAATTGATACAAGAATACAGAGCAGAGAAACATGCAAAACACTTTGGGGAGATGCTACTGTTTTACAAATGCAAATATTACTTTACTAACTTACATGAGCTCTACACATATGACATGGCACCGCTGCAGTACAGTTGTTTGAAGGCCACCACTGGGCCGACGGTCATAGCTATGTAACGGTCCAAATTTTATTATTTATTTATTTCGAGGTTTTATATACCGACCCTCTCACCTTCAAAGAGGGATTCGGACCGGTTCACAACACGTGTTAACGTACAAAGAATATACAATAACAACACAATGCCACTTCATGACACGATTAAAATATCAGCACTATACACATTAAAACATTATCATCACAGTTAATGAATGCTTCTATGATAACTAATGACACCTTTTTAAGTAGTTGATCTAGCCAGGTATTATATGACCTTGTATATTCTAGCTCTTTTGAGTAAATCACACAAATGGTGTAATTAATGCAAACAGATCACAGTTACACTGTATGTAAACCAGCTCCCTCTCTCCCCTGTCCAAGTGTTTACAGTACAAGCAGTCCCCAACTTATGAACAAGATAGGTTCTGTAGGTTTATTCTTAAGCTGAATTTGTACAAAGATTTCACCTCACTTTCTGTCCCTGTAATAACTGGATTTTGAAAATGTTCACTTGACATAGAAACAAGGATTGGTGATAAAGCTTCAGTTGAGACGCCTTTTCCCCATTATAACTCTTTCGGGAGAGAATTCCGCTTCCAAAGAGTAGTTAAGGACTGGGCTGTGGCACAGTTAGCTGAGAGCTAATTGTGCCACAGATGCATCTAATCACTACTGATCAAGAGGCCACGAGTTCAAAGCCAGCCTGGGTCGGAGTGAACTTCGAGCCGTTCATCTAGCTTGCTGTCGACCTATGCAAGTAGGAAATGTGGGTACCGCTTATGCAGGGAGGCTAATGTAACTAATTTACAATGCCATAAAAAACTTTCAGCAGCGTGCAGAGGAATGATGAAGTACTCCATCAAAAGACTCAGTGTCACAATGGATGATGAAGTGGCAGCTCCCCCTGAGGCCGGAATCGAGCATACCCTCATGCAGCCGGAAAAAGCCTAGGGCACAGCTGGAATGTTAAACTGCCTCTGCATCTGTCTAACTGACACTGAATGTTTGCCATGTATATGTGCATTGTAATCCGCCCTGAGTCCACCGCAGGGTGAGAAGGGCAGAATATGAATACTGCAAATAAATAAATAAATAAATAAATAAATAAATAAATAATAGTTTTATCTCACTTCCTGTTGTTTCAACCCCGTTCTTCACTATGAGTCATTTGTAAGTCGGATGCTTGTAACTCAGGGACAGACTGTACATTCTTTTTTCATCTCACAAATATCCCACCTCTGTCTTATGATGAAAACACAGCCTAATGAAAAAGACAAATTAGAAAGGAGAGGAATGGTTAAGCACTAGTAATGTATCCTGCTCTAATGCCGCTTTGTAAAAAACTAATTAAGACAATTATGCTGAGGAAAGTGGAAGGCAAAAGGAAGAGGGGCCGACCAAGGGCAAGATGGATGGATGGCATCCTTGAAGTGACTGGACTGACCTTGAAGGAGCTGGGGGTAGTGACGGCCGACAGGGAGCTCTGGCGTGGGCTGGTCCATGAGGTCACGAAGAGTCGGAGACGACTGAACAAATGAACAACAACAACAAAAAACTAATTGCAGTTGTGTTTTAAGATGTGAAGTGGAGGATGGGTGTCTAGTTCTAGATCATGTTGAGATAGTATTTTCTTCAGAACAAGTCTCAATATACTTTTTGACTGAACAGAGTTGACTATAGAACTCCATCCAGTGAACCATGCTGGCTTTTTAAAGGCTCAGATCTATATACCTAAATGTTGGTATTGAAGCTAAATGATGACATCGCAATCTGAGCCCTTTGTGTCAAGCTATGGGGGGACTATACTAAAAATCTCATCACCAAACCCTGCTTGTGATGGGAACACACAATTAATTCCAGACATAAGATGAATAAAACCAAAACCTTGGATTCCAGCATCTTTCATAATGCTAAACATTTTTATCTACCTTTACCTTTACTGAATGTCACGCTTAGAAGACTATTCTCCCTGCTCGTAGAATGAGGTCCCTCGTCAGGACAGACCCATGAGCAGAAGTATTTGTATGATTAATATGTGCATTATTCAGTCTGACATTACAAAATATTTAAAATGTTACACAGCATACAGATCTTTGTTGTACACAGTAAGAACTATTAATATACATGGCTAAGTTCCTGTGCAACCACTACTGTATGTGTATTACAATCTCACAGGCTGAATAATTGAGGTAATTAAGGTCAACTAGTTTTTGGCTACTCCTGAAGGGGTATAACTGGGGAGAGTTTGTTGTATGTTTTTGGACTTACTGAATGTTTGACTCTGAGCTTAGTAGGCATAAGCTCCTGGCTTGCAGCCTATTTGACGCTGGCAACTTTGTCTTCCATGCTCATCTCCATGAACAAGAAATGAAGATTGGGAGAAGACATATTTTCTGATGGAAAGCATTGCAAGAATGAAATGCAAGGACCATTCATGAGTTTGATACTCCAGAGTATCAAACTCATGACTGTATTATTACTAGAAAGTTTGTGTTGGAAGTTACTGTTTTTTCCATGAACTCTGCTGCACAAGAGTAAAGTTGAAGTTTTGCATTTCTTCTACCTGTGTTACTCTTTTTTTAATATACAAAGGACTAATCTTCTGCTGGCCTGCACACATTGTCAAACCATAACAAGAACTACATAACCACTGACATAAATAAAAAGCAGAGCCCTTCTGGACAAGACCAAAGGTGTACCTAGTCTTAGCCTCCTGCTTACAAAGGAACATAGGCCCTTTCACACTACACAACTGCAACTCTATGATGCTTCTTTAACTGTCATAGTTCCATCCTATGGGATCCTGCAAGCTACATGTTAGAATTCTTAGCCGGAGAGCTAACATGCCTCATTAAACTTACAAATCTCAGGATCCCATTAGATATTACCATGGCAGTTAAAGTACGATCACAGTGTTTTTGTGTGAAAAGATTCCAGGTACGCATGGAAAACTGATGAGTAAGATATAAAAGTAATAGTATTTTTTCCAGCAACCAGTATTGAGACACATACTGCCTCTACTCCTGGATGAAAGAAACATGCATTCCTCTACGAGTATGTCTAGATCTGTCTCAAAGTCATTTAAGCAAGTCACCATTATAATATATTCAAGTAATGAATTTCACCAATTCACGGTCAGTCTCAGATCCTCTGTCAGTTTGACTTGATAAATCCAAGCACTATTATTGTGTGAGTAAGTTCATGGATCCATTTCCAACATACTATCCATGATTTTAAGCATTTCTAGATTATTAGCATAGAATTTCCTTCCAGATCTTGCTGGCTTACCGTTCCCACCTTTCCTTATAACTGCCTATGCTAGCTAGAGCTGATGGGGCAGGTTTCCCATTTTGGGCTATATAATCTCAGTACTAGACTTTCCTCAAAGGAAACATTATGGTTAAAGAAAATTGCTTACAGGTAATTCTTTGATCTCTGTCCCAATTAATGTGAAAATTACCCATCCAGTTAAGTGACACAATTATATCTGTATTTCTATATAGGAGGGGATGAATGTTTCACAACATATTTGCCTGTTGTATACAAAACTGGACAGAGATACAGACACCTTCATGTCCAAAAGAAGACATACAAAGGCTTTAGCAACTGAATTAGCTTAAAACATATTACTAAAAACTGTTTGAGCCTGAAATAATTTGATTCCTTATGGACATTATTAAAACACACAGATCTATTGTACATTTCAGGGACATTCTGTCAAACATCTAGAATTTACTCTGGAATTAGCCAGGGACTTGATGTTTGAAGTCTGCAAATGAATGTAAATCAGGTTCAGAATGAGTATATTAAAATGATGATTTAAAAGCACTTCAAAGGCTAATTGAAAGCTGATTAATCTAAATTTTGTTTCATGTCTTTTGCCTTTGTACACTGAAAGTTATGGTAACTTCCCTGCAATCAGTGCTCCAGGAAAACTCTCTCACTCTGAGACGCACACACCGAGTGAGTGAGAAAGAAAGAGAAAGAAAGGGGAGGGGGTGTCTATGTATATATAGGAATATGATGTATTTCCTAATTTCCCAGTTAATCAAGAGACTGTATTTTATGTTTCAATAAAATGTATGACGGTATGCTATCTCTACATGTTACATCTGCAACCAAGGCTGAATCCAGACCCACAAATTAGTTAATCATCCTTACATTGATTCCAGTCCTGTTTGAATGCATGAAAATTTATTTTTGAAGTGAAATAATTTCCTTTAAATATCAGAGGGCTTTAATGTGATTTTTAAAAATAAAAACATTCCACAGTTCTAGGGGGAAATTGGGCTTTTTTGCACATGTGTCCTGTGCCTCAAATTGGGATTGGGGTAGAATTGGGATAGTGGTGATTGGGATGCAAGCCAGGTTGGTGGTAATGTTGTCTTTTTTTAAAACAATCAGTATATGTAAGTAGATGACCACATATTTGAATATCCAAGGGCTGCATTGCATTTACAAAGTGGATTTTAATATTGAGATAAATGTTTTTAATGGATTGTTGTAGGTTTTTCCGGGCTATATGGCCATGTTCTAGAGGCATTTTCTCATGACGTTTCGCCTGCATCTATGGCAAGCATCCACAGAGGTAGTGACATCACTACCTCTGTGGGCAGCTTACAAAGGGACAAGCCCCAAGATTACAAATAAAACAAACACATTAAAATAAAGTCAACAGCAGCAATCAAATAAAAACATATCACAATCTGAAAGCAACATCATAAAAACAGTATCGTGGCAGAGAGAAAATCGAGGTTGGGTTCAGGCTCAAAGTAAGTGCATTGGTTCCCAAGTAGAGCCAAGGGAAAATGCAAAAATTCAAAAGGGCCGGGCTTGAAAATACCCTTAGCTGTAACGTGTCGAGGTTACCAGAAAGAGGGCCAACTAAAGTGCAGGAGCTCAGATAAGGCCTAATGTCCTAGCCAGCCACAGAAGTTCATCTGAGCTTCTGGCCACGTGTCTCTGCTGACATTAGAAGATGGTGCTCTATTTTGACACACAGCTAGGCAATCTCTCCTCCTGGTCTTGTGGGCACCTCTTAGCATTATGAGAACAAGTTAAAAATCAAAAAGACTTGTGCAAGGGGCAGGAAAAGAATATATGAGCCCAGAGAAAGCCTAGGCTGGGTTAGAATCAGCTTGCGATATCCCCACGCTCAGCTTCTTTCACTCCTACTGTATTGGCTGCCACTTGCGGGAAATCTTAAGCTTGATGTGGCTGTACTACACACCCTTTCAACTAAATGACATTTGGGAAATGTAGGTTGGTGGCATTCATAACAACATGTAGGGCACATTTGGGCCTGAGAGCCACTTATTTCTTGAAACACTAGAGTAGCCTTCCAGAATGAATTATTTTAGCTCTGCTCCCGCCTGGGCTGTGTGGAAAATGCTGAGGATGAATGAATCCCCAAAGCACTGCAAAACTTCAGCAGTAAAAATGTAAATGGATTATCTCCCCTATTAATATCTCACTAAGCAGCCACACTTTAGAAGCAATCATTTATCTGTTGCTCACAACATAAAAGCTAAATGATATTTTCACCATGAATCATTGGGTTACTCTAAGATTAGTGTAGAGAGAGGGCTGGGTCTAACTCAGCGTTCTCCTGAGGGACAATAAAATATTTAGACCATCTTGCTAGGAGGCTTTCAGATGTCACTTCCCTCACCCACTCCTGAGCTAATTTACAAGTAGTAGTTGATTTTCTTTCCATGTGTTAGTAGGGTGCCAGGACCACACCAGAGGTTTGTGCTGAGATGGACTTTTCAAAGACACAAATATGAGCTTAGAAGAACTGTCATAATAATTCTGCTTAACAGAACTTATTTTTTAAATCTACCCATAACTCAGAATGCACCAGGATCCCTGTGGGAGTGGGTTATAAGCTTATAAATATAGTACTAGAACACTTGCCTATTCATTTGAAATTAGTTACAACAAAATAGAGCAAATTACAGCTGACTTATGGAATTACATACCCTCCAACCACCCTGATTTCAGAGGGACAGACCCGATTAATTATCTGTTGTCCCACTTTTTCAGCTGCGTTTAAAACATGCCAGTCCTGTTCTTCTCCTCTCAGTTTCCAACTTCACCCCCAGTTTACTTCAATTAATGAAAACTGCCTTTTCCCTTTAAAGTCAGTTTACCCCAGTTTACTTCCATTAGGGCAAACGGAGTTTAAAGTGCAAAGGCAGTTTGCACTCACTTTACTCAATGGGGGAAGAGGAGAGAAAGGGTGAAAAGTTGCCCTTTCTTGTAGGCTCAGACAAAAGCAAACGGCTGCAGTCTCTCCAAGCTTGTCTGTTCTTTCTTATTAGTAACTATTGATCATATTCTGACATTGTTTGGCAATGTAGAATCCAGTTTGGAGAAAGCACATCCATTCATATCCTAGAGCTGAGTATATCCTTTGGCTCAGCAAATGGAGGATAATGCCGTAATATACTTTTACAAAACTATTTAGATGTGTTGTCGAAGGCTAGGTGTGAATGTTTCAACTGACCACCTTGATTAGCATACCATGAAAATGAACAAAATCTGGCTACTAGTATTAAAAAACTCTAAAATTGCAACAGCACAACAACAAAGAGGAAGCAGGCAGGGACATCTAATTACCTCTCAACAAAAGTTTGCCCCAGGCGCAGTCAGGCCATTGTATGCTAATCAAGGTGGTCAGTTGAAACATTCACACCTAGCTCCAGCAGAGAAGAGCCCTTTGTCTCACCCTGTTCATTCCACAGATATATAAACCCTTTTGCCTAGTTCCAACAGACCTCACTACCTCTGAGGATGCTTGCCAAAGTGCAGGTGAAATGTGCACTCTAGACCATGGCTATACAGCCTGAAAAAACCTACAACAAACCAGTATTTAGATGTGCTTCATCCCACGGTATATGATTACCGAGTCATTTCTTAGACTCGGAAGCAGCTGAACGAATAAACAAAAGTTGAAAAATGTTTCATGGAAATTTCCAGAATCAGGGTAGGGAAGTTTGATGACCCCACTTGTAAACACCCTATACAAGCCTACCGAAAGTGCAGCTTATGGATCAGTTCCTGAAAAGTAACCCAAGCTAGAAAATGCCTCATACCATGCTGCCTAAACTACTAGATTATACCACTGTAATTAAACTCCCAACACATTTTCAAAGATCAGGTCCTGCGAAGCCTAGATAGTAAGAGGATATCTAAAAGACCTGAAGAAAAAATGAGAATAGGTGTTCAGCTAGCTCCAACTTCTATTGATGCTTTGATCTAAGCAGGAGAAAAGCCGCAGTAAGAAGTGAAATGTGGAAATAGAACTACCTATAGTGAATGTCTGACCCAGCAGAAGTTTGTGTCTCTATCAAGAATGTATTAGTCATTCATCAATGGATTAATCAATTTGCAATGAATATAGAGTAAGTGTCAATCCTTGAACAATGTGCAGATTACTTTGATACATTAACACAGAGTACAGATTTTATTATACTGTGCAATGCATCAGCGAAATGAACACACTCTCTTTTTAGTTTCTATACACCATGATGTCTAGGTGTTAACAAAAATTACTCTCCGACAACTGACACTGGAAGATAGGGAGAATTAGTATGGCAAGAAAGGAGTACATAAAAATGAGGGCGGACCATTTACAGCAGGAATGGGCAAACTTGGGCCCCCCAGGTGTTTTAGACTTCAACTCCCACAATTCCTGGCCTCAGGCCTCTTAAGCAGCTGAGGTGGGAAAGGAAAGGGCCTGAACATTATATTACGGTATATTGTTGTAAGTCCAGTGTGTGTGTGTTAAAGGAAACCTTGCAGAAAAGCCTTGCAAAGTGTTAATAATTAACTGCAGCTGCAAAAGCTAGCTCAGCTCAGCAAGGCTGGGCCACGCCTCTTGAATGTAACAGTTTTCTGAGGCTTTTGCAGACTGTTAGCAGTTGGCTGTTTGATTTGCTGGAGAGCAGATGCAAGAAGCTCATGTTATGGTGAAGTGACCATGTACTTTTGTTATGCTCTATGATTTATAACACAGAAGATTTATTCTGTATTACTTACAGAGACTATGTAAGTGTGCCAAGCTGTTTTATTTTCAAACTCTACAACCAAGAGTAAAGTTCTACTGTTTTATTTTCTTCTGACTGGTCTGTGTCTTTGGCATTGGTTTTGGACATGTTGGACATTGCTACTGCGCAACAAATTGATTCTGCATAACACATTAGACCCAATGAATCCATGTCACTTTAAATGTATCACTACTTGCAACTATTTTCCCCATTTTAATTCCCAATGAGTCTATGCACAAACCTACAAATGCCATAGGTGTTCCTCAGCCCACATAAAACTGGTAGTGCAAGGCAGCCATTGTTGCATGAGGAGGATCTGGGAATTTTAAAAATGGAGAAAGAATTGGAGTGCATGGGAACAAAAAGATACATAGCACCACAAAAATGATGTGGAGCAGCAGCAGAAGCAATTATTCACCCTGCATGTTCAGATCTGGGACTGGGAAATGAAAAATATAAGCAAATGCTGAAGTGGATTTAAGAGGAATGATAACATGAAGAATATGTTTTATGAACTTAGCTGTGAGTTGTGGCTGGTTTTAAAATTTGCTGACATCACACACACACATATACACATATATTGGAATACCTATATTTGCATACATGCACATAGTGAGATATCTAGGAAATGGGATCTAAGTCTACACACAAAATTAAAGTTTCATTTACATCTTGCATACATAGCTGGACAAAAATGTTATATGATATTATTAATAATGTGTACATAGCCAAGTTTGCAACCACTGAACCATCAGAAAGAAAAGGTATCATTATCTCAGCTATCCACACAGACAATACTGGATTCTGGAGTATTGAATTCCAGGTAAAGGATGGTTAACTTGTATCAGGATGGAGTCTCACGTGCATTTTTTCCCCTTCTTTTCGATGCCCTATGCACTTTACTCACTGGCCCTATCCTCCGATCTGTTGTGCACCAGGCCGCCCACCCATGTTGAGGCTTGACTATGTTATTGCTGTTGGTTTTGATGCTTGCTTTATGTTTTGTATAATGTTGTTTTATGTTGTTTTAAATTGCTCTGTTATTTGGGCTTGGCCCCATGTAAGTCGTCCGGAGTCCCTTCGGGGAGATGGAGGCGGGGTATAAAAATAAAGTTGTTGTTGTTGTTATTATTATTTTACTGACACAAAACCACAGTATGTCACAGCAAACGAGATCTATATGCTGGATTTCGTATCACAAAATCACAAGTCGAACACTTCCCAAGCGTCTAGGACTGTGTGATGTATTTTCGAATGATGCGTGCAGATCCAAGTAAGGTAGACGTGATTTTGTCAATCTTTCCAAATGCCGGCTGAGATCTTTTGGCACGGCACCCAGTATGCTGATGACCACTGGGACCACCTGTGCTGGTTTATGCCAGAGCCTTTGCAGTTTGATTTCGAGGTCCTGATAATGACTGAGTTTTTTCTGTTGTTTTTCCTCAATGTGACTGTCACTTGGTATGGCAACATCAATAATCCAAACATTTTTCTTTTCCACAATCATGATGTCTGGCATATTGTGTTCCTCCTCCTCCTCCACCTCATTACTATTATTATTATTATTATTATTATTATTATTATGTGAGGATCTTGTCTAGCTTTTGACTGGTGTCTTCCATATTGAATTTGTAATGTACTGACTGACTCTGCACAAGAGTTTTTAAAAGTAGCAGCAATCAGAATTATTACCATTTTGTGACTGCTTTTCAAAAACTCCTGCTATTTATGAAAAGAAGGAGAGAAGAATTCCACCTTCTTTACCAAGACATTGTTGATTATTAATGCACATTAAGTGAAATAGGCAGTAAGGACCGTTTCTATTAACTCTTGTTTAAAATAAACTTCTTTTTTCATAATTCAACATTCAGAAACTAGAGAGGAGGTTCAGTTCTCCACCCACACATGTCAGACCTCATCAGGTTACTTACAGAAAACGCCTTCAGTCATTTAAAAGGAAATCATGCAGGTCTCTCCACAGGGGAAAGTTTTGTGAAGATTTTTTTTAAAAAAATTGAATTATGAGATATGTAAGCCTCCCTCATAAAAGTGTTTTGCTTTACAAAGACCTTGAAAAGATTCAAGAGCAGTAAAGGCAAATGATATTGCTGAAGGTCTTTAAGATGCTTATAGCCAGGGGCGGCTCGTCCATTACGCAAAGTAAGCGGTCGCAGAACACTTTTTTTGCCAGGGGCGCAGAGGCGCCTCTGTAAATGCCCCTCGACCGCCACTTGAGGAGCGCCCCCTCAGCTCACAACAGCCCTAGCAGTCCGGGGGGAGCCTCGGCTATCTTGCCTCACTGCCGGGTGATCCTCTTCCCAAAGGGGCCGGGCCCTTGAGCCTCGCCTAACTCCTCTCGTTCCTGCTCCACCCGGCCACCGGGTGTGCGAGCAGAGCCGGTGCTCAATCATTCTCCGCGTTCAATCCCTTCCCCATGACTAGTTCCCTTTCCTGATCCCCAGCACTCCACCCACCTCCTCTCCCCAATCCGCGGGTGGGCCAAGGGGAGGAGCCGCCACGCCTGGCCCGCTTCGGGTCTGGAGGCGTGTCTGAAGACCCCAGCGTGCGCACCAAAAGTCGCCTCTTCTCCTGACTTTCTCTTCAGTTATTGGGACCGAGAGAGAGAGAGAGAGACCCCCTCCGGCTGGAGGTATCTCCCACCTCCGCCCCCTCCTTTGTTTTTGTGCCTACCTTCAGGAAAGGTGGGCATCTCTACCTCTCTCTCTCTCTCTCTCTCTTCGTCCCAATGGCTGAGGATAAAGTCAGAAGAAGAGGTCACTTTTGGTGCACACTCCGGGGTATTCAGGCATGCCTCCGGACCCAAAGCGGGCCAGGCAAGGGAGCAAGTGCGGCAAGTGTAGTTACTGGGATGTATAGTTCACCTACAATCAAAGAGCATTCTGAACTCCACCAATGATGGAATTGAACCAAATATGGCACACAGAACTCCCACGACGAACAGAAATATATCAATGATTGGTTGGGGGGGGGGGCGCCAAAATACTGTTTGCTTACCGTTGAAAATTACCTAGGGCCGCCTCTGCTTATAGCAAGTATAGACCACCAATTTCTTTAAATTTAAGTGCTTTTAAAGATGCGTATAGCAAGTGTAGACCACCAGTTTAATTTTTAAAGGGAAAAAAGCCCTAATCTACTTGCACTGAACATTAATTGTGTTGCAAATATTAAGAAAGATGCAAAAAGATGCTCCAAACTGTCTTTTTTCCACCAATGCAAATTAAAGATGAACAGGTCCCTCACTACTACAGCATGGATTTCATGCTTCTAAGTCAATCTATCTTCCTGTTGGGTGAACAGCCAGGATAAATAACAGCTGCTGCAGGAGGTGGAGGTGCATTTTGTCTATGCACATGCCAGCTATGCCTGGCATGAGTTATGAAAGAGCCTATGCGCATATAGTCTCTGCCTAAGCATGATCAAAGCATTTGCTTTTCCGGGTTACACACACATGTGGGATCTTTCACCAAATGCACATACAGACCATTATCCAGGAGAGTGGGTGCAATCCCATCTCCTTCATTACAACATCTGATTCCTAATCCATCCAAAACACATATGCTTTCCACCTTAAGAACAAACAGGCATCTCGAGCTCTGAGGATAACCTGGGAAGGAATCCCACTGGAGCATTGCAGCACACCAAAATACCTGGGAGTTACCCTGGATCGTTCTCTGACCTACAAGAAGCACTGCTTGAATATTAAGCAAAAAGTGGGTGTTAGACACAATATCATACAAAAGCTATCTGGCACAACCTGGGGATCACAAACAAAAACAGTAAAGGTATCTGCCTTTGCACTTTGCTACTATGCTGCTGAGTACGCACGCCCAGTGTGGAACACATCTCACCAAGTTAAAAGAGTGGATGTGGCTCTTAATGAGGCATGCACATTATCACAGGATATCTGCACTCTATGCCACTGGAGAAATTACACTGTTTAGCCGGTATTGCACCACCTGACATTTGCCAGGTAGTAGCAGCCAATAATGAAAGGACCTAGGCAGTGACATCTCCGGCCTATCCCCTGTTTGGGTATCAGCCAGCATGCCAATGCCTTAAATCAAGAAATAGTTTTTAATATCTACAGAGATATTTGCAGGAACACATCAGCAAGTGAAAATCCAAAAGTGGCAGGCTAACACCTGTAACCTCAAACCATGGCTGATATCAAATGAGAGACTCCCTCTTGGGCACACAGAAGACTGAGCAACCTGGAAGGCTATGCTCTGGCACCATGAGATGCAAGCCAACCTTAAGAAATGGGGCTACAGAGTGGAGTCCATGACATGCGAGTGTGAAGAAGAGCAAACCACAGACCACCTGTTACAATGCAACCTGAGCCCTGCCACATGAACAATGGAGGACCTTCTTATTGCAACACCAGAGACACTCCAAGTGGTCAAAGGACATTTAATACAATGCCAAGTTTTTTAACTTTGTGGGTTTTAAAAATTCATTACAACTGTACCCTTAGTTAGCTCCTGATACGATAAATAAATATTACAACACGACTGGGAAATGTTACCATTTGGACTACAATTCCTCGAATCTACCAGCAAACATTAGTCCAAAAAAGCAATTCTGTCAGGCTCTGGAAGATGGTAGCAGATTTGCTCATTCAAGTGAAAACACAGATGTCAGAAACGATGTGCCTCTTTTCCTTTTAAAGCATTCTGCATTTACTTAGATGTTGAAACCACACTCTGAGTTTTAAAAAGAAAAACATCTTGAAAAGGGGGGAAAATAGATGATGTAGATCAACCCTTGAGCTCTGACCCACTTTAAAATGTGGGTTGGTTTATTAAAAAAAATACTCACAACCATGTTATCTACTATCCTCTCTCTTTGGTTTCCACTTAAAATATCGCCATGTTGTCAAGGTATCTGAACAAACAGATTGTCCTTCAAGCTTTGCTTCTCTCTGCCATTCCACCCACCAGTGTTATTCAATAAGTGCTGATATAGTTCTGGTGCCTTTGATGTCATCAAAATCCAGAAACATTGCTGAATTTTCTTTGATGTCACCTGTTCATAGAATTGCAGAATAGAAGGATGCGGGCTGGAAGGAGCAAGTTTGAGTGCACTTAGTAACTTCAGCACCACTTTAAAAGGCATCCCAGATGAACCTTTTTTTTTTTTGTTTCCCACTGATTTCAACTGAGGTGATTAAAGCACATGTTTAGCTCTCTCAACTGAAAACACCGGGAATTAACTGGGCTTCACTTTGGCAGGATCAGACCCTATTTAAATCTGACATTGGGCATATAAGAAAAAACTACCCATGTGGTGTTCCATATGGCAGCTTCCTCTTTGAATCAGGCTCACAGCTGCTATACGTGCAGCAATTCTATGCCAGATTGGTATCTAGCCAGTCTCACTATGACATACCACTGAAGGCTGCTATGTTTCTGTATTGGTTTATTTTGCCTTCCTCTGAGCTGAAAGCCAAGAGGCAGTTTAACCCGGACAGGGGAGAGGACATCCCAATAGGTGATGGTAAGGAAACTGGACTGAATGCATTTTGAATCTCAATATTCCTATGTTTGGGAATCCTGAAATAAAGCATTTCTCAAAATGTTTTTGTTTCCCCTTCTTTTCTTGTTATAAAACCCAGAAAGGTCAAAGAATCACAGAGTTGGAAGAAACCACAAAGGCCATCCAGTCCAACTCCCTGCCATGCAAGAATACACATTCAATGCACTTCTATTTGGGATTGCCTTTGAAGACTGTTTGGAAGCTTCAAGTAGTCCAATGGGAGGCAGCCAGATTTCTCACTGGAGCAAGGTACAAGGAGCATGCAGCCCCCCTGTTGCATCAGCTCCACTGGCTGCCAGTCTGCTACCGAGCACAATTAGGGCATTATAGCTTTAGCTTATAATGCCCTAATTCAGTGGTTCTCAACCTATGGGTACCCAGGTGTTTTGGCCTTCAACTCCCAGAAATCCCAGCCAGTTTACCAGCTGTTAGGATTTCTGGGAGTTGAAGGCCAAAACATCTGGGGAGAACCACTGACCTAACTGGTTCCGGCCCAGCTCACCTGTCCAAAAGTATCTCCCTCTATGAGCCAACTAGGATATTAAGATATTTCTCTCGGTCCTGCCTCCTTTACAGGTGTGGTTGGTGTGGATGAGAGGCAGGTCCTTCACAGTGGTGGCCCCTCACTTTGGAACTCCCTTCTGAGTGAAATCAGATCAGCTCCCTCCCTCCCTCCTGATCTTTAGGAAAAAGTTAAAAACATTGATGTGGGATCTAGCGTTCGTTAGTAACAGTGCAGTAACAGTGCAGTAAGTAGTGCAATGACAATTGGAATGGCCTCAGACTATGATATCGGATTGCGTGTTTTTAAATAAGCCATTTTAATGTTTGATACATTTTTAGTGATTGTTTGAGATCTTCCGGGGAGGCCCTGCTCTCGATCCCGCCGGTTTCTCAAGCACGGTTGGCGGGGATGAGAGATAGGGCCTTCTCGGTGGTGGCTCCTCGGCTGTGGAACGCCCTTCCTACAGACATTAGGCTGGCGCCATCTCTCATGGCATTCCGAAGAAAGTTGAAGACCTGGATGTTTGTGTAGGTGTTTGAGTAATTTAGTGCAATCTGGTAATGGAACATAGGAATGGATCAATGGACGACGAACTTGGACTACGCTTGGATGATGAGAAGATTGGGTACGGTTGTTTTTTGTTTTGTTTTGTTTTTTGTAATAATTGTGCATTGTAATTGCTTATTGATAATTTATGGATCATGTGTTGTTATATGTTGTATGGAACCACTGCTGTTTCTACTGTTTTTACTGTTTGTGAACCGCTGTGAGTCGCCTTCGGGCTTGAGATACAGCGGTATATAAGCAAAGTAAATAAATAAATAAATAAATATATGTTTATTTTACTTGATGTATGTTCATGTGGTATCAAATCACTGCCTATATATGTGAGTCGCTTTGAGAAGCCTCTCACAGGATGGTAAAACATCAAACCTCTGGACATCCCCTAGAATAATAGAATTATTGACTTGGAAGAAACTGCTAAGAAGCAGGAAAATGGGTAACATCCTTGCAGATGGCCAATTTTCTCACACCAGAAGTGACTTGCAGTTTTTCAAGTTGCTCCTGACACACACACACACAAATAATCTTGCTGTTATTGCTCAGTGAGTCACATTTCCAAACCTGCTGAAGATCTAACAGGTGCAGGCTGCCTTTCTCCCTCCTCTAGTTATGCAGCAGTAGTTGGACAATGCTGTAACACAATTCTGCCCCTTGGCCATTGATAGGCTTTATAGGTGCTCCCTGGCACTGTCTGACTGTGGGAAGAAGTAAGGCATTGTAGAAGACACTGGATACCTCTTTGTTCAATACCTGAAATATTTAGGCCAGTCATGCCGGTATAAAATTTTGGGTTCTAGTGATGTGCTTGTGTTGATGGATGGACAGATGGACAAAATGGCAGAAATCTCAGGATGCGCAGATATTATGTACTAAAATCTTAAAATATGTTATCTTCAGTTTTCCCCTTTTTTGCCATTAGCTGCCAGTTTTCTAGCACTGTGTACTGGCAATATTCACACTGTGTATGCACTGAGCACATTCCTGGGAACTCAAATATTTTTGAACCATGGAAAAGAACAGGTAAACAATACAGGCAAAACCTAATTTCAGATGTATTTGGATAACGAAACATGGAAACAAATTGTTCTATTAACCTTTTTCCTGTGATTCTTTAAAATACAACCTTGGTTGTTTCATTTTATCTGGCACACTGAGCAGAAAGATGGCAGTGGCATTCAGGGAGAAGCTGGCATTATTTATTAACAAAAGGCACAGAACACCCAATAGAAGGGATGGAGCAAAGAGGTAAAGTCTCAGGTTGTTGAAAAAGATGATTTTATCCTTGTAATTAGACTAACATGTTTCAACTTAGTAATATTTAATGACCTTCTTCAAAAGAGTGCAATTTTAAAAATGGCTTGAAGGTTTTTCCAGAAAAAAATCCCTCCAAAGCTTATGGCCTACTGCCACTCTTGAGAAACCTAAGGATTTGAGGGGGAAAAAATCAATGTTTTTCTCAACAACGTACACAAGCACACACACACTACTGACACAAAATGCAGCATACAATGAAACTACATTGTAAAATGATAGTCTGACACCACTTTAGCTGCCATGGCTCAATGCTAAAGAATCCTGGGAATCATAGTTTGATGAGATCTTGCAAATGATTCTATATGTTGTTGTTGTTCATTTGTTCAGTCGTCTCCGACTCTTCGTGACCTCATGGACCAGCCCACGCCAGAGCTCCCTGTCGGCCGTCACCACCCCCAGCTCCTTCAAGGTCAGTCCAGTCACTTCAAGGATGCCATCCATCCATCTTGCCCTTGGTCGGCCCCTCTTCCTTTTGCCTTCCACTTTCCCCAGCATCATTGTCTTCTCTAGGCTTTGCTGTCTCCTCATGATGTGGAGACAGCTTTGTCTCTAGTATCCTTCCCTCCAATGAGCAGTCCTTCCTTCCTTCCTTTGTTTCGCTAAGTAGAAATTCAGAAGACTTGTTACCTTGTTTCTTTAGAAAAATGGTTCTCAGCCTATGGGTCTCCAGGTATTTTGGCCTGCAACTCGCAGAAATCCCACCCAGTTTATCATCTGTTGAGATTTTTGGGAGTTGAAGGCCAAAACATCTGGGGACCCGCAGGTTGAGAACCACTGCTTTAGTGAATGGTCAGAAAGTCAACCCAGTGTTGCTTTGATTTTTGTTTTATTTTAACTTATGTTAAATTTTCATGTAAAAGGTATCACATTCCCAGGCTGAGAAATACTCCTGTTCCAAAACCCAAATAGCCACTGCAAGTCTCGATAGCTAGGTTGATAGATCATTTGTTTTGTTATAAAGCAACTCTTTCTGTTAAAAGTTGTAGGATGGGACAACTTTTGATCCTGCATGCTGACTGCAACCCACTAGCCATATATAATTTTCCATTGATGGCAAAACAAGCCTGTTCCTTTGAGGTAAATAAATGCATGATACAAATGCCATTTTGGACTTTAGCTACCAATATTCTAGAAGCTGTAGTCTAAAAAGTTAGATTTGTAAAAATCTCTACCATAAATACAGATGAGAGAAGGAGTACAAAGCATGCCACTATACGGTAGGCTGCATTTGGTGGGACATAAAGTCATACCTGTCTGTAAAAGGAGAACAACCATGAGGACAATCAACTGTGCTAATGACGAATTAGTTTTGGCAATAGTTCCCTACCTGTCCTTTTCCCTCAACTGCCCTCCCGCCCAGAACCATTATGAATGTCACTGCTGTGTTTTTTATCTTTCATTTCCATTTCGTCTTCCCTTTTCCAAGAATTTACTTCTGACTAAACCAAGCAGACATTCACAAGTATTATTGGCACACCACAAAAGATGGAACATTATTCACTTGGCTTGGAGAAGGAGGAAACAAAACAAAAACACCTCAAATTGAAATGGGCACAGTGTCCTCACAACATTTAATGATCAGAAAATTACAGAGTAGAAGTAAATCACTCTTTCTCCCTGTCTCTGCAATAGCTTCAATGCAATCTATTCCTGAAGACTTTTTTTGTGTGTGGATGTGAACACAAACACAAACAAATATATTAAAAAGTTAGTTCACAAATAGTAAAAGGAACAGAGAGGGGAAAGATTTCATGATATAGGTTAAGGAAGATTTCAAGTGAGCATCAGTTCTATATCTGCCCCCCACCCCCACCCCACCCAAGGAAAGAGTGGCAATATTTCTGGAAGGCATATTCCCAGAGTTCCTCCATAACTTTCCTACAACTACCAGAATCATATCAATGACCACAATCATGATATAAATGACTATATAGATTTCAAAATTTTGAAGGCTGAACCATGCCCTTCAACATGTCACACATGAAAATTGGAATATATGTGGCCAAACAACACCAGAGTATGATCAAGATGGGAAAACTTATTAATGAGAAAGAACACACAATGTAGGAGAAGCCACAGCAGTTTGCTTTTGTCTGAGCATGCTGGGAAGGATGATATTCCATTCCTCCTTTCTTCTCTTCCTAATTAAAGCCCACACACTCTTTTTCCCAAAATAAAAAGGTGTGTTTGCATGGGATAGAAAACATGGAAATTCATGCTCTGTCATTACCATTTTAGGCCACAGACAATGAGAGCAAAACATAGCCACACAAAAATCAACTAATTAATAATTTGAGTCCCTGTGGTCTAATGACAGTGCCAACCCTGTGTACTGATGTATACATTTTTGTTTTTCCATTTCAAAGCCCACACAATTGGTATTACCCAAAATCAGACTTAAAGACATCAAATGTAAATCATAATTACTCAAAGAAAATAACTCCAAAGAGTTATATTCTGATTTTTCATTCAGTTCAAAGTTTAGCCATAAACATTGCCTGACTATTCAAGTGGTTCGAAATTTCATCTTTTCCACACTATTCTCTATTTCCATGACTCAACACCGACAGGAAGAGCGTGTCCCTATTGGTGCTTCTAGACCTCTCAGCGGTTTTCAATAGCATCGACCATGTGAATATCTGGAACCCCTGGGGGAGGGGCCTGGGTATCTGAGGCACTGTGCTGTATTGTTTTTATTGTTTACTGTTATTGCTTGATGTTTGACTTGCTTTATAATGCTATATGTATTGTTATGTTGTTGTTTTTATTGAGGCCTTGGCCTTTGTAAGCCGCATCGAGTCCTTCGGGAGATGTTAGCAGGGCACAAATAAAGTTAATAAATAAATAATAAATAAATAAATAAATAAATAAATAAATAAATGTCATACCTCTCAAGCAGGTTCCAGATGGTGGTGCTTGGGCATAGCTGCTCCTCAAAAAAGGAGATGCTATGTGGTATCCCACAAGTTGCCATTCTATCCCCAATGCTTTTTAATATTTACATGAAACCACTGGGAGAGATCATCCCTAAGCATTACATGAGGTGTTATCAGTATGCTGGTGATATTCACATATATTTCTCCATGCCTTCAAAAGCAGTCACAGCTAAGGATAGCATATCTCCTCTGAATGAATGCCTGGAGAACGTAATGGGCTGGATGAGGAAAAACGAATTGAAACTGAATCCAGACAAAACAGAGGTGTTTGCCATTTAGGGTCTTAATCTGGGGATGGAGGTGTGTCAACCAGTCCTCGCCGAGAAAGAGTGTGTTCTCAGCTTCAGAGTGCTCCTGGATCAGACTTCCAAATGTCAGCCTAGAGAGATGTGACGATTAGGAGTGCTTACTATCAGCTTTGGCTGATCCCCTAGCTGCACCCCTTCCTAGATTTGAAGGACCTGAAGATGGTAGTGCATGCACTGGTAACCTCAAAATTGGACTTCTGCAACACACTCTATATTGGGCTACCCTTGCACCAAGTTCGGAAACTCCGGCTCGTTCAAAAGATGGCAGCCAGCTGGTTACAGGAACATCTAGGAGTGAGCATATTACACCGATCCTAAAGTCACTTCACTGGCTGCCAATTAGTTTCCTGGCCAAGTACAAGGTGTTGGGTTTGACTTTTAAAGCCCTACATGGTTTGGGTCCAGGTTACCTACAGGATCACCTTCTCTTGTACAATCTGCCTCCACAATTAGATCCTCTGGGGGGGGGGGAGTTACTCCAACTAGTCAACCATCACCCAAAGGACCTTTCCATTGGCCGCTCCACGACTGTGGAACGACCTGTCGGTAGAGCTCTGACAGCTGGATCACTGATAATATTGCATAATATCTTATTTTGTTCTGCTGTTTGTCACTCTGATTTTAATTTTTATTGCTTGGTTTACAATATTATATTATTGCTTGGAGTGCAATGAAAGGTGCCTTTGAGTTTAAAAACAGCCTGGAAATATGGAAAGAAATACATACATTAATTATATTTTTAAAATATCTTTTTCTAGGGCTCAGTGCTGTCCTCACCTTGCCAATAAATGTGGCTCAGTGGCTATATAATCGAAAATAGATTAAGCCAATTCAAAGTAAGCTCAGCCCTTCCAAATTGCATTGCTCTGACCATACGATGGCTCCACATAAACAGTCGTATTTAGCAACACAGCATTACAGGAAGCAACATTTCAGAATGAAAGAAATGCTACCTATATCATATTGCGACCTTCTTAAAATGGCTTTCTGTCCTTTCAAGGCTCTTGCAAAGAAAAGACAGGTACTTTTGACAAGGTTACAAATGCTCACAAATAGCACAACCTGGCTCAGCACTGCTTTTAATCCACTACAGATTTTATTTCAAGGAAGTTATTAACACACTGATAAGCAGAAATGACTTTAAGATTGTAAACCATGAGCTTGGCTGCCAACGTTGAACACTGCTGCAGCTGAGCAGTCAGCAGGACAACATACCAAAAATATGATTGGAAATGAAAATGAAGGAATCGAGAAGAGGTGAGATGCAGTGAGGGGGAAGAAGCACTGAGGGAGGTGAAGCAGAAGAGCAAGTCAACACCAAAAATCAAATTAAATAAACAATAGCTTTGTGGGCAGGATGGGCTCTCAAATGAAGCAACACTTTGCTGTCTGTAATTCAAATTCAAAGCTTTCCCATTGCCCATGTCTTAAATTATGTGATTCTGTTCAAAGCTATCCAGGCATAAAATGAGATGCAACTGTCATAAACCAGACTACAGGTGAAAACAGGCCAGGCGACTGCAAAAGAGAAATGTGTCAGCATTCAATCAGTTTACAGTAGGTTATACGATCCTCAAAGAAAAGGTTCTTCTTGGAACAAGAATGAAGATTTCACATATCTTGTTCACTCTGCCTGCTTTTGGCACATAACCTGGATTGTGTAGCAACGCATGGTCCATTCTTTACTAGGTCATGACCTGGTGTCAACCAACATAATTTTATGAAGCACAGAATCATAATCCCAAAAGTATTACAAAGCTTTCTAGCACATTATCCGTTGGAACTGATATGGTTATATCCTTACTGCATTAATGTAATTGCAATGTCATTTGCAGGTGACTTTAATGGGATTCAGAATGGATTTGGTTTCTGTGGTAGGCAGCTGAGCGCAAATGGCTATAACTGCGCAAAGGGAAGTGCAATACGAAACAAAATACAATAAGTAAATGAACTGGGTGTTCACATTTATGCTTTTACTAACAAGACATCACTCAACAGGAGAAGACTCAATAGTCTAAATGCTGCTGGGAGGGAAAACACAAGTGGGGCGCACACCGCATTTTTAAAGATATTCCTCGTTGAAGTGTGCACAACAACAAAAAACTTCTGAAAGTGGTTTGAAACAACCCTAAGAATACTTCTATTGTTGAGCTGCATTAAATAAAACCTATCCTGTGAAGGCATCCACTTAAAATGAACATGGAGGGGAGGCATAAATATCACAGTTTGCGCCTCTTATAATGGCCAGGAACTTGTTTACAGCTAAACTACATTACAAATTTGAAACCTTTTCAGGATTTTGTTATTTGGCCTCTGAAAGGCATAGAGAACAAAAGAGAGCAGCATGGAAATACCGCAGGCTGCCTAGGAAAACATTTCCTACCTGAAAACGTGAGGGGAGACACAATGGAGAAACAATCCAACAGGGGATAAAACCACAACCACTCTTCCATTCCTCTCCATGTTGTAACATGACATTCTTAATGACTTTCCATCACTGTGTCCTGAGGTTTTTTCCCTAACCGCTGTATATTCACATCCATTCTGGGAAAAGGCTATTTTCTGTGCAAACAGCCTTGGTTCCTCACTGACACAAGTTCTACAGTTCAGAAAGGATTACAGTTACCAGACTTAATTTGGAGACCCATCTTTCTTCCTTGGCTCGAGACTGGTGGCTAGCTATTAGAAATATGTGGTGCTGAAGAAAGGAAGCAGAAATTATGGGAGCTAAAATCCAAAAATGTCCACTAGCAAAGTGATACATTACCAAAAAAATTCCACTGGAAATGCAATTATCTTTCATCTGAGAAAAAGAAAACATATTGCTATTTATCCATAGCACCTGGGAGGCATATGTATTATATAATGGAACAGGTGAGCACTGTTCCACAGAGAGGTGCAAATAGTTGCTGAGGTCACCATTAATTTCACCTTGCCCTTTCAAGGCCAATCCTGCTGTTGTCGTCATCATTTCATTCATTTATATCCCACCTTTCTCCCAATAATGTTGTTTAACAATATACAGTGGGAGATCTGCTTGCACGTCTGTCTTCGTGGCTTGAGGTGAGCCCACCAAAACCCATCTGTAGATGATTCACCAAAACTGGAATCTCAGAGCTGGACCCCAAGATCAGCAACTTGAGCTAGGAGCCATGAGGCTTTCATCATTCTTCATTGCTTGTGCTGGGTAGGGATTCTTGGATTTACAGTCAAAAACAATTCTATAGTGACTCTCTAGTGTCACAGCGGGTTAAACCACTGAGCTGCTGAACTTGCTGACCAAAAGGTCAGTGGTTCGAATCCATGGAGTGGGGTGTTAGTCCCAGCTTCTGCCAACCTTGCAGTTCGAAAACATGCAAATGTAGATCAATAGGTACCACTTTGGCGGGAAGGTAACAGCCCTCCATGCAGTCATGCTGGCCACATGACAAAGGAGGTGTCTATGGGCGATACCAGCTCTTCGGCTTAGAAATGAAGATGAGCACCACCACCCTCCCCTAGAGTCGGACACAACTAGACTTAATGTCAAAGGAAACCTTTACTATCTGGAAGGCTACATGGTTCTCACTCCTGACTTTCAAGACATGACAAATTCAGTTTCCTGAGGTGGCCTATTTCATTCTGCTTACTATGGAAGCCTGCTCTGGATTCTTAGGAAACCAAGGAACTTGACTCTCCATGAAGTTATGCACCATACTCTGTGCCTTTCTTTCCCCCAGTCATATACCTCTTGTCAAGCACTACAGTGTGCAGAGGACTCTCCCTTTGCTATGGTTGAGGACAGTCAATTTCCCTCCAGAGATGCACCCTACAATGAACCTCTACCATAATATATTCAGAGAGATGAAACACAGTGTAATTTTATTTATTTTATAGAACAAAAGGTGCATCCTTCCAATGGTGCACATCTGATTTTTTAAAAATGGTGTCACTGTTCGTCCCTGAAGGACTTCCGGTGCAATTTCCAAAGCACTTCACAGGAAATATCTCAGGGAGGAGTGTTGTGTTTTATTAAGTGCTTTGAGCAGGCAGCAAGCTGGTGAACAGGGACCAAACAAAGCACTTTGAATGGGAGGCAGGGAAACAAAGGAATTTGCAAGCTCTGACCATTTCCCTCGTCCTTTCTCCAACCCTACGGCATTAACCCTTCTTGTAGCAGGTAATTACATGTGTGTGCGAATTTGAAAGTTCTTCTAATGATATAAACATGTGTATGGAATACCAGAGCAGTGAAAGCACTTTGTAGGCAGACATTAAACAGTATTCTCTGAAGGGACTGGAGATTAGCTACTGTGAAAGTAGAGTGGAATTCTGAAAGCATTAGAAATGCACAGTGCTGGTTTACGAGAGGGAAGGAGCACATTTCCAGCCCTGTTATATCTTTCTGACCTAGAATTCAGCAATAATTTCCCCCCATGCAATGCATTTATATTACAACGTCCTCTGTGTTTCCAAAGAGCTGCTAAGATGCTTCGTGAACAACCATTTGAAGACTCACCATTTTTGATGAGTCCATTATAGAAGATATCTCAAATGGTGTCTTGGGAAGCAAGAGTGAGTCAGTAATATTAGTGTCAGTCATTCAGCTATTTGTCCTGTCCCCCTCAAATGATGGCCCTACAAGTGAAAGAGTAACTGTCGGCTTATGGTTCCTATGTCCATGGGGCAGCAAATCTACTTGGGTTTTCAAGCTGGGTTTTAAAGAAGCTAGGTTAAATACCAATAATCCACTTATAAAGATAACATAATGAATAAGTCCAACAAATAGGTAAATTGTGAAACTTAGACTGTTCAATTCACAGTAGTCACAAAATTAAGCAATATGAAATAAGTTCTGTATAGTCTTTTAGTGATGTCGTTGTATGTTCATGAATCAGCCTCCCACGACCGGTTTCGGCCTTTGCTTTAGGCCTTCTTCGGGTGGTAAAGTTCAATCTTTTACATATGTTCTCATAAGAGATACTTAAGTTTTTTTGCAATGGGATAAGATACTCTGCTTCTAAGTTTGATTCTAATTGCGAGTCAGAGTAAAGAAGGGAGTGGAGAAGACAGTTCTATCTTGTCTCCTGCAACATCAGAGCTCCTCCGCCAACAACAATATAATATTATATAATACTAATCTTATGAATGATGTATTAGTACTATGCTAATAATATAGTATGTTTTATGTTCATATGACTTGTAAGCCGCTCTGAGTCCCCTTCGGGGTTAGAAGGGCGGCATATAAATGTCGTAAATAAATAAATAGTTGGGGGGACAAAATTATTAATTTTGCTTCAACTCGTGGATAAGTCGAGGATAAAAGTTAGGGCAATGTAAAATAATATTTTCCTCTCTTTTCAAAAATGCATAAAGTTTACATACTTAGGAAGAATTAGAGATTTTTTTTATTGGGTCAGAAGCAGATTGGGAATAACTGCAAGTTGCTTTTGGAGTGAGAGAATTGGTCATCTGCAAGGACATTGCCCAGGGGATGCCCGGATGTGTGACCATCTTGTGGGAGGCTTCTCTCATTTCCCCGAATGGAACTTGGAGCTGACAGATGGGAGCTCACCCTGTCTCACAGATTCAAACTGCCGTCCCACAGGTATTTGGGTCAGCAGTTCAGCCAGCACACGCGTTTAGCCCATTGCGCAGAAAGAAATGGAGAGGAGTTACAATAGTCAGGGGTTTTTTTTTCATTGTTAATCGTAAAACAACTACATCTCTATAAATACAAATAAGGGAAAAATGGAGAATGTGGCCTGGAAAAAAGACAGTGATAAGAGGTAGAAGCGAGATGTTCCCAACTCATTACCACTCCCTTATCTAAATTGGAGAAAAAGATTGAGCCCCCCCCCCCTCCTTCCTCATCTTCTTTTTTGCCCTGGGCAGAGTTCAGCAGCAACATATGGGAGCCATTTTTGTTTGGAGTAGACTGGCATGATGGAAGCCATTTCTAAGAAGGGCATTTTTGCATAAGCTTTTCTGCAGAGAGGGTGCAACAGCCATTTTTCAATAGGGGCACCCAATTAATAGGGTGACTCGTATTATTATTATTATTATTATTATTATTATTATTATTATCTTTATTTGTACCCCGCTAACATCTCCCGAAGGACTCGATGCAGCTTACAAAGGCCAAGGCCTCAATAAAACAACAATACAACAATACACATAAACCATAAAGCAAATCAAAACATTAAGCAATAACAGTAAACAGTAAAAACAGTACAGCATAGCACAATAAAACTAAAGCCGGGCCAAGTGTAAATGGGTACAGATTAAAAGTGCTGAGTATGACAGTTGAAATATAAGGATTTTTGGGTAAGTACAGTGTGCAGACAATCTTAAGTCTCTAGTAAAGTGCTTCTGGGACATATTGCTGGGGTTTCCCATTCTGAAAAGGTACACCGGAATAGCCAAGTCTTCAAGCACTTCCTAAAGACTGCCACATTGATAGGGCTGCATGAATAGCTGAATGATATTTTGTGAGTAACTAACACTATTTTGTCCTTCTTTCCTTCAATGGAGCTCTAATAGGTACAATTACTAATAAGGTCTTATTATTCCAAATTGACCAATTCTACAAAACCGCCCAGACAGCTGCCTCTTTTTCATAAACTTCCACATCTATATCTCATAGATGATCCCAAAGTTTGATCAGTGAGCAGGAAATGTCACTCCTGTACACAAGGACGAAATTATATGACATGACAGAAAATCAAATGTTGAAGCTCTTAACTCTGGGATTCATACAGGTATCAGTAAACTACAGCCAACAATAGGATCAGGATAAAGACAGGAGGCCCTGGTGGCGCAGTGGGCTGAACTGCTGAGCTGCTGAACTTGCTGACCAAAAGGTTGGCGTTTCAAACCCGGAGAGCGGGGTGAGCTCCTGCTGTTAGCCCCAGCTTCTGCCAGCCTAGCAGTTCGAAAACATGCAAATGTGAGTAGATCAATAGGTTACCGCTCTGGTTGGAAGGTAATAGCACTCCATGCAGTCATGCTGACCACATGACCTTGGAAGTGTCTATGGACAACGCCGGCTCTTTAGCTTAGCAATGGAGATGAGCATCACCCCCCCCCCCCAGTCGAAAACTACTAGACTTAGTGTCAAGGGGTAAGCTTTACCTTTACCTCAAAGAAGGGGATGAGAAGGCAGGAAGAAGGGGAAAGTGCAATAAAACATAGTGCTGGGATTTTCTAAAACAATTGCCACTGTTTCCTTTTCTTCCTAGCGCAAAACAGGAACAAAGAGGGAGCACTGAATAACATTATTAATTGATTTTTTTCCATCTTGGTTATGATAATGCTTTTTTCTTCAGGCATTCAACTGAACACAGAGAATTATAGACTTCTAGACAAGGGCCATCCAGACCAAACCCTGAACACAGAATAAAAATCCCTTACCTGAAATACATTTTAAATGCAACATGAAATGTATATTAACCATATTGACAATATTTAGAATTCCTAACTACTGGATATTCTGGCTCAGAAAATTTGCAATCCAGCAACATCTGGAGGGCCACATTCCTGGTCTATGTATATATTGCACATCCACAGAGATATACATATATATTGTATTGGTTTCTATTTATACAATCAGGAATCTAACATAGGAATAAATCTTTGAAGCATAACAGGACTTTCTCCATGGTAACTCCTCAGAGGTTTTTCAGGGGCAGTTGGAATCTATCAGCGAAATATACGCTTTTGTATTCATTCCAATTGCAAAAAAGAATATTAACCCAATTGATCATCCCAATATCCATTAAAGTCTATCACATAAATATCTGCTCAGACAAGTTTTTGGTTTGTTTGTTTGCTTGTTTGTTTCAAAAGACCATTTAACACTAGAGATGAAACATTTCCAACCTGTGGGGCACTGAATATTTATATATGGTAGTTGATCTCAAAAGTATATCTAACAGCAAGGACAGCCAAGTTACTTTATGGGAGTGATCGAGATCTAGATTTATAGAAATAACTGGGTAGCTTTTGTTCAGATTTATCTTCTGAGTATTTCACAAACAATTTATCATGTTCAAACTTTCAAAATCTCATTTACATTCTCCCAATCTCAATTTTATGTCTTATTAGAGTGAACCTATATGTTGTTTTGGCAAGCATGGATTCATTCCCCAAATCTGTTTGCTGAGGCATTGGGAATAGAGGGAGAAGGGGAATGGCCAGGGGGGAAATTACATTTTAAAATAAAATACTCTTAGTTATTAATTATTTATTAGTCACATTTCACATCCCAATCTTTTCTTCAGAAACTCAAGGCAGCATATCTGGGTTTGTTTGTTTTTTAATCATTTCCCTTCACCTTTACCATCATGCTATGAGGAATACACCTTAGACACTGTGCTTGCATGGGTTTGGGGCTCCTGTTGGAACATCTAACTCGTTTAGAAACTAATATTATATAATTATTTTAAATGTTTCATTTTGCTTTATGTGTTCCTATTGTGCAATTATAACCTAATTTTCATTCTGTTAGAACAAGGAAGGGATAATAATAATAATAATAATAATAATAATAATAATAATAATTTATTATTATTATGGAGCAAAATACTCCTGGCCTCACGATTGTGTTAAAAAACAAAGTATGGATTGTTGATGTTGCAATCCCAGGTGACAGCAGGATTGAACAGTAAGAACTGGAAAAGCTGATATGATAGGAGGATTTAAAGATCGAACTCCAAAGACTGGCACAAGCCAGTCAAGGTGGTCCCAGTGGTGATCGGCACACTGGGTGCAGTGCCTAAAGACCTTGGCCTGCACTTAAATACAATTGGCGCTGACTAAATTACCATCTGCCAGCTGCAGAAGGCCACCTTACTGGGATCTGCATGCATTATTCACCAATACATCATACAGTCCTAGATACTTGGGAAGTGTCCAATGTGTGATCCAATACAACAGCCAACAGAGTGTCTGCTGTGGACTCATCTTGTTGTGTTTCAAATAATAATTTATTTATTTGCATTCCACCCTATCTCCCCGAGAGGACTCAGGACAGGTTCTAAGATACACAACACAAAGGCAAACATTCAATGCCTAGAAACAACAAAACACAGATAAAGGTAAAGTCTTCCCCTTCTGACTCTGAGGAGTGGTGCTAATGTCCAGTTCTGGAGGATGGTGCTCATCTCCATTTCTTAGCTGAACAGCCTGCATTGTACGTAGACACATACTAGGTCATGTGGATGGAAGGAAGAGGGCACACAAGTGCTCCTCTGTCCCTAAAATTCCTCCACCTTGGTTCAACCAATAGAGAAGTTCAGGCTCAAGGCCCTATTGGAAGTATTTGGGAATGCCTAAGATTCTCTGGCATTCCTGGTGGGAAGACACATCTACTAGATCAGGGGTTCTCAACCTGTGGGTCCCCAGGTGTTTTGGCCCACAACTCCCAGAAATCCCAGCCAGTTTGCCAGCTGTTAGGATTTCTGGGAATTGAAGGTCAAAACATCTGGGGACCCACAGGTTGAGAACCACTGTACTAGATGAACAGGATGTTGTGCCAGGTAGCTTTAAAGCAGGAGTGGGTCACAGTGCAGGCTGCATAGATCCTTGGACCCTATTACGTGTCCCCTGAAGCTCCCCACTAGGTCTTTTAAAAAAGAAAATGGAAGCAATGTTTGCCTTAAAAAAAAAACACAGAAAACCTCTCAAATGTGTGAAAACACTTGGAAAAATTCCATCCCCAAAGGCACCCTAGAACCTAGAAGCCAAGCTAGAGTTTGACTGTCTGCAGATCCTTGGTTCTCAACATGGGGCATACACTCCACAGGGAGACAATTTGATTCTTAAGGGGGGCAATTTGAGAATAAGTTATTAACAGTGAATTTTTGGCATTTTTATGATTCTAGAGATCTCATATACAGTATATATTGTGGCATACATATTTCTAAAATTAATATCAGAATATACAGAAAGTCAGCTGGTGACAATGGAGAGGGGGAAAGCCCACTATTAGAGAGAGGTGGTGACAGCATAGAGTTAACTAGAGAGGGTATGAGCACAGAAAAGTGAGGCAATTTTCATTCCAAACACCCCCACTCCTCTTTTGTTCTTTTAACATTACAAGCTATATAAAATGTCTTTTTGTTCTGCATATGAACATAACAAGAAATCTGTGAAAAAATCCAAATCATAATGATTACTTTCATGGGTAAGTCAATTTTTTTAATGGAAAAAACTGATCAGCCACAAGAAAATTAATGTCATGTGAGAGTGTTGCATTCCAGCACTGAAACACCTTTTCACCCAGCACCACACCAGAGTCCAGAAATTCTATCTAAAAATATTTATTAAAGAAAGCAGATAAAAGGGGGAACGGGACAATTTCAAAAGGGTCAGTAGAATATAATAAACAAAATAGCAGTAATCCAAAATTGACAAAGAAAATAAAATCACAAGAACCAAAATCCAAAGCAGTACTTCAAACATAAATCCATAAACATAAAAACAGGAACTTTTCCAAGGTAAACCTTCCAAGGAAACAAAGGGACAAACAAGAACAGGAAACTTGGGAATACTTGAATCATGAACTTGAGAGCAGACACAGGAGAGTCATCTCCTATGGCAGCGTTGTCTCCTCTGAGAAGCTTGAAGCCAAACCACTTAATGCCCGTCCAGGCACCCATGAGATCATGCCAAAGACACCTGGACT